>NC_059355.1:41998015-42355015 GCF_019703515.2 Myxocyprinus asiaticus
TTCACCCAAAAATGTAAATTCGATCATCATTCCCTCAGCCTCATGCCATCCCAGATGTGTATGACTTTCTTTCATCTGCAGAATACAAATGAAGGTTTTTAGAAGAATTTCTCAGCTCTTTTGGTCCATTCAATGCAAATGAATGGGAGCCAAAATTTTGAAGCTCCAAAAATCACAGAAGTCAGCCAGGGCCATCACTACCTATAGGCAGAGTAGGCAATTGCCTAGGGCTTGGAGGCGGGGCCTCCATAACCGTAACATCCCTATATGCTAGTCCACCAATCAAGATGGGCAGCAAAAGACTAGGCTCTTTGTCCATTGGATATAGATGAATTGTCACTCACCTGTAGTGAAACCAATTAATGTCACCGTTTCATTAATCTTACCCTCTGAATATATGAAGAGATAGGGTACGATGAACAAAATGCAAAAATGCAACTTTTCTGCAGCTGACTGACTTTAAGTCAGTGACTTATGATGGCACTGAAATGAACACATCCTTCGGGGGCTGCTAAGCGAAAGGCTAAACAGGCACGCAAAGAAAATGCAGCTCGTGATGCAGGTATGTGAGTTGTCATCATCTATTTTGGAGTGCTTGTGATGTATTCTAAAAATAAACTGGGCCTTGTTCTGTCAATCAGCGTCATTTCAGGATAGATCTTTTGTCGTTTTATTCTGAGTTCAAAAGAGCGCGAGCACCATCGACGCGTCGAGACTGTCAGACACTTTGAATTTGCGCGTACAATGACATTGCATCGGAAGCTGACTAGCTAAGTACTAAAGTAAAAGAAAACAAGTTTGTATTCAAAGTCAAACAGCAAACACACTAGAGTATTTTTTTAATGTTTCAAAAAAAGTACCTCAACTGTCTGTATATCTTCTAAATTCCGCTGATGTTTACATTACTGCACTAACATAACATTTCATTTTAGTTTTCAAATCATAAATACTGTTGTCATATTTATTGAAAAATAAGCATACAATTTTATGAAGAAATGAACTATTCTTTCTGCTTTGTAGTTTGTCTTTTTCACTTCCGCTAGCAGTTGATTTGTTTATATAGTGCATATTTAAGGTATTGCACTGCAATACATAATATGACTATACCTATAGTCTATATTGGTTCAATAGGAGGGGGAAATCCTGTCCATACCCAGCTAGGAAAAAAACAATAAAGGCACTGATGTTCATTTACTGAAGTGGTGTCCAGGAAGTGCTCATCTATAATTATTTGTTGGCAATGTAATGTTGTCTTGTATTTGTTTCATTTTATTTTTATTTTTCATTTTACTGTATAGAGTAGGCAAAACTGTTTGTTATCCAAAATAGTGGATGGGTGTGTTACTATAAATAAATTATTGAACAACTTACTGCAAAAAAAAAAAAAAAAAAAAAAAAATCATGGCTGCCTTAAAAAAAAATTTTTAAGTGTGGCTTTATGAGTAATTTCTAATTAAATTATAATAAACTGACTTAAAAAGTTTAATCAAGTTAAGTTAACATTTTAAAGTAATGGGAAAAACATGTTGTCATAACTTACTGTACAAATTATTATTTTACAGTGCAGAAAAACCAATGTAGCCTATCTAATGACATTATTTGTTTTAAACACTACCTGTTGTAGGATCAATGATGAGGTTTTTAAAGACCAGTGGTGAGTCAGAAGAACTACGGGGCAAAGAGAGAGAGGAGCAAGAGAGTGGCCTTGAGCAAGAGCATCAAGAGGGCAAAGAGAGTGAAGACCCAGAGAGTGATTGTGAGGAAGAGCAACTACAGGGCAAAGAGAGTGAAGGGCCAGAGAGTGTTTGTGAGGTAGAACATCAACTCAGCAAAGAGAATGAAGGGCCAGAGTGTAGCCATGAGGTCGAAGGCAACAGTATTGAGGGACTTGAAGTCATTGAGTCTAAAGGAGACAATGCCACACCTGGAACATCAACAAAAAGTGAAATAGGTAGCACAGTACCCGAAGCTCAACCTATTGATCCAGGCTTGTGGTCTGACACAATTTCGCAAAGTTTCAGAGCAGAGGCAGTGCGAAGAGGACCATTTAAAGTCAGAGAAATTTATGTTTTTCCAAAAAAACACAGATGGACGAGCTTTTCCACACAGTCTGTTTTATAGAAAAATGCCTGATGGTGAAAGAGTCAAAAGATCATGGTTGTCATATTCAGAAGTGAATGATGCAGTCTTTTGCTACAGCTGCTAACTTTTCTCTACCCAGGTAATTAAGCTAATTAAAGGAGGAATAAAAGACTGGAAGAACATTTACACTATCCTGCATATCCTTGAGAACAGTTCTGAGCATATAAGCACCATGCAGAAGTGGAGAGAATTAGAGTTGCGGTCTACAACAGGTCAAACCATAGACCAGAGACAGATGACCCTCTTGGAGGAAGAAAGACAGAGGTGGCAAAATGTTCTCACAAGACTTTTAGCAATTATACAGTCTCTTGCTGAGAGGAATCTTGGATTTAGGGGATCCACAGACAAACTCAGTGTTTCTGATAATGGTCATTTCCTAAAGGAAGTGGAGCTCCTGGCAAAATTTGATCCAGTCATGCAGGAGCACTTGGCAAAAATGGCTGTACACACACACTCACACACACACACACGCCACTTGGGGAAAGACATACAAAATGAGCTACTGAATCTAATGAGCAGTCAACTGACCAAAGAAATAGCTGCAAAAATCCTCACTGCAAAGTACTTTTCAATCATCCTTGATTGTACACCAGACATTAGCCACCAGGAACAGATGTCTATCATTATACGCATTGTGGAACTACAGCCAGAGCCAGAAATAAAAGAACATTTCCTGGGATTCTTGGTTGTGGAAGAGACTACTGGCAAAAATGTGTAAACAGTAATCCTAAATAGGCTGAAGGACCTTCAGATTTACTTCATGGATTGTCGAGGTCAGTCATATGACAATGGCTCCAATATGAAGGGCAAGAAGCAAGGTGTACAAGCCAGGCTGCTTGAAAAGAACCCAAGAGCCCTGTTTGTCCCATGTGGGGCACACACATTAAACTTGATTCTGGCAGATGCTGCAAGAGCTTCAAGGGATGCCACTGGATTCTTTGGACATCAGCAGAAACTATTCAGCTTCTTTTCAGGATCCACTCAGAGATGGTCTATTTAGAAAAAATATGTGGACCTCACTCTTAAATCATGGAGTGACACAAGATGGGAGAGCAGATTACAAATTGTTCAGGCTGTCAGGTTCTAGGTTGCCCAAATCAGGGAAGCACTTGTAGAAGTACGGCAGAGTTTGTCTGACCCTGTTTCTAAAGTAGAGGCCCAAGCTCTTGCTGAAGAATTGGGGTCTTATCGCTTTTTGATTTGTTCTGTTGTGTGTTGTGACATTCTGACACTTGTCAGCTAGGTCAATAAGCTTTTCCAGTCATCCTCTATGCAATTGGATGTTGCTTCAAACCTGATTACTTCCAGCACAAGCAACTGCAAAGGATCTCTGTGAGGAAATGAACACAGAGGCAGTTCTCTTACAGAAAAGACAACGTAACACCAGGAAGCAGTTCTCTTATGAGGCTGCTGATGAGCCTCTGACTGACGCACTGCGGAACCTGGAAGTGACATTTTTTAACACAGTTGTGGATGTAGCACTTCATTCTCTTGAGGAGAGATTTCAGACAATGGAAAATGTCAGGGACACTTTTGGTATCCTTTTGAATTTTAATGATGTTGCAGCCATGCCAAGAGGTACAGTGAAGAATCATTGTGAAGACATTGAGAAGGCACTCAGCAAGGAAGGACATGTAGATATCTCTGGAATGGAAATGGCAGAGGAGATCCTCAACCTTCCACCATTACCGTCAAAAAACACAGCCATGGAGCTTCTGAAATTTCTTCACCAGAAGCAACTGCAGGAGATATATCCAAATCTCTGGATTGCTCTCAGAATTGCAGTTACCCTTCCAGTAACCGTAGCAGCTGCCGAGAGAAGTTTCTAAAAATTGAAGCTTGTAAAAAATTACCTGCGCTCCACAATGAATCAGGAACGGCTTAGTGGATTGCTTTTATCAGCATTAACAGAGAACTCACCCAGCAGATTTCATATGAAGCAGTTATTGATGACTTTGCTTAAAAAAATTAAAAAAAAGCAGAAGAGTGCCTCTGTAGGTGGCCATGGCCATGATAGCATCCTTAACAAAGGAATAAGAGATGGTCCAGATGACTTTTCATTCTTTAATACCTTTTTTAGTGTTTACCTTAAAATTTAATTAATATGGACATATAAGTAAAAAATATACAAATATTAATAACAGATGTTGTATAAATAAAAAGGTTAGGAATCATATTTGTTTCAAGTGCTTTTTATATATTCTGAAAGTTGGAGGGGAGGAGGGGTGCAGGGGACCTCCAACATAAATTTTGCCTAGGGCCTCCAAATGTCTAGAACCGGCCCTGAAGTCAGCATAAAAATAATCCATAAGACTCCTGTGTTTAAATCAATGCCTTCAGAAGTGATATTCAGTCAATCTTCACTATAACTTTCTACAATCTAAACTTTCACTTTCACATTCTTCTTCTTGTGTTTTTGGTGATTTGCATTCTGTGATGGCCAAGCAGAAGAATTTATTTCCAAAAAAAGGACTTAATTATTGATCTGTTTCTCACCCACACCTGTCATATCACTTCTGAAGATATGGATTAAAACACTGAAGTTGTATGTATTACTTTTATGATGTCTTAATGTGATTTTTGCAGCATCAAAGTTTTGTCACCCATTCACTTGCATTGTATGGACCTACAGAGCTAAGACATTTTTCTAAAAATATTTGTTTGTGTTCTGCAGAAGAAATAAAGTCATACACATATGGGATGGCATGAGGCTTAATAAATGATGAGCGAATTTTAATTTTTAGGTGAACTATCCCTTTAATAAGATCATGCTAAATGTTTCTCCATATACAAAAATTGCAACAAAAGACTGCAGACTCTCATTCTCCATTAGTAATTTTTCCTTTTTCATCACCTAGCAACTACGTATCAAAACACTGTGGGCCTTGTATATGAAACCCTGTAGTCATAGCTTACAACCTTGGATACTGAGCTGGCTGTTATATTGAAATGACATATGGCAGTATTATGTGTTTTGTTGCCAGGTTGCCATGACCTTAACACTGCTTTTCTTTGCAGAATTGCGGTAAATAACAATTGAAAATATGCCAATTTTGAACCAACAGATGGCAAGGGTCTGTAATTGCGAGGATTGCAAACCTTCGACTGAATACAAAGGCAGTCATATTGTTGTAGATAGTGTTGTGATATTGTTAGCCTGGATTCTCTTGCTTAATACCATCATTAATTTAACCATTTTAATGCATCTGTAATGGTAGCCAGCTGGTAGGTAGCTGTGCAGTGTGTAAATCTCACTCCCCTGGCCTCAAGAGGCGCACTAACAACTGATGCTAGAGGCTTTAGCCTCCTTGTTAGCGCACCCACCTCCCACGCCAGAGACACCAGTTCAATTCCTGTTCAGAGCGGGTTGAGCAGGACCAGTTACAGTGGTGCCGTGACCCGGAAGGGAGTGAAGTTTAGGGGGGTGAGTGTAACAGTAGCCAGCTGGTACGTGCTTTGCAGTGTGTGTAAACCTCACTCCCCTGGCCTCAAGTGGCACATTAGTGACTGATGCTAGAGGCAGTAGCCTTTAGCCTTCTTGTTAGCATGTCCACCTCCCATCCTGGAGACGCTGGTTCAAATCCTGCTCAGAGCGGGTCGAGCAGGACCGGTTACAGGGGTGCCGTGACCCAGATGGGAGTGAGGTTTAGGGGGGTGAGTGTAACGGTGACCAGCTGGTAGCTGTGCAGTGTTTAAACCTCACTCCCCTGGCCTAAAGAGGCACACTAGCAACTGACACTAGGGGCTGTAGCCTTTAGCCACCGGTTAGAATCCCGTTCAGAGCGGGTCGAGCAGGGCCGGTTACACATCATCTGTTTACTTGAATGGCAGATATTATAATACTTTTAATACTTCAGCTAGGCCACTGTAAATTTTATGCATGTCTGACTGTTAGAAGAGGCAGGTGGTGTCAAAGCATCCATCTCAAGTGTTCTTACACCCCGGAACTCCTCCCATATTGTGTTTGGGTCAAAGATTATTGGACCTCCTCCACTGACTGCAATGAAGAGCAGCACATCAGTCAACAGTAAAGACAAAAGATCTAAATCCATTCTGAGTCTCAACTGCATGCACAGATTTTCTTGACACAAAACAGAAAATCACCTTGAGATTTTACACAGAGATTACTGAGAAATAGATTTGCATTTGCAGAAATAAATGGCAGTGCTTGCAAGGCAGCAACAATTGTGTTAAAGACCGAATGAGACCACATTTTATGGCTTTAAGTACTGTAAAAAGTGGAAAAATACAATTGTTACATTAACACCAGATATGACCCTTAAAAAATAATTGTGTTAGTGTAACCTAATGTAGTTAGATTGATTCAGTTTTATATATATATATATATATTAATGTAAATAATACCAGTTTATTTAGATGTTTCTGCTTGAAGCTAATTTATATATATATATATATATATATATATATATATATATATATATATATATATATATATATATAATTATAGTGCATGTTGATTAGTTTTGTATAAGTTTAGTATCTTTATTCTAGTGTACTCCTAAAATTTGACTGTTAGCATATACACATTTAAAAATGATCTTTCTCTTCTTACAAAACAGACCAGATATACAGTATTAATGACTCATCTTGCACTACAAATATTTTTGTCCAATCAAATGCTTTCTTGGTTGAGAATGTCCCTCCTGCAACAAATCAACATGTAGCAAATAATAACTCGTGACTTTTGACTCGAGTCTTTTAACTGAAATTATGTCTTTTGGTACTGTCCCTATACAAAATAAACTCACACATACATACATACATTGATGTAGCTAAAGCCTTTTGGCAATAAAAAATGGACAAGCCCTTCGATGTCCTGTCCATACTTATTGTTACAATAGCAAAAACATCAACACAAAACTGCATTACTCAAGCAATTTTAAATTTTTTGTAAGCTTAGGTTATAGGCTTTGAATCAGTATAGACTTTAGGCCAAAGTTTACTTCAAACATCCGCGTTGTTGATTGGAACGCACACAGTTTGTTTGCACTTAGAGTTGTCTCTGCATACTAAGCTGGGATATGAGAAATTATTTGAACACTGAAAAAGTTACACACTTCAGCTTTAAATTTCAGAAAATTGTGGTGTAGAAGAATAATAAAAAGAGGAATTTTGATAAAGTGCTGCCTTGGAATCACTGTAAATAACTTTAGTATTTAAAGATGTTCAGCTGTGCATATTGGAGTAAGGAATGTTTTTTTTAGTAATGTATTTCTCAATATAGGCAGAGCTGAAAATGTACAGCCTCGGCCACCACTTGAAAGGCCTTCAGCGGAGAGAGTGGGCACTAGAAGAGCTCAGAGAATCCACAGAGTGGGGAGAGAAAAATCAAGCACAGCTGAAGATCTGATTTTATTAACTTGCATTAGGTGCAAGATAAGATACAGTTATGGTCCACTTACTGCCTCTCAGCTAAAGTTCATTTTGTCATTTTTTTTTTTTTTTTTTTTTGCCATTTTAAAGATTGTAAAGCTTTTTTATGTGGTCTAATAGATCATTGATACTTTGTCAGTACTTATGGCCAATACTTTGTCATTGTCATGCCAGTAGCTCTCTTTAAATTAATCCCTTGTTGAATTCCTGTCTAATGGTGACACAGAGTGTTTTATTTTGGTCTCAAATGTTTCTTTAAGATAGAGAAGGTGGCAAAATTAGCCCAAATCAGGAGGAACCTGAGCTTCAAGGAAAAACTGCACTTCAAACCATGTGCTCTGACTTAACAGTGGAAGATAAATTAACTGATCTTAATCTACAAGGTGAGTAATTATGTTCCTTACATGTTATATGGGGATACTTAAACTGCTGCTGTGCTCAGTATGTTAAATGACCTGACATCTAACTCAGATGTGTGAAAGCCTTATTGGTGGTGCTTGGTGAGGCAAGCATCACTATTACTACTGGTCATACTTATGGTAAGAGATTTGAACAGAACCTGTGAAATAAATTTTGGCACGTACTTTGGCCCGCATTGTTCATGCTACAGACATGACTGATACCTCAAATCATGTGTCTTGTCGAGGCGAGGTTGGCTATTACTTTTCAAAGTGATCAGACTTTTAATTTTTCAGCTAGCGGATGATAAAACATAAAAAAAAATACCTTTACACTTACACTGATAATGGGACCCGGGCCATGCCATCACAGATGTGTCTGACTTTCTTTCTTCAGCAGAACACAAACAAAGATTTTTAGAAGAATAACTCAGCTCTGTAGGTCCATACAATGCAAGTGAATGGTGATCAGACCTTTGTAGCTCCAAAAATCACATAAAGGAAACACAACTGAAAGTGAAAGTTAAAGTGGAGATTTAGAGTAAAAAAGGACTTAAATATTGTTGTGTTTCTCACCCACACCTATTATATTGCTTCTGAAGATATGGATTTAAACACTGGAGTCATATGAATTACCTTTGTTTCCTTTATGTGATTTTTGAAGCTACAAAGGTCTGATCAACATTCACTTGCATTGTATGGACCTACAGAGCTGAGATATTTATCTAAAAATCTTTGTTTGTGTTCTGCTGAAGAAAGTCATACACATCTGGAATGGCATGAGGATGAGTAAATTATAAGAGAATTTTCATTTTTGGGTAAACTATCCCTTTAAATGACTGAATAGTTTGTGAACAGGTGTTTGTGTATAGATCAGGCTAAATTTTAATTACAAAACGAACTACTAAACATTCCTATAACTCAGTTTATCTGTTAAAGCTTCCTTCTCTCTCACAACACAGTTCGGATCCACTTGTCTTGAAGTAGTGAAGGTCTAGCCAACCAAACATCTCAAATTAGCAATTCTGGCAGCCGTTTTGATGCCAACACTTAGAACACGATCAGTTGTTCCAAGTTAACAATCCTTTCCTGCAGAGTAGGTTTAACTTGAACTTCCCTTTAGCTGAGAAAAAGAGAGTTCATTAGTGGTAATGGGACATAAAGTACACTGTGTAGGTCAGAGAGAAATCTCCGGGGTTTAGGCGAGCTTGCACCATGTGCAATTAGAAAAGGTGATTACAATATAAGCCTGTTCCAAAAACGTGCCAGGAATCAAAATATACTAAACCCCTCGGAACGGCAAGAGCGAAGGCAACACTTGAGAGGTGCTCTGTGAGCGTGCATGCTTTAATTAGATGAAATGTTACTCTGTGAAGAGTTTAATGGAGCCTTTACATCTCTTTATCTGACATGGTCATTATGTTGTGGTTTTTCATATTTCATTTTAACAAGTAATCAGTTGTTCAGCTGATAAAGTATTTATGATCCATGGCTGTGAGCAAAACAAACAGAACAAAATGCAGGTCATTTAAAACATACCATTGGAAAGAATTTACAGAGAACTCTTTAATTTTTCCAATCTCATAGAATCATGTTACTATACCTACATACTGTATTTCCAAAACTATTTTTACGTGGCTCATTGTACATACTGCAGTAGTTTCCTAAAGAAACACTAGAGGTGCTACAACAATGACGTTTATTCACTTTCACAGTGAGTAAAATGGCAGAATATTAAATATTGATACTGAATATTGATATTTCTCACCCACACCTATCATATAGTTTCTGAAGATATAGATTTTACCACTGGAGTCTTATTGGTTAATTTTATGCTGCCTTTATGTGTTTTTGGAGCTTCAAAATTTTGTTCACCATTCACTTGCATTGTGAGGACCAACAGAGCTAAAATATTCTTCTAAATCTTTGTTTGTGTTCAGCAGAAGAAAGAAAGTCGTACACATATGGGATGGCATGAGGGTGAGTAAACAATGAGAGAATTTTCTTTTTTTTGGGGGTGAACTATCCCTTTAAGTCTTGTGAGCTATAAAAAAGCAACCTCTAAGCAATATTTTTCTCTAGGACGATGTTGCAATACTTATGACATGGTGTCATCATGGGAAATGTAATGTCATTACATTAAGCCCAGTTTTTGAGGTCAAGGTGGACATTGCCAGTCATCAGGTATTGTAATTAAAAGCCGAAACAATTTGTTTTGTTCCCATAATGCTCTTTCCTTGTCCTTGTCTCTCGGTGAGTGCAAGTTAAGCTCAGGTTCACAGTTCACAGTGGTTTAGTCAGACTTTCTGCTGTGGTGCTGCGGTGCATTTTGCTGAAGTAGATCAAAGTGTTCTTCTCTCACATGGCAAATTCATCACTTGGTCTCTGTGGTATCTTTTTGCTCCCTACTCTCTGGGTGTCTTCTCTTTAGTATGAGGGCATGCAGACCCCACAGGCGCACATCGGCGTGTCTGAATTATGATCTTACTGTACCATTGCTCCCTATCTACTAATGATGTTGTTTGTGTGCCAGTGGTAGAACAGAAAGTGCCCCTTCTGCCCCCAAACTAAGCACACATATGCACATACTGGCAAACTTAATGCTATTTTTCCATTTTTTGTTATTCTCTCAGGACTGCATATGTAAATTCCTTCCATCCACATCTTTAAAATATTGTTTCCAATGCATCGGCCCCATGTATGTATATTTTAAGAGATCATTAAAGCATAATGCCTCAGTTATCGAATCCAGCACAGATGAAAGAGGTTGGACGTGTTCTATAAATTCTTGCTCGCATTCAGTTGGCAAGCTTTGTGGAATTAATCTCAATCAGATTATTTGCATACACTCATTTAAACGAATGCAGGCAAGGAACATGAGTGCCGGTATAAAAAATGAAAAATGAAACATTATGCATGTGTCATGGTCCTGTTAGTATGGGTTTTTGTGTGACAGGACCATGACATCATCATCCTATGTCTGTCTTGTGTTTCGTTGTCTGTCTTTGTGTGAACACACGGCTTCAGTTTTGATTTCCCTGCCGTGCACTCTTCGGTCCGTCTTGTGTTTCATGTCCGGAGCATGGTGTCTGGATCCTGACTTCCCTGTCTGGTTCGGTTTCGGTCAGTGTTGGGAGGCAAACACTCATGCTCCATGTTCTGTCTGTTATTGACGTGAGTGCATTACGCTTATGTCATCTTGACAGCATGCACTCACATCAATAGTCTGTCTCTCGCGAATACGGGTACGCTTTGCGTTGGCTCACGTAGCGCTGTGCGCCCGGGTCGCAAGTTTTGCTGAGGTTTGGTCACTTCGGTCTGAGGTGCCAGGTTTGTACGTGGCCGAACTCTCGCACAGGTGTCCTGTCTCATTTTGTCACCTGTTGCGTGCATTATGTGGCGTTTGCCTCGCGATGTAAACTCAGGCTTTTTCTAGTGTTGCTACGCATTCTCTCGTTTTGTCTGTCGGTTGGCATGAGCGTATATTGCCTTATTGTCTTGGTGATGTGCACTCATGCCATTCGGGTGTTTGTGTCTTGTGAGAGCACGTGGCTTTGTTTTGTTTCTGTATTGCTGCGTGTCTCTCAGTCGTGCATCATACCCCGCCTCCTTGTATGCCTGTTATTAGTTCATTAGTCACACCTGCCCAGTCTGTTAATCTGTTTGATTTCTCCCTCTATTTTAGTCTCCTCGTGTGTGCTGTCCAGTGCCAGTTCATTTAGTTTTGTGTGTATGTCGGTTTGGTTTTCCCTAGTTCCTGTTTCGGTCCTGTTGGTTCTGGTCAGTCCTGTTCCAGTGCCTCTGCCCAAGCCCAGCTTCAGAGGGTGCCTGCCTGGATTATTTTTCCCCAATGGGATTGTTTATTTTTGACTGTTTTGGTTTAATAAATTCCCTTTTTTCTCTCTGCATTTGGGTCCTGCCTCTGCAAATCCTTGGCAGTATGTTAGTAATTAGATTTCCATTATTGATCTTTATAGAGACAGTGAGTCAATTGAAGGTCCCTGAGGGAGAAACAAGAAGAAAATGTTAATGTTTTCTACATGAGCAGCATATTACCATCAGGACATGTTTTCACTTGTGTCAGATTTTTTTTCCAGAGATTATACAGAAAGGGTGCTCTTGTTGTTAAAATGTTTGAGAAAAGGCTTCTCACCATATAAAATACAACACTTTTAATATTGCAACAAATGGTGATGATAACCATAAATCTGGCTGTCATATTTTTGCAGACAGTGTTTCTATTGTAGATACATCTGGGTCAGCTCTCGAGCCTCCATGTGCTTCTCTACCTCCTGAGTGTGTGCTGAATACAGATGATGCTGACCTTTGTAACAAACTGAGCACTCTTTCTGCGATAAGTAATACGAAGAGGAAGTCTTCACCTAGCAGCGACCCTGCCAGTGATTTGACCTTTGGCCTTAAAGGTTATGAACTGGTAATCGAAGGAGAGCGCAAAGATGCACATCTGGAGGATGATTTTGTCGGTAGCGAAAGTGCAGAGGAATAGACACGCAGAAAACAAACACATAATTTAAAAATGCTGAGACACATATGCATATTTTGGGATTTGGCAGTACTTAATTTAACGGGAATTAATTGAGACTTGCTTCTGATGTCCAATTAATGAATTTCAGGACATTCGGAAAGTTGCTAAAGTAAAGTAAAGTTTCATGAGGTATTTGATTAGAGACATATGAGCCGTTATTTTTTATAAATTATTTTTTTTATTTTATTTTTTTTTATTTTCTTGTAAATATGATTATTATCTTCACTATTAATTGTATTAATAATAATAATGATACATTTATTTAAACTATTATTAAATTAATATTTAATTGTAATAATAATCCATCCATCCATCTTCTATAGTGCTTGTCCTGTGCAGGGTTGCAAGTAGTGCTGGAGCCTATCCCAGCTGTCTTGGGCCTAAGGCAGGAAAACACCCTGGAAAGGTGGCCAGTCCATCACAGGGCAACACACACAGACATACACATTCTCACTCATACCTACTGGCTAAACCCACACAAACATGGGGAGAACATCCAAACTCCACACAGAGAGGCCCAGCTGAGCCAGGACTCAAACCCAGGACCTTCTTGTGTGAGGCAACAGTGCTACCCACTGAGCCACAAAAATTAATTTTTATTATTATTAAATATAATAAAATGTTTAATAAATACAACAACAAAAAAATCATAGTCCTAATGTAGAGCTACAAATAAAATTACTTTTATGTTGGCCGGTTTTTGATTTATTGAGGAATATTAATTACTAATTAATGAGTTTTTTATTTTATTATAAATAAATTTTAATCTGCTAATTAATAAATATTTTTGTAATTAGTATCATTCATTTTATTAATAATAATAGGAATATAACAACAATAATGCATTTATTTAAACTATTATGTTTTAATGAATATTTAATACAAATAATAATAAATATTGATTATACTATTAAAAATAATTAATAGTTATTTATATTTAATAAATAATGATAACAGTAATAACTAAGTTAATTTAAATAATTATGTATTATTTAATTGTATTTAAAGTAAATTATGTATTAGTTAATTGATAATTATTGATTAGTTAATTGAATTATTTATCAGTTATTTATTAGTTAATTAGTTATTAGTTAATCTATTTTTTAATTAGCCTAATTTTTTGTCATGACCCTATGGTTTCAGGAGAGAGGATGCTGAATAGTATTACCAATACCATCTAAAAATAAAAAAAAATAACTTAATCATCCACAGAAATGCCACTGACATCTTCCTTTCCACATAAATGGAAACTGAGAAAACTCCAGCTGTGTTTAGATGTATGCATATCCTATACACTTTTGTTGAGACACCTGGAGAAATCTATTCTCTCGCTATGCATTTGGACAAATGCAAATACAAAGGAAATGCTTGTTAGTAAAAGGCATCACCATGTTATTATGTCAATACACTAGATTCAAGTCAAGTCAATTCAAGTGGCTTTGGAAGTGGATTCTTTTCTTTTTTTGAGTTTCCTGTCAAGGACATACTCTGTGTTTCAGTGGGGTCATCTATTAATGATACACAACTGGATTTGGCCCCCCAGGGGCCCCGCCATAGAATTAAGTCCATAAAGAAAGCCATCAGTTTTCATCAGTTCAGTTCCTTTCTTATGGGAGATCATTCAGCTCCACGACACTCTTGAGTTCTCCATCCATTGAGAAGCACATCATTCATTTATTCTCTCAGTCTGTTTTGTCGTCTCCTGGGAAATCAGTCTCATATTTGGCATGCATATGTTCTGCCACACTTGATTGGAGATTTTTGATTGATAGCACTGACAGTTTTATTGGTTGTTTATTCCCCTTCCCCGTCCTAGATATATATATATATATATATATATATATATATATATATATATATATATATATATATATATATATATTATTATTATTATTATTATTATTATTATTATTATTATTTTATTTATTTATTTATTTATTTATTTATTTGGCATTCTTTTTAGCGACAAGAATTAGATGTCTTATTTTGTTTGTCTTATTACTGATGGAAGATGTGAAGAAATTGAATAATGACTTTTTTGGAATATTCCAAACATTGTGTTTATGTTATGTCTTCATCACTTGCACCTGTGTGATATAAAGCTTTACACTAAACACACCCTGAGAACATTCACTTCAGTAGGTAATGTGCCAGGTTTAAATGATTTCATTGCAAATAGGTGACACTGTGCCAGGCTGATGATTGTTTATGTTTACCAAATGTCATCATTTCTGATAAGTAAGACGAGGTGACACATTTGTTCCAAAAGAGAAAAGATAAAAATGGGTCCTCTGGGGGATATGAAAATGGAAGAAGAAGACAAAAATTGTGGTTGATCCGGTGGCATGGCTGGCCTTGCCCTTTTACTGAGGTTGTCATCATTAGTGTGAAGCTTGCTGTTTAAGACCATTAGCGTGGATCAAAGCCTCACTGGTTTAAAGACCTTATCTTTTCCAAAACAGAGCAGAGACAGACAACTTTTCGCCCTGATTAATTACAGGTAACTGTGATGTTACTCCGCCCACGCCAGACTGTCTCGCATCATGGCTATTAATGTGTTTCATCTGTGACAGCGTTGGCGTTCTCAGTGCTGAGATTCTTGCAAGAGGTTTCATCATTCTTTTTATAATTCCATCACAATGTGTGTGGGGGGGCGGGGGGGCATTTAAGACTTGTAATTTTTGGGAGAAGTTTGGTTTATTAATGTCTTTCTTTACTTGTTTTCATAGCCCTCACTGTAACACGATGATTGGAAGTAGTTACATTATTAATCATGGTATGCCATAATGTGCTTGCTATGGCAAATCATTTTTATTGCTCATACTTAGAGTTAGCAATTTCAAAAAAAGCCCTAACCCTAAGTATTAAACCTTGATTTTGTAACTAAACTGTGCTACAGACATGAATGATGCCTCAAATTATGCGACTTGATGAGCAGAGTTGCTCTAGTAGTTTTGAAGCGATTAGACTGACACTAAAGGTGGGAACGAGAATATCATAGAGACTTGGGAGTGGGCTCTTTTGACTATTTATGGTGGGTAAGCACCCACCTACTGTAACAATTGCATAGCATGCATAGCAACATAGTAAAATACACCCAGAAAACCCTAGCAACTGCATAGCAACACCTTAAAAATCTCCCAAAACACCCTAACAACTGCATAGCAACACCCTAAAAATCACCCAGAACACCATAGCAACTGCACAGCAACACCCTAAAAATCACCCAGAACACCCTAGCAACTGCATAGCAACACCCTAAAAATCACCCAGAACACCCTAGCAACTGCACTGCAACACCTTAAAATCACCCAAAAGTCCCAAGCAACTGCATAGCAACATACTAATATATATATATATATATATATATATATATATATATATATATATATATATATATATATATACAGTTGCACTCAAAAGTTTGCATACCCTTGGAGAATTGGTAATATACACTATATTGCCAAAAGTATTCACTCACCCATCCAAATAATTGAATTCAGGTGTTCCAATCACTTCCATGGCCACAGGTGTATAAAATGAAGCACCTAGGCATGCAGACTGCTTCTACAAACATTTGTGAAAGAATGGGCCGCTCTCAGGAGCTCAGTGAATTCCAGCGTGGTACTGTGATAGGATGCCACCTGTGCAACAAGTCCAGACGTGAAATTTCCTCGCTACTAAATATTCCACAGTCAACTGTCAGTGGTATTATAACAAAGTGGAAGTGATTGGGAATGACAGCAACTCAGCCACGAAGTGGTAGGCCACGTAAAATGACAGAGCGGGGTCAGCGGATGCTGAGGCGCATAGTGCGCAGAGGTCACCAACTTTCTGCAGAGTCAATTGCTACAGACCTCCAAAGTTCATGTGGCCTTCAGATTAGCTCAAGAACAGTGCGTAGAGAGCTTCATGGAATGGGTTTCCATGGCTGAGCAGCTGCATCCAAGCCATACATCACCAAGTGCAATGCAAAGCGTCGGATGCAGTGGTGTAAAGCACTCCGCCACTGGACTCTAGAGCAGTGGAGACGCATTCTCTGGAGTGACGAATCACGCTTCTCCATCTGGCAATCTGATGGACGAGTCTGGGTTTGGCGGTTGCCAGGAGAACGGTACTTGTCTGACTGCATTGTGCCAACTGTGAAGTTTGGTGGAGGGGGGATTATGGTGTGGGGTTGTTTTTCAGGAGCTGGGCTTGGCCCCTTAGTTCCAGTGAAAGGAACTCTGAATGCTTCAGCATACCAAGAGATTTTGGACAATTCCATGCTCCCAACTTTGTAGGAACAGTTTGGGGATGGCCCCTTCCTGTTCCAACATGACTGCGCACCAGTGCACAAAGCAAGGTCCATAAAGACATGGATGAGCGAGTTTGGTGTGGAAGAACTTGACTGGCCTGCACAGAGTCCTGATCTCAACCCGATAGAGCACCTTTGGGATGAATTAGAGCGAAGACTGCGAGCCAGGCCTTCTTGTCCAACATCAGTGTCTGACCTCACACATGCGCTTCTGGAAAAATGGTCAAAAATTCCCATAAACACACTCCTAAACCTTGTAGAACGCCTTCCCAGAAGAGTTGAAGCTGTTATAGCTGCAAAGGGTGGGCCGACGTCATATTAAACACTATGGATTAAGAATGGGATGTCACTTAAGTTCATATGCGTCTAAAGGCAGATGAGCGAATACTTTTGGCAATATAGTGTATGTACCATTTTTAAAAAAAACGAGTGAGCAGGCAAAACACATTTATTTTTTATTTCTTATGGGATTCATATTCAACTGTAGGTTATAACAGAATGGCACAATCATAAAACAAAACATGGCAACAAAGAAAAAATATAAAATGAACCCTGTTCAAAAGTCTGCATACCCTTAGTTCTTAATACTGTGTATTGCCCCCTTTAGCATCAATGACAGCGTGCAGTCTTTTGTAATAGTTGTCTATGAGGCCCCAAATTCTTGCAGGTGGTATAGCTGCCCATTCGTCTTGGCAAAATGCCTCCAGGTCATGCAAAGTCTTTGGTCATCTTGCATGAACTGCACGTTTGAGATCTCCCCAGAGTGGCTCGATGATATTAAGATCAGGAGACTGTGATGGCCACTCCAGAACCTTCACCTTTTTCTGCTGTAACCACTGGAGGGTCAACTTGGCCTTGTGCTTAGCATCATTGTCGTGCTGGAAAGTCCAAGAGCGTCCCATGCGCAACTTTCGTGCAGAAGAATGCAAATTGTCTGCCAGTATTTTCTGATAACATGCTGTATTCATCTTGCCATCAATTTTCACAAAATTCCCCATGCCTTTAGAGCTCACACACCCCCAAAACATCAGTGAGCCACCACCATGCTTCACAGTGGGGATGGTATTCTTTTCACTATAGGCCTTGTTGACCCCTCTCCAAACATAGCGCTTATGGTTGTGACCATAAAGCTCTATTTTGGTCTCATCACTCCAAATTACAGTGTGCCAGAAGCTGTGAGGCGTGTCAAGGTGTTGTCGGCCATATTGTAACTGGGCTTTTTTGTGGCATTGGTGCAGTAAAGGCTTCTTTCTGGCAACTCGACCATGCAGCTAATTTTTGTTCAAGTATCGTTGTATTGTGCTCCTTGAAACAACCACACCGTCTTTTTCCAGAGCAGCCTGTATTTCTCCTGAGGTTACCTGTGGGTTTTTCTTTGTATCCCGAACAAATCTTCCGGCAGTTGTGGCTGAAATCTTTCTTGGTCTACCTGAACTTGGCTTGGTATCAAGAGATCCCCGAATTTTCCACTTCTTAATAAGTGATTGAACAGTACTGACTGGCATTTTCAAGGCTTTGGATATCTTTTTATATCCATTTCTAACTTTATAAAGTTCCATTACCTTGTTACACAGGTCTTTTGACAGTTCTTTTCTGCTCCCCATGGCTCAGTATCTAGCCTGCTCAGTGCATCCACGTGAGAGCCTCACGTGGATGCACTATATATATATATATATATATATATATATATATATATATATATATATATATGTGTGTGTATATGTATAAAAATTATACACTCAAGTCAAGTTCAAGTTTTATTGTCACTGACATACTGTATGCTGCCTAGTAAGTGAAACAGTTGTCATTATTACATAACATTATAGTTACATAACATTAAGAATTATATAAAAATTTTAAACATTTCGGTAAAACTTTACAATTAGGTTGTATTTGTTAACAATAATAAGTTAACATGAACTAACAATTAACAACTCTTTTACAGCACTTATTAATCTGGTTTGATGTTAATTTCAACATATACTAAAAAAATTCAAAATTAAAGGTTGTCTATGTTAACACTGGTTAATAAATTATGAATTAATATGAACTAACAATGAACCCATTGTATTTGTATGATAAACATTAACCAAGATTAATACAAGCTGTAGATAATCATTGTTAATTGTTAAGTGATGATAACTACTGCATTTACAAATGTTAATGAATAGAACCTTATTGGAAAGTGTTACCAACATTTCACACAGTATGCTACATTGTTGCCACATGATCTCATCACATTGCACATTGTAAGTGCTGTCTAGTTATCATCTTGGAAACGAATATAGTTATTTTGCATTTTTTTAAATAACATTTTGTGTTAAAATGTCTTCTTTTTTGGCAGTCTGATGAAATGAGTCAAAAAAAGAGATGTTTTAAAATCACGTCTGTAATTACTTCATCACACTGAAAATGGAAGGTCAAGTGTGTTCAACACTGCACATTTTGGCAAAAGTAATAGGACATCTGGATATTAAATGCATAAAACCTGTGCTCAGTATACATACTATGTACTGCAGAAATAATAAGAGTAGTATGTTAGTATGCCATTCCAAACATAGGCAATTTCATATCATGGTGAAGCCAAATGTGTTTCTTTTTTTTTTTTAAACATGTTTTATAAGGATATACCTTATAAAAGGATATCTTTGCAACAACACAAAAACAAAAAAATTAAGGCATTCAGACAAGGCAAAACAAGGCATAATAGGTGAAGATTGAGAGGTGGACCTAAAAACAAAGCAAGCAGAATATGAACTTTGAGTAGAGGTCCACACAAATAACGCATTCTGTGTTTATGAGGGTGAAATGTTTTTTTGAGTAACTAGCACTCAATCCATACAGGGTTCGATGGGATCAAATCAAGAACATACTTGAGATTAATTGGCGCATTCCAGTAGAGTTGCTTGTTCATGAGTGCCCATGTTCTTATTGTAATTTCAGAACTGGTGCGGCTCTTATCCACCCTAGACGCCTGAGGTGTCATCACTGCTTGTACTCAAACTTATGTTGCAATGATGAACCTGAGAGAAGATATTAAATATTGTTAGTTACTGGTATTGTGACTCACAAAACCTGGCTGGGTCATATCAATGTTGCTGAATGTAGGATGGTAGGGAAAGAGTTGTACATATTTATTAGTAAAGCATTATCTGATTTGTTAGGGTGAGGTTTAGAGTTAGGGTTGGGTTAAACTATATTATAAGTCAGGGGGGGAGTAGTATAGTATAGTATACACTACAATATGAACTTTCTAGCCCTTTCGAGCTCTTTCATAGTTCAGGATTTTTCAGTTATGCTTTATTCAAGTATTAACTGGCTTAGACTCAGTTATGCTTTATTCATATTAACTGGCTTAGACTCTTATATTTTCTTAGGAGAAATAAAAATAGCAACAAATGAGACAATTGTTGGTATGTAGTATGAGTATAGAGCTTTAAAATAAATGTGAAGTGCATTGCATTTAATTATATTAAAATATAATGCTTGAATCCAAAGCAACAGTACATTCAAGGTAATTATTTTAACCAGGATTGTGTCCCTGGGAATGAAACTCATGATCTTGCCATTTCTAGCGCCATGCTCTACCAGTTAAGCTACACTGTAAAAAGTGGTACCCTGCAATTTTTATCTTAAAGATCAATTTCAACTTTATTTAATTCTTAAACATTACTTTTATTAGTTTAGCCAAATGTAGTCAGGTTGATTTAGTCATGTTAAAATATACTGTATTTTTTACTTAAAACCAGTTAAGATGTTAGCGCATGAAGCACATTTTAAAGTTCCAGAATTTTTTTTACATCATAGCACATTCAGTGTACAGTAATTGTCCCAGACTCTTATCTGAAATGGTTTAACAACTTAAATGGAGTTTGATATGGGAATTACAGAGGATCATTAGGGGTGCCCCAAAACACCACTTTACCCATTTAAGGATGGCACATATCTTTAATGCAGTTGAGGTATGCTGAGCTGATCTGGAAGGTCACTCATCAATCCAGATCTTTATGTAAATGGATTTATAAGCAGTAGGCAGCCATCCCTGCTGATGTCTTGGCCTTAATGGGGGTGCCAGTTAGCTTGCATGCTCTGATTGATTGCTTGCTAATTAGCCATACCCAGTAATGATCGTTCTCATAACAAAGTGGCACTGATGAAGTAATGAGGTATTTGGGAAATACAGGTGAGTGTCGGTGGGAGGGTTCAACCTCTGGGCTCCAGCAGGTCCAATCTAAGGAGAAGTCAAGAAGATGAACAGGATGAGGAAGATGAGCTGTGAATGTTGGCACACTATTCCAGAACAGTCCGAAGGTCTGTACAAGGTTTGATGGATGTGGTTTGAAAGCTCTAGGAGCAGCTGGTGTTTAAAATGTTGGTCTCGTTTAGGGATAAAAAAAAAACCTACACCAAGTTTGTAGAATAACCAACCTGGTCTCATAGTGAAAACATGACTTATATACATTTTTGTAAAACTTGTTATACGTGTCTCCAGGTACAATTCCCTGTGTTTCCAGGTGAAATGAACACTTGAGGCGCTACAACAACTGTGTGTTTTACTCACTTTCAATCAAATCATGACTTTAATGGCTGATAATGACTTTAAAAATGCTTATTCTTCTCTCTATTACGCAGACTCTGCTATTTTATTATATCAATACACTTTTACTCTAACGCATCTTTTGAAAAACTATACATTTTAATGCTTGTTTTACAGACCCACCTACATATATACACTTATCCCGACACAAATAACTTGTGCAATAGCTCACCTGACAGGAGGTTGGACTCAGAATTGGAGTCATAGAAGTGGCACAAAATGATGTAGTTTCTTCAGAAAATGTGCTTTTTCATTTCGCTTCTGCATATAAAAAAAAACTAATGGTTAGGTTTAGGGGTTTATTTGGTAAGGATGTCTTTTTAAAATCTCATTTATATTTTAAAACACTATTGGGTTAGGTTCAGGCAAAAGTTTCTGGTTAGGGAAAAAACATCCATCTAAAATTCACCTTAAAGCCTCGTCTGAATATGACACCATTTTACTCACTTTTGGCACCCCCAGCTGGACATTCCACTGGAAAAATGCAGCCAAACATGTTATACAGCACGTAAATTATGAAATGCAAAAATGTTGTCACGTTCACGTAAATTTCATGAGATCAGGCAGATAATAGGCCTTTTTCACACTTCCGCGTTTCTCGCTTTGGGGGTGGCCCTCGCAGGGTAAACTTACTTCCGGTATCAGCAACGGCTATTGAAATGTAAGCAAGATCTGTTGAAGTCTTCATACATAACATATACTTTTTTCACATTACAGTAATAAGAATGAGATTAATTTTGTTTTATTTTTATTTTTTTATTTGTAGTGTTGTAGGGGGCAAAAAAAAAAGGAAAAATATATATATATATATATATATATATATATATATATATATATATATATATATATATATATATATCCTTAAAAAAATTTTAAAGCTGGTGTGTGTTATTTTTTGGATATTAAAATTTGTTCTCATATCCCAGCTTAGTATGTAGAGACAACTATAAATAAACCACTTGTAGGTTTATTTTCCTGCAAACTGAACACTGACTTTCTGGTGCTTTCAAATATTGGTCCGAAGCGGAAGATGGCAGAGGAAGAGTAATTTATATTCATGAAGAATCCGATGCCTGATTGGATGACTTATAATATAGTTTAACCCAACCCTAACTCTAAACCTCACCCTAACAAATCAGGTAATGCTTTACTAATAAATATGTACAACTCTTTCCCTACCATCCTACATTCTGGAAATTCAACACAGCAACATTGATATGACCCAGCCAGGTTTTGTGAGTCACAATACCAGTAACTAACAATATTTAATATCTTCTCTCAGGTTCATCATTGCAACATAAGTTTGAGTACAATCAGTGATGACACCTCAACCTGGACTCAGTGTATTCCTTTGGTAGGCCTACACATCACCCTCACACACACACACACACACACACACACACACACACACACACACACACACACACACACACACACGGACTATCCAGTCATTTAGTACATTTATAATTACAGTAGTCAACCTCATTGGCTCACTTGAGTACAGCAATGGAAAGTCTATACTTAACCATGATCATTAGGCTACTCAGTTAAATAGTGTCTAGTTTGCATGTTCTGCAGCTAGTGGGCACATAACAGGGTGAATTTTAATAATGTGTTTCCTATTAGGAAGGACAGTCAAGCAGTTTATACATACAAAAAACACTAATTAGGCCAGAGTGAAATAAACTCCCATGGCATTGCAGCATAAGACCCTATCCATCAGTTATTGTTGTTGTCAGTTGATTAGAGAGATATGCTGCAACTGCTAATCATGCCTGGTGTGGTGTGTATGGTATTGAGAAGCAAATTAGTGGGCAGTAAGACTGTGAAAGCATAGCAATACTGCCACCATCAGGTAATACATGCACAATACTTTATGACAAGTATAATTTACTCACTTCATGATGTTCCAAACACTTATTAGTTCATTACTTCTGTGCAAAACAAAAGGAAATTTGTGAGCTATGGCAGAGAGCTAGATTTTCAGTGAATAATGTATATGTGCTTATACATATTCCCTTTGTGGTTCAGAGCCAGTTGAACAAGGCCAGCACTACCAGAAAGAAATTACCCCTCTTCTACACTCTAATCCCAGGTAAGATATTTTTGGCCTCCTGAAATCATAACTGTAAGGCATAACTCTAATCACTATTCTTTGTGGTATCCTGAGTGTTGAGGCTGGATCATAACTTAACTTTAGCTAGTGAGCTCATACAACTATTCCTAGCCTTCAGGCCTTTTAAATAATTTCACCAATTTGGACTTTTGTAACACTATGAAATGGTAACATTTTAGACACCGAACATTTAAAATGTCTCCATTTTCAATTGAATTCAGCAGTTCTAAGACATAAATAAGAACTTCTCTGCATCAATGAACAAAACAGGAAAATATGTGCATGCTCCACAAAACTTTTGTTTCAGTCTTCAAAAGATTGAGCTGCCACTCATGCATGATGAAACTGGCAGACTGTCGGCATAATGGAGCGATGCAACTTAAAAAAAAAAGAAAAATGTCTTCATTTTGATTTAAATGGAAATAAAGTTGTTATAAACTTGTAAAAAATTAAGGATGAATAATAATGATGATGATGATTATATTAAAACAGAAATAATAATTTAAATAAAAAAACATTGTTAAACCTGAAATATTATAGGGTAAATATCAATAATAATAAATATTAAAATGTATATAACAATTCAAATGTTTCAAGCCTGAAAAATAAGAGGGTTATTAATAATAATAATAATAATAATAATAAATATATGTTATAAACCTGAAAAATTATAGGGTAAATAACAATAATAACAACATTGATAATAAATATAAAAATGGAAATAATAATAAAAATTTTCCAAAAAACTTAGTTATAAACCTCAGAAATTTGATGGTAAATAATAACAACAACAAATAGTTTAGAAAAAAAAAACAGAATAGTTTTAAATAGTTGTTTTATTATAAAAATAACAATAATTCAAGTATTATTTCAAACACAGTTTAGGAAGCAATTGCTACTTAAACACTACTATTTACAGTCTCTCAGCATACCTATGGCTAGTTTCCTATGCAAAACGTTTGCTGTCAAGGGAAGCTGCCCACACTGCCACACCTCAATGATTAATTAAGCATGGTTGTCAGGGACAATGAATAAGCAGGAGCTGTGCATGTGCTTAGGGGCTTGCATGTGTCACCTAGCTGTCACCACTGCAGCACAGAACACTGGGAGTTCATCATCAACCATCCTCCCATCCCACCATGGAGCCTGTCCATCAACACCACAAAGTGCCTTAAAAAGTGTCATGTAAATGAGAGAATATGAGCAAGGGCGACAGGCAGATTGGGGGTCTTTAATTCACAACAAGAGGTAGCCCATCAGAGGCTGGGAAAGATTTTAGAAAATGTGCTTTGGTGGAGCCTCATAAAATAATTCAAATTTTTTCAATAAATAATAGTACAAGAGCAGTACAACTCCATTTCACTGCAAGTGATATCTGTTATTCAGAATTGGCTGAGGATTTTTGAGTTGATGACAATTTATATATATATATATATATATATATATATATATATATATATATCTGATGCTCTGTTAAATAATATAGTCTGAAGTTTCCCAACAGATTTCTCATATTATTAGAATATACAGTATCTTACTTCTTATCTCAGTATGTTTTAGTATGCAGTTTTTGCTAATTTGCCTGAACTGAATGTTCAAACATGCCAACGGAATGCTCTTTAATTCAAACTCCAAACTTCAAAAAATTCAAAAGTAAAAAAGTGCTTTAAGTTGCTTTATGTTCAGACTTGTCAAGTCTTGGAAAGAGAGATTTTCATTAAGACCAGACTAAAACTAGAAAAAAAAAAGGTGAAGGTTATAATTTTGGATGGCTGCACAAGCCCATGTCTAGTCAAGACAAAAACCTACTTATAAGTACTGTCCACATTTGACTTGATCTCATAACAAGTTGTAATAGTAGTACGAGAAGGTGAAATTGCAAGAAATCCCATAGAGTAACATAACCAACAAACAATGTTTTAATGATTTTTCCTAACTTTAACCCCAAACACAAATCCTAAACTTGGTTCTCTCAACCAAATTGAAATGGGTTTGAAGGAGTTCACGTGTATGCTGGGCACTTGTCGGCTGCTTTATATACTTCATTCTCGTCCAACTCATCCATTTAAAAAAAATAAAAAATAATTCTTTTTTGTTCGTAAAGAAATTCATACATAAACACAATTCAGAATTTGTCTCCAAAAACAAATGTCAAGCATTTAAGCATACACCTTTAGATCCCAAGGTTTATAAGATATAAGAAACATAAATTAATTCAAGGGTGTCCAATCAGGTAGTGTTTAAATGAGCTATGGTTTTATTCTCTTGAAGAGAATGGATGGATATCCTCAGCCCTCCAACAGTTCATCCAAATCAACAGATGGAAAGGAGATCACAACAAGGTCTCTACCAGAGGAAAATCATCCAGGGCTCATAATCTCAACACTTTTTTGCTAAAAGTAAATCATATTTTAGAAACACTTTCAGCTAGGTTTAGATATGTGGTCATAGAACTGAACTATTTTATTTTATTTTTTTACATTATTCACAGGGTCAAAGTTACGTGAATTTTTGTGGATTTTACCCTCCATATTGAAATTCCAGTATCATGACATTTTTTTCTGTAGTTGTTGGGTAAATTAGTGAACACAATAAAACCACATCGACAGACAGGCAAGGGTCAATGGGTCAAAGAGTGACAACGAGCCCCAGTATACCCAATACAGCCAGAGGAGAGCAGCACTCTGTTTTAGAACACACATGACATTAAAGGAATAGTTCACCTAAAAATGAAAATTCTCTCATCATGCCATCCCAGATGTATATGACTTTCTTCTGCTGAACACAGATGAAGAGTTTTAGAAGAATATTTCAGCTCTGTAGGCCCTCACAATGCAAGTTAATGGGTATAAAAATTTAGAAGTTCCAAATAGCACAAAGGCAGTGTAAAAGTAATACATACGAATCCAGTGGTCAAATGTATATCTTCAGAAGTGATATTATAAGTGTGGGTGAGAAACAGATCAATGTTTAAATCCAAATGTTTACTATAAATTCTCCTCCCTGCCCAGTAAGTGGCGATATGCACGAGTCATGCGAATCACCAAAACCAAAAGATGTAGTAAAAAAGAAATTCAATATTAATCTGTTTCTCACCCACACCTATCATCACTTCTGAAGATATGGATTTAACTATTGGAGTCTTATAGATTACTTTTATGCTTTGTGGAGCTTCAAAATTTTGGTCACCATATACTTGTATTGTGAGGACCTACAGGAAGGAACTGAAATATTCTATAAAAAATCTTTGTTTGTTTAGTGTTAACAATAATCTGTAATTATGCATCTTGAAGCAACTGGAAGTAAATTTATTTAACCGACTCTCCTTTTCTTAGGTGAAACTAGTGAAGTTTTAAGAATTACTTTAATATGGAAACTGGAGGTAATTTATGCCTGCAAAAGAGGCAGCTCAATTTCTTCTAAGATAATAAGTAATACAATCTTTACATATAAAAACACTTTTTATTCAACATTGACACCTCATCTTTTTTTTTCAAGATGCAGAGGAATTACTTGCCTATCTAAAGACAATTAAGCCAGGAAATATAGTACTTGTGGCCTCGAGTGTCGATCCTGTAACAAAATAAAAATTGCATTCACACACGTCAAAATGATTAACTTTGGTTTTATTCATAAGTTGTCTTAATTCCTCTTTTCCAGGCTCACTGATGAAATTAGAGATATATTCAGTGTTTTGGGCAGCACTATGGTCAGAACTGTAAGGCAGAGGGATAGTTGGGTATTTGCAGGTGCCTATCGAATTAAAAAAAAATTGGAATTTGAGACATGCACTGTTAATCTCTTTTTAAGATCTTCTTTTGTGAAAAAAGTGGACTGTATTAAAGAGTGAAATTTGTGGTTGATTTTTCTGTTATGATTAGCTACTTCAAAATGATATGATGAAGAATGCATATGGAGACTGGCCAGAGATGGGGGAGATCACTGGATGCTTTCCCATAATATATAATTGAGATCGCTGCACCTACCAACCACAGATCATGACTTGTTTGGGAGATGTGAAAATGGGACATTATGTAACAATGTAGCAACTTTATCTTCCTTCCCTGCAGCAATAAACATTAAAGGAACTGTTCAACCAAAAATATAAATTGTCATCATTTAATTACTCACCCTCATGTCTTGACTTTTTTTTTTTTTTTTTTCATGGAACACAAAAGCAGATGTTCAATAGGTCGAAACTTTTGCTGCTGAAATCGGTCTGTGCTTACCGAATTTCAAATCACTGCCCCCAGTGGCTGAAGCTGGAAGTGTTGTTGAACGTATGGGCACTTACGTTTAAAGAAATGTCCACAGAGTGGTGCTAAAAGCGAACTGTATATTAGCTTGTAAATGATGTAATACAGTCAACAGGAATGCATATTTTATTAACCCTACCCCCCAACCCAAACCCCAACATTAAACCTAACCATCAGTGGAGTAAAAATTAAATTTTAAAGCGAAAATGCAACGTTTGAATCAGGCTCACTATTGTTATTGTGAACGCAGTTACTTCCTGGTACCCATAGGACAAGAACCCGTCTCTCTGAGGTTGCTTGTGCAACATGCCATCAGTAGCACTGTGTTCACACCTGATCTGATGCAAAAATGTCTGATGCGGGGTTAGTAATTTGGCTAAATGGGATTGATTTCAGGTACATAAACTTTCAGAAGCAACATGTCAATTTCCCATGCATAAGTCGTATGAACTACAGTACTTTTACGGTTCTTTTTGGAGCTCAACAGCCCCTGGTCACTATATAGTTTAATTGTATGAAAAACAGCAGAATAAACATTTGGCTAAACTTATTTTTGTTTGCAGAATAAAGTTGTTCAGGTTCGTAAAAATATAAAAACTGACAGAATTTACCCTTTTTTTGTTTACTGTTCCTTTTACACAATATTTTATACAATATACAGTACAACATGATAGCATTCATGCCACTGATGGTCATACAGTAAATCATAAATAAATAAAGATAAAAAGAAACCTGATTTAAAACCTGACTGAATTCTTTACACACTGTTTCATCTCTGTAAAGGTAACACTGTTGCTATTCACATTAACTGTAAGGAGTCAGGAACATCAGTTTTAAAACAGTCCATATCCTTCACACCCTCCTCCCTCTGCAGGACTTTTAGTACCAGTTAGGGCATGCTCTGTATTCAGTCTGGGGTCGTGCTTAGTCTGCATCAGTGTGTGTGTGAGTTTGGTTGGAGGGGTGTAGGTCCCCTCCCGTTTCTCCTCTTGCTTTCTGTGAAGATAGTAGGTGGAAGCCCTTGATACAGAGTGGAAGTTTCTGGAACAATCCTGTGGCAGTGAGTGGTCCACATTTTTGGAATCATGGGAGTGACCCATGGAAAGAATGTAAGGACATTTTAATCCAATTTAAAGTTAGGGAAACTGTTGCAATGTCACATATCCAACTGTTTATCAACTTGTTTATGTGTTGAGTGTGAGAGTGAGAATGAGAATGTCATATACACCTCTTCTAAAGATATAATGGGTATGATGAAGATTTTCAGTACTCTAAAGGAACGGATTACTGTATGTGGATCATGTTGAGAGTATAAACTATTCACTACTGTTTGAGGTATATAAACTATTTAATACAAAATGTCTATACTTTGAGCTGAAAATATTTGTTTGATTTTTCTGTTTACATTGTGGAACTTTGAGAGTTTAAGACACAGTATTATATTGTCTTAGGTATTTTATAGTGGCTTCAAAAAGTATTTGGATACTTAAGTAACATTTGAATGGCATTGCATGATATCACAAAATATCAAATTAAGTGGCATATATAATGTTTTTTTTTTTTCTAAATTAAGATAAGTATTTGGACACTTTCTGGCTGTCAAACATTAGTGGAACATGTCCATAGTCAATCTGATGAGCTACTGTACACCTCTTGTTACTCTGGTAAGATACTTGTGAGAAAATATGAGGAACTGACTTCATACATCCACTAAAAATCACATTTAGATCAGTTAGTTAAATGTAATGGCAAAAAAATGGCTTGAAAAGTTAGTTTGGAGAACAGGTCTAGCATCATTTGTTTGTAAATGCCACTTGATTTGATGTTTTGTTATCAAATGCAATGGCATTCACACATTATAAGTGTGGCTAAAGTGTCAAAATAATTTTGGGGCATCACATTCTATCATCTGATATTGCAGGTCTGGGCTAAAATATATAATATTTGCTGAACATGCATTATATATCAAATAACAGCTTTGTTAGTTCTGATTCTTAAGCATTTATGTAAAATCAAGCATTGCTACAGCAACTAAACCCTCCTCTGTATCGACTTACTGGCTGTTTATGAGATTATAACCCAGGCAGAATTGACGTCAGAGCACATAATCTTTACCTTTCATCTATTTAGAATTGAGTGTTTCCCCTGTAAAAAAGCTTGGTCATGTGTTTAACGATCATCAACCCTATTTTAAATACTTTCTTTCAACCCTGGTTTACTTTTCTTCAGCGATTTAGTCCAAGCACACTCCTCATGACTCTCCTGCAACAATAGCATTCTAGACAACAAACAGATCATGAAAAGGAAATGGCAAGTTGGTTTGGCAGGGCCAGTAATGAGGTAGCAGAACGCCAACTGGTCCCGAAACCATTTTAGTCCAATATGATTAACCCAGCGTGGTGTTAACGCAAACACATACAATGCCTCCCTTGTGTTCGTGCAACTTTCTCTCAACAAACAGGACTATTGTCCACTTCATCAGCAGCTTTGGAGATTAATTTTGAATGTTTAGATGGACAGATAAGGATGAGACAGTGTAATGTCTAATGAAAAACAAAGACTGGATAACAGAAAAGTACCATGTTATTACCATGATTTTTTGAATCATGGTGCAATGTTGAAAACATCTTTGTTGTCATTAATCATTTAACTTGTCTTAATAATTTATCTTATTTCTACTAAATGTTATTCTTCTACTTATTTTTTTCCCCCTTATCAGCAATTAAATTAAATGGTTGAAAAAAGTGCAATGAACTATTAACTACAGGTTTTAACTTGATTTAACTAAAAAAATAAAAAATAAAATAAAAAAAGAACAAGCAATTTAACTTGATGTTTACATTTTAGTGGGTTGAATGTTTTTGAAAGTTATGGGATATGGACAATAATACTTGATAGTGGTAACAAAATGGTATTCTTTGAAGTATCTTGAAGAGCCATGTAATGTATACATGTGATATGAATATAGTTTATATCAGTATATATATATATATATATATATATATATATATATATATATATATATACATACACACACACACACACCGATAAGCCACAACATTAAAACCACCTGCCTAATATTGTGTAAGTCCCCCTCGTGCCGCCTAAACAGCGCCGACCCACATCTCAGAATAGCATTCTGAGATGCTAGTCTTCTCACCACAATTGTACGGAGCGGTTATCTGAGTTACCATAGACTTTGTCAGTTCGAACCAGTCTGACCATTCTCTGTCTTTCATCAACAAGGCATTTCCGTCCACAGAACTGCCACTCACAGGAAGTTTTTTTGTTTTTTCATCATTCGGAGTAAATTCTAGAGACTGTTGTGTTTGAAAATCCCAGAAGATCAGCAGTTACATAAGTACTGGCCCGTCTGGCACTAACAATCATCCATGCGTTTATCTAATCAGCCAATCGTGTGGCAGCAGTGCATAAAATCATGCAGATATGGGTCAGGAGCTTCAGTTAATGTTCATATCAACCATCAGAATGGGGAAAAAATGTGATCTCTGTGATTTCGACCGTGGCATGATTGTTGGTGCCAAATGGGCTGGTTTGAGTATTTCTGTAACTGCTGATCTCCTGGGAATTTCACGGAGGATCGGTGATGATCTGGGGGTGCTTCAGCAAGGCTGGAATCGTGCAGATTCATCATTGTGAAGGATGCATGAATAAAGCCACGTACAAGGTTATCTTGGAAGAAAACTTGCTTCGTTCTGCTCTGACAATGTTCCCCAACTCTGAGGAATGTTTTTTCCAGCAGGATAATGCTCCATGCCACACTAGCCAGGTCAATCAAGGTGTGGATGGAGGACCACCGCCAAGGCCCTCTCATGGCCAGCCCAATCTCCAGACCTGAAAACCATTGAAAACCTCTGGAATGTGATCAAGACAAGATGGATGGCCACAAGCCATCAAACAAAGCCGAGCTGCTTGAATTTTTGCACCAGGAGTGGCATAAAGTCACCCAACAGCATGTAAAAGACTGGTAGAGAGCATGCCAAGATGCATGAAAGCTGTGATTGAAAATCAGGGTTATTCCACCAAATATTGATTTCTGAACTCTTCCTAAGTTAAAACATTAGTATTGTGTTGTTTAAAAATTAATATGAACTTGTTTCTTTGCATTATTCAAGGTCTGAAAACAGCATCTTTTTTGTTATTTTGAGCAGTTGTCATTTTCTGCAAATAAATGCACTAAATGTCAATACTTTTATTTGGAATTTGAGAGAAATGTTGACAGTACTTTATAGAATAAAACAAAAATGTTCATTTTACTTAAACCATACCTAAATACAGAGAAACTGATAATTTTGCAGTGGTCTTTTAATTTTTATCCGGAGCTGTATATGTGTGTATATATATATATATATATATATATATATATATATATATATATATATATATATATATATATATATATATATGTTATTTACTATTTAGATTTTGTTGCCATGTCTAGATAAAAAAATATTAACATTTTGTGTTGTAATGTTTATGAGTCATATCCAATTTTCTCCCTTAGGCAGATCAAAATCATCAACATCATAACTCCAGCTGCGCACAACCACTTATGGGACCTGGCGCATCAGGTTTTCAAAGTTTCTCTTATATTATTTGATACAACTGCATTAATATATGTTGTGGGTTGACTATTATTGGGATATTTTAGTGCTATAATCAGTGGAAGGAAATAGAGGATGGTTGTCACTTTTAAAACATTCAATGTTCAAGATGCATTCTAGTGGTTTGGTCTTTTAAAACAAAAAATCATTTTACCCATCTCCATCTTTCAGATTTAGTCACTGATATGGGATCCGTGATAGACCCTGATCAGAGATGGGACAGAGAAGAGGATTTTGACCAGAGCCAGTTGCTACCTGAGCAATTGGAAAACATTTACTATGATGAGCTCATCAGGCCCAAAAAAATCCACAATCCCATCAAAGCATCCAAGAACCACCATGAGCTCCACCGAGAGCTCATTATTACACACAAAAGGTGCAAAAAACAGCTTAAGCCAGCCTAAGATTGTTTGCTGGTCTTAGCTGGTTTCCCATCCTTGTCAGGCTAGTGTTTGCTGCTTTTAGAGGGTTTATGGGGACTTGTCAGCTGGTTAGGCTGGGAGACAGCTACACCATCTCAAACCAGCTAAGACCAGCAAACCATCTTAGGCTGGTTTAAAAGGATGTGTTTTTCAGCAGGGAACTAACCTAGACTCACAAGCATGTTCACATTGTTTAAGGAGGCTGTTATTGAGACTGAAAGCAAAGTCATGAACAAAAGCTTAGTCTCAGCCTTAATTTATCGCCTGACCCAATTCCACCGCTATTTCCTAATCTCACTTCAAAATGTACCCACAAAGGGGCTGAACTCTGGAAAGTTTTATATCCTTTGCATATACATGTCCAAGCCAGCAGATGGCAGTCAAATTAAATGTCTTATTTTTATTTAGTAAACTGTTTTAAGGAATAGTTCACCCAAAAATTAGAATTTTATTGTCATTTACTCACCCTCATGCCATTGCAGATGTGCATGACTTTCTTCTTCAAAACACAAACAGATTTTCAGAAGAATATCTCAGCTCTGTTGGTCCATTCAATGCAAGCGTACGGTGCCTGAACTTTGAAGCTTCAAAAAGTACAAAAAAAGGCAGCATAAAAGTAATCCATGTGACTCCAGTTGTTAAATCCATGTCTTCAGAAGCAATATAATAGGTGTGGGTGTGAAACAGATTAATATACAAGTCCTTTTTAACTATAAATCTCCACTTTCACATCCACATTCTTCTTTTGTTTTTGGCGATTTGCATTATTTGTGCATATCGCCACCTACTGGGCAAGGAGGGGAATTTATAATAAAAAGGACTTAAATATTGATCTGTTTCTCACCCACATCTATCATTTATGAAGATATGGATTTAAATACAGGAGTAGCATATATTTCTTTTATGATCCCTTTATGGGCCTAATTCGTGGGCTGTCGGCACGCTGCACGAGTCTGTGTTTGTAGCTTGCTAGCCTGCTTAGCATTGCTTATTCACATTCATCGTTTTATCCTTGGCCATTTTAATGCGTGCTTCGATTTTTTCCGCTTTTCTGCTGTTTCAACTGTGTGTATTCTACCACATGCACCCGTTTCTCTCTTTTTTTCCCGTTTTTTTCCAGCTTGTCTACATCTCGCATCTCAACTGCGTGCAATCGTTATCTCCACTGTGTTTTACACTGATTATTGCATCAATCTAAAACATCTGCAGATTAGGAACCACATCGATCTCAAACCCTTGCCGCTCAAGAACAACCATAAAAACAACAACAACAACAACAACAAACAATTGCAGTAAGTCATGGCATCCGCTCATGTTATTTTTTCCTGCATTGCATGCCACATGTTTACTATAGCTTCTTCCGTCAGCAGTGAGGAATTCACATGTGATAAATATAAAGAATTAGTCAGGCTGACGGAGAAGATTAATGAGTTAGGTCAATGAGAAAGAGAAATCGGTAGATACTGTTTCGGATGCGGGCAGTACAGTGAGCAACACACACACTTTTCTTCCAGATGTAGAGCCTCCGCAGCAGGGCGTTTGGGTGACGTCTCAGTGGCATACTCGCTCAGCAAAGCGACACCACTCTCCCGTTTCTGTTAGGGTTTCCAATCGATTCTCCTCACTCAGCGATGCACCCACAGCGAATCATGTTGAAAGAGCTTTAATAATTGGTGATTCTATTTTAAGGAACGTGGAAATAGAGACTCCATCCACCATTGTTAAATGCATTTCCGGGGCTCGAGCGGATGACATCAGATCAAATTTACATGTGCTGGCTAATGCTAAACATAGATTTTCTAAAATTGTTATTCATGTCGGCACTAACGATGTCCGGCTTCACCAGATAATGTTAAAGACGTGTGTGAACTTGCAAAAACGATGTCAGCCACTGCAATATGCTCTGGCCCCCTCCCTGCTCGTCGTGGTGATGAGGTTTATAGTAGATTAGTGTCACTGAATGGCTGGATGAGTGGTGTCTGGAGAATAGCATAGGATTTATAGATAATTGGAAGAGTTTTTGGGGTAGACCTGACCTTCTAAAGAGAGATGGACTCCATCCCTCTAGGGAAGGTGCCACTCTCCTCTCTAGTCATTTGGCTCATAGTCTTAATAGTGATAGTATTTGACTAACTGGGGCCCAGGTCAGGAAGCAGACAAACTGGTTGTTCCGAACGTCTGCTAGCTGCCTTGAGATGTCACACAGGTCACATAAACTACAACACAGAGACTGTATCACCTAGATATCATACAGAGACTGTGTCTGTGTTCTACACAGAACTACCGAACACAGAACTCTCACTAAATCATTTAGAAAAAATTGATTAAGGTCAAACTTGAATATAAATAAATAAATAAATACAAAATTGAAGATAAACATCATATAAATGTAGGGCTACTAAACATTAGATCTCTTTCTACTAAAGCACTAAAAGTAAATGCAATTATTACAGAACATAGTTTGGATGTGCTCTGTTTGACTGAAACCTGGCTTAAACCGGATGAATATATTAGTTTAAATTAATCTACTCCCCCAGGTTATTGTTATAAACATGAGCCTCATCTGAAGTGTTGAGGAGGAGGTGTTGCTACAATTTACAGTGAAGTGTTTGGTGTTACTCAGAGGACAGGATATAAGTTTAAGTCTTTTGAACTAATAATGCTTAATGTGACACCATCAGATATAAATAAAAAATCTGTCATCTTTTGCCCTTGCTACAGTATATAGATCACCCGGGCCGTACTCTGGTTTCCTTGGTGAATCAGATCTAGTAGTTAATTGTGGCATAGGGGGCATGGTCATGTGTCTGTCTACGTTAGAGGGAAAGAGGTAAGGCTCATCACCTGGGCTGTAATTACTCTAACACCTGTCTCTAATTATAGTGATAGCGGAGGGAGGCCTGATAAGGCTCGCCAGAGGAGATAGAGAGAGAGTGGCCCAGAATAACTAAGACTGATTGCCAGAGAGAAAGCTATTTTGAGTTGGCCACTATGAGCCGTTTGTTTTGCATGTTTGCTTTGTGTGTGAAGCTGAAGTGTCAGAATAAAACACTCACACTGTTCGCTGTCTCCTGACACCTCCACTGCCCACGAACGGAGATCCTTTACAGTCCCTCTCCCTCAGACAGACACATGACCACGCCCCCATGCCACATTAATGTAGACAGAGCTTTTTTTTTTCTCCCCAATTTGGAATGCCCAATTCCCAGTGTGCTCTAAGTCCTTGTGGTGGCATAGTGACTCGCCTCAATCCGGGTGGCGGAGGACGAATCTCAGTTGCCTCCGCGTCTGAGACCGTCAATCTGCGTATCTTATCACGTGGCTTGTTGAGTGTCTCCGCAGCATCCACACACAACTCACCACGCACCCCACCGTGAGCGAGAACCCCTACTCGCGACCACGAGGAGGTTACCTCATGTGACTCTACCCTCCCTAGCAACCGGGCCAATTTGGCTACTTAGGAGACCTGGCTGGAGTCAGTAGATAGAGCTTTAATTGTTGGTGACTTCAACATTCACATAGATAATGAAAATGACACATTGGGATTAGCATTTATCAATATTCTCAACTCTCTTGGAGTTGATATTGACACTGTATAGAAATTCTACCACAGAGCGATTACATCTCAGATCATTACCTCGTCTCATGTTTGCTGCGATCAGCTAATGACACTCAATCTATACCATGCTATCGTTCAGGTAGAACTATTCTTTCGACCACTAAAGATAGCTTCACTAATAATCTTCCAGAATTGTCTCACATACTCAGTAAGACAAAGTGTCTAAAAGAACTTGATGTAATAACAGAAAATATAAAAAGAGTCTTCTCTAGCACTGTTGACAGTGTCGCACCCCCTCGATTAAAGAAAAAAACCCTGCATCATGGTACAATGTTCACACTCATGCTCTCAAGAGAGCAGCTCTGAAAATGGAGCGCAAGTGGAAGAATACAAAATTAGAGGTATTTCGCAGTGCATGGAAGGATAGTGTCTGTAGCTACAGACAGGCACTAAAAGCTGCCAGGTCAGCATATTTTAGCAAACTCATGGAAAATAACCACAACAATCCTAGGTGTTTATTCAGTACTGTGGCTAAATTGGTTAGGAATAAAGCATCGACTGAACCAGATATTCCGTCGCAGCACAATAGTAATGACTTCATGAATTTCTTTACTGATAAAATTGAAATAATCAGAAATAAAATTGGAACTATGCAATCAACTGTCACAGCACCTCAGAAAACAGTGTCTCATACTTTTGCTCACGAGCAACTTCAATACTTCGCTGTCATAGGTCATGAAGAGGTAAAAAAAAAACTTATCAAAAATCAAAAGCCACAACTTGTATGTTAGATCCAATACCAACTAAGCTCTTAAAATAGGTATTCCCTGTAATCTCAGAACCTCTTCTTAATATTATTAACTCCTCGCTAACCATAGAACATGTCACAAGAAACTTTAAAATGGCAGTTATCAAACATCTTATTAAGAAGCCACAGCTTGATCCTGGAGAATTGGCTAATTACGGACAGATTTCAAATATACAACTCATGTTGAAAATACCAGAAAAAGTAGTGTCCTCCCAACTATGTTCATTTCTACAGAGAAATGGTATATATGAACAATTTCAGTCAGGATTTAGGCCCCATCACAGTACAGAGACTACACTTATCAGAGTTACAAATGACTTGCTCTTATCATCTGATTGCGGCTGCATTTCTCTTCTACTGCTTTTAGATCTTAGTGCTGCCTTCGACACGATAGATCACGACATTCTCTTGAATAGGCTGGAGAATTATGTTGGCATTAGTGGACTTGCATTAGCATGGTTTAGGTCCTATTTATCAGACTGCTACCACTTTGTACATGTAAACGAGGAATTGTCAAATCAAACAAAAGTTAAGTATGGAGTGCCACAGGGATCAGTTTTAGGGCCTCTGCTTTTCTCCTTATTCATGCTTTCCCTGTGAGATATTATCAGGAATCATGGAATAAGTTTCCACTGTTATGCCGACGATACCCAACTTTATATTTCTTCTAAACTCAATGAAATCAAAGAACAGATGGCCAGAAATTTCCTTCAACTCAATTCCCGACAAAACAGAGGTACTAATTATTGGACCAAAAACCTCTTAAAATATGCCGATGGATGTACCTGTTACGTTATCTTCAACAGCAAAGAATTAGGTGTTATTTTTAATAATCTGTCTTTTGAAAATCAAATTTCCAATGTTTGTAGAACAACATTCTTCCACCTCAGAAATATTGCTAAGTTACGACACATGCTCTCTATTGCTGATGCTGAAAAACTAATTCATGTGTTCATGACCTCAAGACTAGATTATTGTAATGCATTACTGGGAGGATGTCCAGCAAGTTCAATAAACTTCAGTTGGTTCAAAATGCAGCTGCCAGAGTGCTGACTACAACTAATAAATATGATCACATTAGACCAATTTTATCGTCGTTACATTGGCTACCAGTTAAATTATGTATTAATTTAAAAATTGTGTTAACTACATACAAAGCTTTGAATGGTCTAGCTCCACAGTTCTTAAATTACCTTCTACCACACTATATTCCGTCACGTTCATTACGATCGCAAACTTCTGGCTTGTTAAGAATTCCAAGAATATCAAAATCCACAAAAGGAGGTAAATCCTTTTCATATTTGGCTCCTAAACTATGGAATAGTCTCCCTAACACAGTTCAGGATGCAGAAACACTCACTCAGTTTTAGTCTAGACTAAAGACTCATCTATTTAGCTAGGCATACACCTAATTTATCCATCAACTCACAATTAGGCTGCTTTAGTTAGGTCTGCTGGAACCAGAAACATCTATAATGATCCTTAACTCTGCAATAAACTGAATGGCATCCACACTAATATTATTCTACTTGTTTCCTTGTCTCAACCTCAGGATTCATATCCCGATGTTACCAGAGCTGGCCAGATACAGCTCTGTTCCTGCTTGGTGTCGGACTCCACTGCTACGTGTTGCTGAGTGATGACGACAAACTACAGCCCATGCTAGCCAGACATCACCTCAGTCTTTTGACTTCAGAGGATGAATTGATGCCAACTCCAACTGTAAGACATCAAATACTTCATATGCCACTGCCTGAACCTTGGACTTTGGATGGACCCCACCGAACCTCACCAAATTGACCTGTCGGTTGAATTGTGATACACATCATTGACCTCTGACTGCATCACCTTTGTCTATTGATGGACTACACTCTTGAAATGGAATACATAGACTTTCATTTAATTGCCAACAAAAGCCTTCATCAGCCAACTAACAAAGGACAATGCATCTATGTGAAATTCTACAGTTAATCCAGAATGGACTTCAAAGACATTAGTCTTAAAGTTCATAAAAAATAATTTATTTTTTTTATTTTTTTAAACACTGGACCTTAACACTTACTTAACTTACAAATTTTAAACCATGACTTGCATTGCACACAAATAACTAATATTGGCATTATATTCATGTTGTTTAGCCAGAGGGGAACTGCCCCCCACAATGAGCCTGGTTTCTCCCAAGGTTATTTTTCTCCATTAACCAACATTTTATGGAGTTTTGTTTTCCTTGCAACAGTCGCCTTCAGCTTGCTCACAGGGGTTCTGAATACAGTTATTATTTAATTATTTAATTTGTATACACAATTTACAATCATATATAATCAAACTACACAACGATCACTGTAAGACATAGATATTACAGTTTCATTTTTTTGTTAATGCATGATTTCCTGTAAAGACGCTTTGAAACGATGTGTGTTGTGAAAAGCGCTATACAAATAAAAAATGACTTGACTTTGTGCGCTTTTTGGAGCTTCAATGGTTTGGTCACCATTTACTTGCACTGCATGGACCAACAGAGCTGAGATATTCTTCTAAAAAGTAAAGTGAGTAAATGATGAGAGAATTGTCGTTTTTGGGTGAACTATTCCTTTAGTGAGGTTTTTGCATAGCTACTTTGGTATGATATTTCCCCCTTTTGGAGACTGTTAAAGCATTTTCTGATGAATGACTGCTAAATGTGGTGTTTTTAAAGTAAACATGCAATCAAAATGGACCCTTTCTCAATACACGTTCCTGGGGTGCACGTTATTCTAAAGAAGTAAAAAAAAATGTTTTAGTAATGCTGGCTCTACTTTGTTGTAACAGAGGAGGAGTGGTGGAGGAGAAGCCAGAGTTACAGAGGGTTCTGGAACAGAGGAACAGAGCTCAGGCTCTGAAACAAGAGATAAAAGAAGAAGAGGAGAAATCTCCTCTGGAGCAGGAGTTACTGAAGAGGCAGATGAGACTTGAGAAGGTAAATGTACTGTAAATGTCATTACTCAAGCCATATTGTGAACATCAATATTTGTTGACACATAAGATGCCCACTATAGGCTAAAGAAGTAGATCTTACATCCCCAACTGGTCACCATGTCACTTTTTGCCTTGACTAGTTTATTTTAAATGGTCCTGCGATATCAAGTGACTTTTTACTTTTACATTAAATCATTATATCCATGCAGTCTCTCAAGTAATGATGCCATAACGTATTCCTCTCTGTATACACAACACAATCAAACGCCTCTTAGATGCGATTTTAACATCAGTTTTAATAATTCTTCTCCTTAGTTTGAGAGAGAGGCAGAGGAGCAGAGGGAAAGGTCAAAGGGCGCACCTGAGTTCATAAGGGTCAAAGAGAGTCTGAAGAGGACAGCAGTTATAAACGCTGTACAGAAAGAGCTGTAACTGCACCTCACTTTATTTACTCTAAACAATTATCTATTTGAGTATATGAGTATATGAACTCCTGCAGCTGCTGATCTGAGAACAGGATATTTAATATGTTTTAATGAATTAATATGAAATATGAATGATGATGCATTTTCTGAAGGATGTGGACAAATATTTCCAATGTGGGGACTATGGTACCTCATTAAGAAACTGTGTTAAGCATGACCTAATAAGACTTTCTGTACTGCAAAATAAGATTTTGTGATTTGCACAAGCGAGAAAGACACACACAGGAACGAGTATATCCAACATAGCAGCACTTAATATAAATTTTGTGTCTAAATGTAGATTTATTGGATGTAATATTTAAAAGATCTGCCATGTTTTTAGATTTACACTTTTTCCAAATAATTCCACCAATCATAATGCAATATATATGTTAACAGTAAATAATCACACTCAATCCAAGAAATTTGAGCTTAAATTGAGTTTCATGCTTGAACCCAATCCATTGCACCTTGACTCAATTGTTCGGATAACTTGCTAAAAAATTAAGACACATGTTTGGATTAAAAATGTGAAATAACCCTATTTATTTCTGAGATTATAACTAAAAACCACTCACTGATTTAAACATGCAACGTATTAAGTTCATTAGACAACATTGCATACTTCAGTTTGAAATGTTTATTGTTACATAATGCAGTGTTTCACATACAATTTTTAAGTGGCAGTATGCAGTACATCATTCTGCGCAATCATCTCATAATATTTCTAATACAAGAGATCCATTGTTAGTTTGATTTATACTTCTTATTTATGTGAACTTAACCTTAATAATTTCTTAATAGCTTTTCCACTCATATGATTCTGACATCACGGATCTCATGATTTTGACCTCATAAGTGTTGTTTAGACTAACAACCCCAGATTAGTTTTGTGTAAATATTTTTTATACATTTTGTAATAGTTTTAAATAAAGGGATTTTGAGAAATGTAATCAAGTTTTAGAGTGTGTTTCTGTGTGTGCGTGTTCTCAATCTCTAAATTACCAACCACAGTCTGCCTTTGCATAGAACTTCGATGTGAACTTTATTTGCACTGTACACAAAGATATCACTGAAAACACAATGCATAGACAAGGAGTGTTTATTCATAACATGCTACTGCCTGTATATCTTTAAGGATACAAATCATTGGCTCTTTGTGACTGTTAACACATGATGCATTGCATCCATACATTTGTAACTTCTACAAAAAAGATATACAATATTTGAATACATTGTCTTCATGTATAATACAAATACTGTATTGGTGTCTTCCCTTCCTCTTAAAATGGATAAGTGTGTGTACTTCCATGTGAAACAAAATGAGGGTTCATATTCGTACATGTGAGGAACTAACAATGACAAACTTTTAATTTTAACTTTCAATAATAATTATCAAAGCCAAAATAAGTCATAGATGACTCCTAAGTTATATTTAGTATGCATAATTACATGTTCAACTGATTGTTGAACTGCTCATTGGACTGTTGGAATTGGTGCTGAATTAAATATTAAAATATATAAAAAATAACTGTTGAACTGCTCATTTGACTGTTGACTTTTTTAAATGATTAAATCAATAAATTCACTTTTGGGAAGTTGGGAGCAGTGTTAAAATATTGAAAAATATTTTAATATTGAATATATATATATATATATATATATATATATATATATATATATATATATATATATATATATATATATATATATACACACAGGTGCATCTCAATAAATTAGAATGTCGTGGAAAAGTTAATTTATTTCAGTAATTCAACTCAAATTGTGAAACTCGTGTATTACATAAATTCAATGCACACAGACTGAAGTAGTTTAAGTCTTTGGTTCTTTTAATTGTGATGATTTTGGCTCACATTTAACAAAAACCCACCAATTCACTATCTCAAAAAATTAGAATATGTTGACATGCCAATCAGCTAATCAACTCAAAACACTTGCAAAGGTTTCCTGAGCCTTCAAAATGGTCTCTCAGTTTGGTTCACTAGGCTACACAATCATGGGGAAGACTGCTGATCTGACAGTTGTCCAGAAGACAATCACTGACACCCTTCACAAGGAGGGTAAGCCACAAACATTCATTGCCAAAGAAGCTGGCTGTTCACAGAGTGCTGTATCCAAGCATGTAAACAGAAAGTTGAGTGGAAGGAAAAAGTGTGGAAGAAAAAGATGCACAACCAACCGAGAGAACCGCAGCCTTATGAGGATTGTCAAGCAAAATCGATTCAAGAATTTGGGTGAACTTCACAAGGAATGGACTGAGGCTGGGGTCAAGGCATCAAGAGCCACCACACACAGACATGTCAAGGAATTTGGCTACAGTTGTCGTATTCCTCTTGTTAAGCCACTCCTGAACCACAGACAACATCAGAGTCGTCTTACCTGGGCTAAGGAGAAGAAGAACTGGACTGTTGCCCAGTGTTCCAAAGTCCTCTTTTCAGATGAGAGCAAATTTTGTATTTCATTTGGAAACCAAGGTCCTAGAGTCTGGAGGAAGGGTGGAGAAGCTCATAGCCCAAGTTGCTTGAAGTCCAGTGTTAAGTTTCCACAGTCTGTGATGATTTGGGGTGCAATGTCATCTGCTGGTGTTGGTCCATTGTGTTTTTTGAAAACCAAAGTCACTGCACCCATTTACCAAGAAATTTTGGAGCACTTCATGCTTCCTTCTGCTGACCAGCTTTTTAAAGATGCTGATTTCATTTTCCAGCAGGATTTGGCACCTGCCCACACTGCCAAAAGCACCAAAAGTTGGTTAAATGGCCATGGTGTTGGTGTGCTTGACTGGCCAGCAAACTCACCAGACATGAACCCCATTGTCAAGAGGAAAATGAGAAACAAGAGACCAAAAAATGCAGATGAGCTGACGGCCACTGTCAAAGAAACCTGGGCTTCCATACCACCTCAGCAGTGCCACAAACTGATCACCTCTATGCCCCGCCGAATTGAGGCAGTAATTAAAGCAAAAGGAGCCCCTACCAAGTATTGAGTACATATACAGTAAATGAACATACTTTCCAGAAGGCCAACAATTCACTAAAAATGTTTTTTTATTGGTCTTATGATGTATTCTAATTTTTTGAGATAGTGAATTGGTGGGTTTTTGTTAAATGTGAGCAAAATCATCACAATTAAAAGAACCAAAGACTTAAACTACTTCAGTCTGTGTGCATTGAATTGATTTAATACACGAGTTTCACAATTTGAGTTGAATTACTGAAATAAATGAACTTTTCCACGACATTCTAATTTATTGAGATGCACCTGTATATATACACACACACACACACACACAGTACTGTGCAAAAGTTTTAGGCACTTGTGAAAAACTTTCAAAGTGAGGATTTCTTAAAAGAATAATGACATAAATAGTTTTCATTATTCAATTAGCATCATACCAAGTCCAGTAAACAGAAAAAGAGCTAAACCAATATTTGGTGTGAACACTTTTGCCTTCAAAACAGCACCAATTCTCCTACTTACACCTGGACACAGTTTTTCTTGGCAGATAGGATGTTCCAAGCTTCTTGGAGAATTCGCCACAGTTCTTTTATTTATTTAGGCTGTCTCAATTACTTCTGTCTCTTTGTGTAATCCCAGACTGACTCAATGTTCAGTGTGGGGCTCTGTGAGGGTCATGATATCTGTTGCAGGGCTACCTGTTCTTCTATTCTATTCTGTTTGCAAAAGGAATGTTTGGGAGTATAAAATGTATATTTCCTATTGACACACTAAAGTAGCATATATAAATAACCATCTTAAGACAAATGTTTTTGTGAAACATCTTATGTACCTAAGACTTTTGCACAGTACTGTATATATATATATATATATATATATATATATATATATATATATATATATATATATATATATATATACACACACACACACACACACACACACACACACACACACACACACACACACACACAGAGTTGTTCTCAAAAGTTTGCATACCCTGGCAGAAATTGTGAAATTTTGGCATTGATTTTGAATGTATGACTGATCATGCAAAAAAACTGTCTTTTATTTAAGGATAGTGATCATCTGAAGTCATGTATCATTACATAGTTGTTTGGCTCCTTTTTAAATCATAATGATAACAGAAATCACCCACAATGGCCCTGATCAAAAGTTTACATACCCTTGAATGTTTGGCCTTGTTTCAGACACACAAGGTGACAAGTTTAAATGGCAATTAAATGTTAATTTCCCACACCTGTGGCTTTTTAAATTGCAATTAGTGCCTGTATATAAATAGTCAATGAGTTTGTTAGCTCTCACGTGGATGCACTGAGCAGGCTAGATACTGAGCCACGGGGAGCAGAAAAGAACTGTAAAAAGACCTGCGTAACAAGGTAATGGAACTTTATAAAGATGGAAAGGGATATAAAAAGATATCCAAAGCCTTGAAAATGCCAGTCAGTACTGTTCAGTCACTTATTAAGAAGTGGAAAATTTGGGGATCTCTTAATACCAAGCCAAGGTCAGGTAGACCAAGAAAGATTTCAGTCACAACTGCCAGAAGAATTGTTCGGGATACAAAGAAAAACCCACAGGTACCCTCAGGAGAAATGCAGGCTGCTCTGGAAAAAGATGGTGTGGTTGTTTCAAGGAGCAGAATACAACGACACTTGGAACAAAAATGAGCTGCATGGTCGAGTTGCCAAAAAGAAGCCTTTACTGCGCCAATGCCACATAAAAGCCTGGTTACAATATGCCCGACAACAACTTGACACGCCTCACAGCTTCTGGCACACTGTAATTTGGAGTGACGAGACCAAAATAGAGCTTTATGGTCACAACCATAAGCGCTATGTTTGGAGAGGGGTCAACAAGGCCTATAGTGAAAAGAATACCATCCCCACTCTGAAGCATGGTGGTGGCTCACTGATGTTTTGGGGGTATGTGAGCTCTAAAGGTACGGGGAATCTTGTGAAAATTGATGGCAATCAATTAAGGCATGTTATCAGAAAATACTGGCAGACAATTTGCATTCTTCTGCACGAAAGCTGCGCATGGGACACTCTGACTTTGGCTGGACTTTCCAGCACGACAATGACCCTAAGCACAAGGCCAAGTTGACCCTCCAGTGGTTACAGCAGAAAAAGGTGAAGGTTCTGGAGTGGCCATCACAGTCTCCTGACCTTAATATCATCGAGCCACTCTGGGGAGATCTCAAACGTGCGGTTCATGCAAGACGACCAAAGACTTTGCATGACCTGGAGGCATTTTGCCAAGACGAATGGGCAGCTATACCACCTGCAAGAATTTGGGGCCTCATAGACAACTATTACAAAAGACTGCACACTGTCATTGATGCTAAAGGGGGCAATACACAGTATTAAGAACTAAGGGTATGCAGACTTTTGAACAGGGGTCATTTCATTTTTTTCTTTGTTGCCATGTTTTGTTTTATGATTGTGGCATTCTGTTATAACCTACAGTTGAATATGAATCCCATAAGAAATAAAAGAAATGTGTTTTGCCTGCTCACTCATGTTTTCTTTAAAAATGGTACATATATTACCAATTCTCCAAGGGTATGCAAACTTTTGAGCACAACTGTGTGTGTGTGTGTGTGTGTGTGTGTGTGAGTATATATATATATATATATTACACACACACACACACACACACACACACACACACACACACACACACACACTCTGCCTGGACAAAAAAAAAAAAGAATTTGGATTTAAATAAGCAGATACTTAAGAGCCTATGACTGGATCATTATTGCAGTGATTAATATGTTTCAGCTGGCAACAATTCTTTTAACCCTAAATGATGCAGTGTGTAGCTTCTCATTTCTTAAACAACCATGTTGGAAGACGTATCCCATAGTCATGGAAAAGAGGTTACTGTGTTTCAGAAGCGGCAAATTATTGGCCTGTATCAAGCAAAGAAAACAACTAAGGAGATTGCTGAAATCACTGGAATTGGGTTAAGAACTTTCCAATGTATTATTAAAACCTGGAAGGATAGTGGTGAACCATCAGCTTCGCGGAAGAAATGTGGTCGGAAAAAAATCTTGAATGATTGTGATCACTAAAACACTTGAAGTTACATCGTAAAAAAATCGAAAGTAAAAAAAAGATCAATTCCACACGCACAATGCAACAAGAACTTACAGCACTGGGACTAAACAGCTGTGTGACCACAAGAAAGTCACTTGTTAGTGAGGCTAATCAGAAAAGAAACAACTTCAATTAAATAAAATTTGGACTGTGGAGCAATGGAAAAAGGTCATGTGGTCAGATGAGTCCAGATTTACCCTATTCCAAAGCGATGGGCGCATCAGGGTAAGAAGGGAAGCGCATGAAGCGATGCACCCGTCATGCATAGTGCCGACTGTACAAGCCTCTGGAGGCAGTGTTATGATCTGGGGTTGATTCAATTGGTCAGGTCTAGGATCAGCAACGTTATGCAGCAATAAAATAAAGTCAGCTGACTAACTGAATGCACTGAATGACCAGGTTATCCCATCAATGGATTTTTTCTTCCTTGACGGCATGGGCATATTCCAGGACAACAATGCCAAGATTCACCAGGCTCAAATTGTGAAAGAGTGGTTTAGGCAGCATTATTTTCACACATGAATTGGCCACCACAGAGTCCTGACCTTAACCCAATTGAAAGATTCTGGGATGTGCTGGAGAAGATTTAACGGTGTGGTTCGATTCTGCCGTCATCAATACAAGATCGTGGCCAAAAATGTATGCAACTCTTGAAGGAAATAAATGTTGTTACGTAAAGCTAAAAACGGTCCAACCAAATATTAGAGTGTACAACATTTTTTTTGGCCAGGCAGTGTATATATAAATTAGTTGAAAAAAATTGCATGACATACTTAGCTTAAAACTATAATAAACCAAGTTTAAGTGGGAAAACATTTACATTAGGGGTGAAATAGCAAAATATACATTATTTTTTTATTATTGTTGGCTTCAAGTAAGTCATGTGCTCTCTTTGGCACAGGTATCATATACTGATGAACAAGGTGACGAATATACTTGCATTGTTCCTGTTTTGAGAGTAAGGCAAGCACTGAGTACTTTCGATAATTGTACATGAACATTTTTGTTTTTAAATACAACACTGATATTCCACAAAGAAAAAGACGAAAGTAGATACAGATTCAGTCAATTGCCAAAGTTTCTAGTGCCTCTGACTTCACTTTGACATACGAAAGCAATAGTTTCTGACTTATTTTTGCAATTATCATAGTGCTATTGATATTAATAAGTATATTTATATTTTAATCATCGCTCTTGTAAACATATTTACGAGGTCATGCAAACATTAGATGTCTTCTGTTCAGGAGAAAAGTACAGATTACAGCAACCCAAACATAACAACTGTAACCAATCAACCAATCAGCTCACACAGCATGCATCCAATTACGAAACAGTTCACCCCCCTCCCCAAAACCCCCTCACCCCCATTGGGAAAAACGGATTTTAATTTACATGTTGGGTGTGAACGGCCCCTTAAAAGGCAGCATCATGTTGCTGCCTACCTTTTGGTACTAATTAAAATGATGTTTATGTAGGCAGCTAGATTTTGAAGCAGAGCTACAGTCTCTTCCAGACTCCAGTAGGGTTGCTTTTTCCCCACAAAGTCTAATATTAAACTGAAAGGAAATCTTTATTAAAAAATGGAGATTATCCAGGTTTAGGATTGCATTTAATCTGGGTGTAAAAATGTACCTGGACTGTGGCTCAAATCTCTTAACCCGGTGAACCCCTGTTCTGTCCAGATGTTCATGTCATTTGAAGGTATACTCACACAAGATCATAGGATCTCTGTTTGAGCATTGATAAAACATATTTTTACTCTGCCACACCAATTTGCACTTCACAAAGCCAGTCTGAACCAGAGCACAAAATTGAGTGTACAGACAACAATCTAAGAAAACTAACAGAACAATTAACTAAGGCCAGAAAATAGCATCAATCAGTCTTAAAAAGATAAAATGACTTTACCTTGCATTGTCATAAATTTTGCTTGAATACCTGAGCAAGTCTTCGTACAAGTGGCGCTTATTCATATTCAGACATTAATAATAGGACATTATTTCACTAGCTTGCTATGGGTAACAGACCTGAATGTGAATAACTCAATAATAAAAATAAAAAAATTATGAAAATTTTTCAATAAATATACAACTTAAATAAACACAGTTTTAACTGTCTTTGGTTGGGGTACAGAAATATTATTCAGACAAAATAAATGATGGTTGAAATAGACCATGTACACTCTACAGCTAAACACGGTTGTCACTCACTTTTCTTCTCAATGCTACAGATTTTGATTATTTATAGGAGTGAAGACCACATTCAATCGAATACACTCCCGATAAATTCTGGTAGCGACTACCATTTTTTCAATAAGTCTGCATTGTGTGTACGGAACCGAACTGAACAACAATTTGTAAATGCTGTGATTTTTCTTTTCTGTGTTTATGTAATTCCTATTGAAAGTCTGAGCGGGACATATTGATGCCCCCAACACCAATTAGCCAAATGCAGTGGAATAATTGGCAAGAGTGAGCCTGTATTTCATTAAGAGAAAAGCCACAAAAAAAAATGCATGTTTTTGTTTCTACGCAATCCTCCTCGTGAAGGAATATTCTGAATAGATTTACACTCTGTGAAGTATTTAAACCTCTGTGGAGCATTTACACTTTCTGGGAATAAAGACTTAACCAGATAATTACCTTAACTGATGATGTGGATATAAATGTGGTCAGCTTTAAGAGACGGACAGACAAGCTCTGCTATAAAATCATCACTTTTCTGGTCAAGAATTCAACATTGCACTCAGGTTGGTTTATGAATCCTTAAGTGTGAATTGTGTGAAATATTAATTAATATTAATTAATGTGTAAACAGACATTTCAAATAGTGGGAAATGTGTATGTTACAGTACCTTAGTTAATGTTACTCTTGACAAGCTTAGATTTTGGAGACGTGCACAATAAACAGAGACTGCAAATGGAGTCGAGGCCGTGGCCATCCGATCTGAACTTGAAATCACCACATGCATTTTCATTCATAAGGTTTACAATTTAGTAATACTGGCTTCACATACTCATCATTGCTTTGCAATTTTGGATATGCTTATTTAAAATATTGCTTTATACTTGTACTCTTTGGATGATCAGTCTTCCGAATAATTTTTTCTATTATTCAGATGAATTAATTATTCATTTTGAAGTCATAGTGGTTCCGAATAAGGTATTCGTCATCGGGCACATCCCTATTTCATAAGGTCTTTAAACAACACAAATAAAATGGTGCTTCTGCCGATGGGAATGTTAATACCTCTCCAGACAAAAATTTATTTTTTCAAATATAGCTAGTGCCAAACAAGACAAAGGGGGTAACTAAAAATGTTAAAAACGGTTTGCAACTGAAAATGAGGTTTCAAACTTAAACAGATAGAGTGTGGTCGTGGCCTAATTTACAGCCGTGAGATGGCAAAACTGCTATGTTTATCACTATGTCAACAATTATGATTGACTCTTTATGGGATTCACTATCACAATTAAATGTGGCTGTCACTCCCAAAACTTTGCAGCGTGTACGTGGCCCTGGAGGAGTTACTTATCTGTCAATGATATACCCGATGTCTTTTCTTTTCTAATTTGAGCTTTCCACCATCAGCACTAGCTCCATCTAGCGCATGCTACCAGGAAAGCTCTGTGTTCCGGGTCAGACTGGTGTGGTAGGAATACATCTATGGGTTCCACTCGGCTCAGAGTTCTACTTCAGATCCTGCTTGTTGGTCGACAGCAGTAAGCACAGCTTCTTAGACTATCCCGATCTGCACTGCCTCTGCGCCCGTCTGCACTGGGAGAATCTAAACAGAAAATTCTACATGAAAACGAACAGTAACAGGACAGGAGCATCTTAGTATAATTATACAGTATGTGCCTTTAAAAACACAATCTTATAGCCTATGAACATTTCTAGCATACACAATGGCATGAAAGATTCAGGCATCTTCAAATTACAATTTCCAAAAGTTTTTTGTTTAAAAGAAATCATTTTAATGTACTTAAATGGTGATGGGAAAGAACATACTTTTCGGTATTTAGTAAGAACGCTTCCAAGGTTGGACAAATTAAGGAGATCTTAATACCCCTGCTCTCCTTATCGCATAATGTTTGCGTTTGCATGTAGGAGCTACCATAAAGCTAAAATCATTACCTTAAAATTAATTATTTATTACTTAAAGATGAATAAGTAATTTTTGTGCCACTGTCGGCACCAAATGAAATTGAAATTTGTTTGTTTGTTTGAGTGGCCTGAATGTCTCGACAAAACTCACCTTGGCTCAACCATTGTTTATGAACAATGGAAAATGTGAGTGTTTGAAACATCATTATTAAAAAAAAAAGTTTTTTGGTGCCGCTAGTGGGGCAAAAATTACATATATCACCATTATCTTTTAGGTTAAATTGCCGTGGCAGCTTATCCCCACAATTTGTCTACTACTAAAAATGTTACAACCAATTCAAACTCCTCTTCTTCGTGGGGATGTGGACAGTACTAGCCCAAAAAGCATGCATGAATGCATACTTTACAAAATCCACTGGAAATAATATGTCATTTGGCCACCTCTGGCCTACTATTTGCAATGTACAATGATTTTGGGACACACACATTCTACTTCCGCATACTAATTACAATGTACAGTATTCATATTGGGGAACCGTCTTTTTTTTTTTTTTTAATCTGGCTCTGACTGGTCTCAAACATACTGCTTTGCTCTTCCTCCTCTTCCTCCTCCTGGTCAAGCTCTTTGGCAGGTAGGAGCAGGTGTCTGTGGTAGGGGCTGGTGGTGGTAATTTGGCTCGGCCCCTCTAGGCTGGTGCTCAGCTGTAGTCTCCGCATGTGTCTGACCACAGCTGTCGCATTGAATGCTTGCTACGAGGGCAAAAAATAAGAAATAACATGCCTCTAAAATACGTTTTAAAGGGAAAGTTCACCCAAAAATGAAAATTCACATCATTTACTCACCCTCATGCCATCCCAGATGTATATGATGTGTAAGATTTTTAGAAGAAAATGCAAGCTTAAAAACTTTGAAGCTCCAAAAAGCATATAAAGGCAGCATAAAAGTAATCCCTATGATTTCAGTGGTTTAATCCATGTCTACAGCAGCTATCCAATTGGTTTTGGGTGAGAACAGACCAAAATATAACTTATTTTTCACTGTACATCTTCCTATTGCAGTCTCTATGCACAATTCTGATTTCAAGTTCGATTACACTTCCTAGTGCTTGACGCATGTGCAGAGTGCTAGATGGCGCTATAGGAGAAGAAGCCTTTATTTTGTCACACATTATACAATTGCACATATACAGTGAAATTCTTTTTTTCGCATATCCCAGCTAAGCTGGGGTCAGAGCGCAGAGTCCTCGAGCTTAAGGAAGTGTAATCGAGCTTAAAATCATGATCGCCAAGGAGACTGCGGTCAAGATGTATAGTGAAAAGGAGTTACATTTTGGTCTGTTCTCACCCAAAACCATCTGGATCAGAAGGCATTGATTATGTTTATGCTGCCTTGATGTGCTTTTGGAGCTTCAAAGTTCTGGTCACCATTCACTTGTGTTGACAAACCTACAGAGCTGAATTATTCTTTTAAAAATCTTTGTGTTCTGCTGAAGAAAGAAAGTCATACACATCTGAGATGGCATGAGGGTGAGTAAATGATAAGAGAATTTTCATTTTTGGGTGAACAAACCCTTTAAGCATCTTCAAGAACATTTCTGCAAAACGATGATGAGCTTAATATGGAAGGGACTGCCTTTTAGTCATCTAATATATTTGTATATAACACAATGTTCTCGAAATGTTGTTTACTTGGTTCACCAAACAAATTTCTGAATAACTTGGCATAAACTGAAGTTCTTTGAAGTTTATTCCGTAATGTTTTCAGAACATTCAAATTCTGAAACTAGCTCTAACAATTCCAGCAGATAGCCAAGTTATCCTCATCTGGCATACCAAATAAGCGAAGTGTGAAGAATGTGACGCAGATCTGTTGGGTTAAAGAAGTAAGAATCTCACCTTCCATTTACTTTTGGCAAAGTTCTTCTTGATCTGAGCGCTCACAGACTCATGAATGTTCCTATCCAGAGCCGTATCTCCAGAAATCCTTCAAAATCAGAGGTGGGGGTGGGAGGGATGGGTTACTAATGCAATTTTGGTGAAAAGAGGAACAGGATATTTTTGCAATTATCAAGGGTGAAGCCAAACTATGCAGAGCACTTATTTTGAAGTAATCCTACCAGGGGTGCTGTAAAGCCTGCTCACATGTGTATCTCACAAATGGGTCTTTCTCCATCAAGTGGCTGATGAAATCTTTGGCTGTAATAAAACAATATTCAAGAACCTTCTACCATTAAAAACAACAACATAATAAAAGGAACTAATGTTTAATAAATAACAATTATTCTTATTATTCTTATTGTGAATATTAATCACAATAATAAAGTTCTTTAGGCAAATGCAGATGTTTACAGCTGCCATAACAATTATACACACTGTAAAAAGTAGAAACCAGTAAATGTTACCTTAATTAACTGATCTACATGATCTAATAATTAAACTTGACTTTAAATAGTAATTCTGACTTGAATCAAACCAATAATTTTGATGTTACCACAGGAAGCACACTTATAGAAAAATGTGGCTCATCCAAGCACATTTTAATGCTGGAACAATCCGTTTTATAAATGTCTGTACATAAATACAGGATCCTATGAAAACGTCCCACTTGATGGAAGAACAACCTGAGTCAGAGATGTCGTCCCAGTATGGAGAATCAAACTCATACTCTGCTTTTAGAATCTGTTCAAACAGCTTGGTGTCGTTTTCGTCGTAAAACGGAGGATAGCCACATAAGCTGCAAAGAGACAGGCTGCTTTTATAAACTACACAGATATATGTGAATCTGCTCAACACCACTGTTTATATGTATGCAAAAATCAAATACATACTGTATGATAATAATGACATACAGTATCCTTCAAAAGTTTGGACACACTTGACTAAATTTATGTTTCTCATAAGCTTAAAAACCTTTTGATTTAAAGGTGAATGCTTAAAGGGACAGTTCAGCCAAAAATGAAAATTCTCTCATAATTTTCTCATTCCATCCCAGATGTGTATGACTTTCTTTCTTCTGCTAAACACAAACAAAGATTTTTAGAATAATATTGCAGCTCTGTAGGTTCTCACAATGCAAGTGAATGGAGACCTACATTTTGAAGCTCCAAAAGCAAATAAAGACAGCATAAAAGTAATTCATGCAACTCAAGTGTTTAAATCCATGTCTTCAGAAGTGATATCATAGGAGAGGGTGAGAAACAGTCAATATTTAAGTCCCTTTTCACTATAAATTCTACTCCCTGCCCAGTAGGTGGTGATATGCATGAAGAATGCGAATCATCAAAAACAAAAGAAGAATGTGAAAGTAGAAGTAGTGATTGATAGTTAAAAACTGCTTAAATATTGATCAGTTTCTCACCCACACTTATCATATCACTTCTGAAGTCATGGATTAAACTACTGAAGTCATATGGATTACTTTTATACTGCCTATATGTGCTTTTGTAGCTTCAAAATTTTTGTACCCATTCACTTGCATTGTGAGGACCTACAGAGCTGAAATATTCTTCTAAATACGCAGATAGCTGCAATGCACTGTGTATTCTGACACCTTTCTATCATGGCCAGCATTATGTTTTTCAGCAATTTGTGCTACAGTAGCTCTTCTGTGGGATCGGACCAGACGGGCTAGCCTTCGCTCCCCACGCGCATCAATGAGCCTTGGGCGCCCATGACCCTGTCGCCGGTTGTCCTCCCTTGGAGCACTTTTGGTAGGAACTAACCACTGAATACCGAGAACACCCCACAAGACCTGCCGTTTTGGAGATGCTCAGACCCAGTCGTCTAGCCATCACAATTTGGCCCTTGTCAAAGTCGCTCGAATCCTTACACTTGCCCATTTTTCCTGCTTCCAACCCATGAAATTCAAGAACTGACTGTTGACTTGCTGCCTAATATATCCCACCCCTTGACAGATACTATTGTAATGAGTTAATAAATGTCATTCACTTCACCTGTCAGTGGTTTTAATGTTGTGGCTGATCAGTGTAAAAATAATAACAGTAGAATGTGTAGGTGTGCCCAAACATTTGACTAATAATGTAGATCAAGAAACACTTACAGAATATAAGAAATCACTCCAATAGACCAACAGTCCACAGCTTTACTGTATGGTTTCTGAGCCAAGACCTCAGGAGCTGATCAAAAGAATAAGCGAAAGAGAGAGAAGCTTTCAGTGATCCTTTTTCTATTCAGTTCACTTTCATTTTGAGCTTTTTGGAGAATGAGGTAAGCATCAAAGAAACAGAGGGAGACAAAGCACTTCAAAAGTATTCACATTTGACACTGTGTGTGGCATTTCAAAAGACTGAAAAACTGACAGGTTACAGAACTATGCTAAAGATGGACAGATTAATTGAAAATAGAAAAAAGTAGCCCTCATTCATACCCACATATCCTGGCGTTCCACAGGCCGTTGACATCACACTTCCTGAGTCCTCGATCTTAGACAGGCCAAAGTCACTGATCATAATATTGGAGTCCTCCTCCATACTATAGTACAACAGATTCTCTGGCTGCATATAAAAAGAGTTAACTGAACTGAGCTGAACGAAATCGGTTACGTATGTAACCTTGGTTCCCTTGGGGGAACGTGACACTGCATATGATAGCTATGAGACACCGTCCCAGTGTCACATGGTCTGAAGCCCTTATACAATCACAGCAATTTATTGGCTGAGGGCGCTGAAGTGATGCTCCCTAGGAAGCCACGTCACGGGCTCCATTAAGGCGCTCGCTTTCACACCATGGAGTCAGACTTTCTGCAAAAGGCACGAGCCTATGCAGCTGCTAGATGGTATGGCCAGCTACGCAGCTCGAGTTCCACTAAAGGGAACATCTATGTTACGTACAAAACCTTGGTTCCCTGAGAGGAATGAGATGCTGCGTAGCTGGCCATACCATGATCGCTATGGGAACGAAATACATTCACACCATGCGAACAGTAGCTGCCAACTGTCTAAGCCTGTGTGGCAAACATACAGCAGCGCACAAGCGAGCTAAAGCATCTAAATAAAAGGAATTATGAATTAACTCCTGTTCCAATAGAGAACCTGAGAAGCAGGAGTCAAATCCTTGTCCAGATTATAAAATCTAACAAATGTATGTGGAGAGGACCACCCTGCCACCATACAAATGTCCTCCAAGGACGCACCTCTAGTCAAAGCCCATGAGGATGCCATGCTCCTCGTAGAATGGGCTCGAATACCCAAAGGCGAAGGTAAACTGCACACTTCGTAAGCACTCGAAATTGCATCAATAAGTCAATGAGACAACCTTTGCTTGGACACCGAAACACCTCTGTTGCAGCCACCAAAGCACACAAACAACTGTTCAGACTTACGCCACTGGCTCGTACGGTCACCATCAACTCGCAGCGCCCTAACTGGGCAAAACATATGCAATCTTTCATGCTCCTCAGACTCAAAATGGGGGAGGAGAGAAAGCCTGAAAATTAATGGTCTGCGAGTGAAATGACAAAATAACCTTGGGCAAACTGCCCAAACAAGGTCTTAATACAAACCTTCAACACCCTGGCGCAAAATCCATACACAAGGGATTGATCGACAGGGCATGCAAATCACAGACTCTCTTAAACAATGCCAATGCCACTAGCCGGGTCATTTTAAGAATCAAAAACTCACCAATAACTGTTGTCAAGGGCTCAATCAGGGCATCCGAGAGCACCTCTAACACAACAGATAAATCCCATAAAGTGACGCGGATGGGACGAAAAGGTCTAAGCCTGCATACCCAGTGCATAAAATGGGAGACAAGAGAATGTATACCAACAAAGATACCATTGATAAGCGCACATTCAGCCGCTATAGCGGCAACACAGATTTTAAATGTTGCAGGGGTAACCGGAAGTGAACTGGATTTTCACTTTGCGCTGTACACCAAGAAGTGAAAATATGCCACTTAAACGTATATAGTGTCCTTGTTGATGGAGTTCTAGCATTTAGTATGGTATCAACCACAGCGGGTGATAAACCATCATTCAAAAGAGTGCCCGTTGAGGGGAAACACCCCTAACTACCATAAATGCGCATCGATGCCCAGCGGTGCCAAGGGTGAGAGAGAAAACCAGAGGAGACAGTGCGACGTCTCGCTTGAAGCAAACAGGTCCACTTCTGCTCTGCTGAACTTCCACCAGATTTGTTCCACAATCTGCGGATGTGATGTCCATTCTCCATGTAATAGACCCTGTATGGACAGGAGATCCCCCCCTAAATTCAACTGGCCCGGAACATGTACAGCTCGTAGAGATAGTACATTGTTCTGTGCCAGTCTCAGCACCTGTCCCAACTGAATGCCTGATATCAGAACATGGGTCCATTTCCATGGCAACAGAGCCTGGTACCCACGCGTCACTCTGAAGGGACAAAGCGCATGGCTCAGTGCTTGAAGTCCCTTTGTGGAGTTCATAAAGCACTGAAAAAGGTCTTGCATGCAGCAAGCCCAGGTGAATGACAGCGGATGCCGCAATCATGAGTCCCAAAAGCCTGTGAAATGTTCTTGCAGGGAGAACAGGTCTGAACATCACTAGATACTGGTGTAATGACAGAACGTGAGCTGGAGACAGGCGCGCCTGCATCGCCTGAGAGTCTAGCTCCATATCTAGAAACATAGTCTGTTGCCTTGGCAACAGGACACTCTTGTCTAGGTTCACTCGCAGCCCTAGATTGCTCAAATGGCTGAGAACGACATCTGATTGTTGGGCAGCCAGACTGTCTGAGTGAGCTAACACCAACCAATCAGAGATAATTCATAACACAGATGCCTTGAAGCCTCAAGGGCATCAGAGCTACATTCATGCATTTCGTGAAAGTGCGTGGTGCCAGAGTAAGTTAAAACAGAAGGGCGCAACATCGGTTCGCTTTGCCGGCAAAAGCGAATCTGAGAAAGTGCCTGTGCTCTGGCGCAATCTGAATGTGGAAATAAGCGTCCTTCAAATCTATTGTCACAAACCAGTCCCCCGGATGTACTTGTGACATTATTTGTTTCTGCGTCAACATTCTGAATTGAGATTTCATTAAGAGTGAAATTCAAATGTCTCAAATGCAGAATGGGACGCAAGCCGCCGTGATATAACCATGCTCTATCGTTCGAATTACCCATTTCGAAACATTTTTGCAACTGCTGCCAAGCCGCTAGATGGGCAGATGTAATGCATGGCTCTCTCCTCTAGTGCAAAGTGTAACCACTAGATGGCACTCTTGTCTTACTTTTGGCGACTGTTCTACAATCAGCTGCACAGTGGAAGGAGACTCCTGTGCCTTCGCTACTGTGGCCGACTGAATGAAAGTAAATAATGTTTTGCCTGTATTATATCCAGGCATGTATTAAAAAAATGCCCTGAAGTGTCTACAGCAGGGATGCTCATGGAATAAAACAACTTCCCTCGCATGTTGAACGGGGAAGAATGTAGGGAGAATTGCCTTTATTATATCTAGGCATGTATAAAAATCACCCTGAAGTGTGTATACAGCAGGGACACTCATTGAATGAAACATCTTCCCTGGCATGTTAAACAGGGAAGAATGTAGGGAGAATTGCCTTTATTATATCTAGGCATGTATAAAATCTGCCCTGAAGTGTGTATACAGCAGGGACTCTCATTGATAAAATCTCTTCCCACGCTTTTTAAGAGGGAAGAGTGTGTGAACATGGGGGATATTGGGAACAAGCTGGTCAGCCACAACAGCCCCAGCATTCCTATGGGGAACAGCGTGTGGTGCTTGTGTGACTGTGTGGTTTGTGTACTGGTCCATGCATGATCCCCTCTGCCACGAGCAGCGCTTCAAACAGGGAGTGTAGAGAGAGAGAGGCCGAGGCTGCTCCTCAATTGCCTTGTTCATGTGCGTTCTCCCAGAATGACACAGAAAAATACAATAGGGACAAAGGGGCCCATTTTGTTTCCTTACTGTCCGACGACGAATTCTCTCATACAGTGTTTTTTAATGGCAACGGCTCAAGACGTGCATGGTCTCTCACACGCACTGTTCATCAGAAAATGGCCGCGAGCTAGGCCTCAGAGCATGTCCAACAAGACTCACGCTTTCATTCATAGGGGGTGTGACAAACACAAAGAGGATTCCAGTGTCTGTTCGCACTCATATCTTCTCAGACACAAAGCCGATATCCCAAACGGCTCCAAAACACGAAGCTCCAAATCTTGAGCCCGTAGAACTGGAACAAGTGTGGATAATGTCTCATGGTGAGAAACTGCGAGCCTTGTCGTCCCTTGTTGTGTTTGACAAAAAACATTGAAATTGCTCTGAAATTTACACTGTGTCAATGACGTCCTTGCGTGTTTGCCACTCAAAAGGGAGAAAAATAATCCTCGCTTCGACATGAGTTGATAGAAAACAAACGTGGGCTTAGACAATTCCTGCACTAAAGAACAGAAAATCTGACTCGATGGCATGAAAGGAGCACCTTTTTGAAGCCCGTGACGTGGCTCCCTAAGGGTCGTCGCTTAAGCGCAATCAGCCAATAAATTGCCGTGATAGTATAGGGGCTTCCGACCACGTGACACTCGGACGGTGTTCTATAGTGATCATACGCAGCTCAAGTTCCACGAAAGGGAGCAAAATAAATCACAACTAATCTTACTGAATTTAATGCACAGCTATTAGTGGACTATTTTTATATGCCATCGTGATCACAGGAAATTTACACGTTACTTCTGAAATTTCATGTACCCTGAAATCAAGCCAATTCAGCCGAATTACTGACATTTTTGCATCAATTCAACTGTGTACACATTTTTCTTTACCGCTACTGATAACGCATTGCATGAGCAACCTCCGAGACACAGGCTCTAGTTCCATCGAAACCAGGAACTAATCGCACTTACATAAACAATGATTAACATGATTCGGAGGTTGCATTTTCGCTCAAACATTATTTTTTTCACTCCACTGATGATTAGGTTTAGGGTTTGGATTAGGGATTAGGCAAAGTTACTAAAATATACATTCCTGTTAACTATATTATTATTATTATTTACAACTAAAAATACAACTCGCTTTTGGTGCCACTCTATGGACATTTCACCTAAACGTTCAACAACACTTCCGGCTTCGGCCACTGGGGGCACTAATTCGAACTTTGATTTCAGCAGCAAAACTTCACAGTAGTACCTGAATTCAGAGTATTAAGTAAGAACCAACACTGAACCATAAACAATTTAAATGGTGATCTTCGACGATTTTTTTCGACTCATTCTTTAATCTGAATGCTAACGTGTATATATATATATATATGTGTGTGTGTGTGTGTGTGTGTGTGAAAAGCAATCGCATTAATTTCCAAGATGACACTGGGTGCCACTTGTTGACTTGAGCATGCAATGTGAGAAGGTCATGTGACAACACAGTATCATACTACTGTTTGAAAGGTTTATCGTTGCACAATGCATACTTTTACTTAAAAATAAAAATAGTCTTCAGTATACAGTATATACTGTGTAGTATGCAGTAAGTAGTATGCTAGAGTTCCATTTCAAAAATAACCTATTTCTATCACATTGTACTGGATAGAATTGCCAACAGTTAAATCTAACTGATCCAAAATCCCGTTCGACATAGCTGTATATCAAACATTAAATCATTTCTAATCAATTGAGATTTAGTTTTTTTGTGGCACATTTAGCTTTCAGTGAGATCAGAAAAAATAAAATTCATGCAGAAACTGTCACGTTATGCATTTGGGCATTACCTTCAGGTCTCGGTGCACAATGCCCATATCATGTAGATATTTCACTGCATCTAAAATTTGACAAATAAGCTTGCTGGCATCTCTCTCTGTGTAGAAGCCCTTTTCAACGATCCGATCAAACAGCTCTCCCCCAGATACCCTGTGGACACATACACCAACACACACTTCAGTTAGCACCTCTTCTATAATATAAGCATTCAATGGCACTGCCAATTAAAGGAGCAGAAGTAATTAAAATGGTATCTTAGTAAAAATATGCCACTGCTGAGATAAAAACTCACAGCTGCATGACCAGGTACAAATGTGTCTGACTCTCAAATATGTCTTCCAGTGAAACAATATTCTCATGTTTTATTCTGAAACAAAAAAAGAGAGAGAAATTCAGCAATTCATAAAACCGAAAATTAAAAAATTATTAAATAAAGTCATGAAAATGGTCTTGAATAATATAACCACAAGTGAAATGAAATTTTTCTTATAAATGCATGCTTGGTAACACTTTACAATAAGGCTGTATTATTTAACACAAAAGTTAATATAAACTGACAATGAAAAATACTTTTACAGCATTTATTGATGTTGGTTAATGTTAATTTCTACATATACTACATTTTAACATTTAAATGAGTATATGCTAACATTAGCTAATGCAATATGAACTACATTTCAATATATTTTAATACATTAACCAAGATTAATAAAATGCTATAAAAAAAAATATTTAATAGTTTGTTCATGTTATCTAATGCATTAACTAATGTTAAGGAATAAAACCTTATTGCAAAGTGTTACTGTATGTTTTGTTTAAAAGGAACAGTATTAAAGGAAACATCTTTTATAGGGTTAAACTTACTGCAAACTAAAAATGTTATGTGTATTCTTGTTTTTTTTCTGGCTTTAAAGAAATGTGTGAATGTTTTTTCAAGTTCTTTGCATCAATTTGAATCATTTTTTTGCTCCATTCATTATGACTTTCCTTCCATATTTATATTGCGATTTTTTTAGTCCCTTTCGTACAACATCACTGGCATGCTGCATAGCTTTCATCAGGCTTTTATAATTCTATTCCATCTCCCATCTGACTTTCTCTCTATAATTACAGTTTTCACACCAGTGGTGGAATTCTTTCTCTCTTAATTCCTTTCTCTGTGCTTGTCTCTTCCCATTCCTCCTCCTCCTCTCTCTCTATCTCTCCAATAATGCTGCAGGGAACCTCCATACCATCTCAGCCTCTGTGTGGCTGTTGCCCTGGCAACAGAGACTCTAAAAATAGGACTATCTCCAGTACTCTTGACATTTCCGGAGAACACTTCTGTGATTTCTAAGGCTATAGCACATTTTTATCACACATATAGCACTTACACTAACTTTTCTACTCTCAATGCTCTTAAAAAGGAAAACGAACAGACCTTTCAGCATCCTAACTGACACTTGTCCTTAACGCTACCTTACAAAGAGTCATATTCTCTGTTGCATCCAGCCTATAACTGTACACATTTCATGACTGAGGTTTGGATGTTCTCAAAATGTTGTCTGTTAATGTTACTCGTAATCAGAGGGATCAATCTTAAAATGTTTATACAAATAATGTATAGAATATATTATGTTTTTAATTTAGCCATTTTGCCACTTATTAAGATCAAAGGCAGAAAATGATGGGAAGAGAGTTAGGGGATATGATTAGGAAATGTATTTAGCCCGATTCGAAATCATGTCGCCTGCATGAGCACCCCAGCTCAAATGTGTAAGAGCACATGTTAAGCCACAGCTCCAACTGAAGCATATGTAATGGTTTCTTATTTTCATATCTTAATGATAAATATGCTGCCTTCAAGTCATGTTGAATTGATAATAGTTGGGTGATTCTCACGAAACCTGCCAAGAAAATGTCCTGGTCATATTTAACCCCAAATCAAGACAAAATTATTAAATTACATTTTGAAGAAATGAAGAAATGAAGAAAAGAAAACAAAACCTACATTTAGGACCATAAACATTTTTAATTTTTTTGCATTGTGACATTATTTTCAGGACATTAAAGCACATTTTACCACCCAATTCTTATTACCGTGATGTGTCAGAACATTTTACTTATACTATTGCCATGGTTTTCAATGATGATTCTCATTACCGTGTTACAGTAAAACAAAATGCTGTTGTTCAATGATTTTAAAACATTTAAATAATATAAAAACAGTTTAAACGATATACTTTTTTACATTATAGTAATAAGAATATCAAAATGATCATTTTTTTCGTGTTGCGGTAATGAGAATTGGGGGGTAAAATGTGCGTAACTGTCGTGAAAATAATGTCAAAAAACAAAAACAACTTACTGACCCAAAAACTATGCTTCATTTTCTATATGTGAAATGATATTTCTTATTTGTTTCCTTTGATATTTGAGTAAAATAGAACCAGGACAGGAATCACTCAGTTACGAGATGAGTGCACATAACATGAATGCCACCAGGGCCGGATCTATGGGGGTGCTGGTGTGGGCTTTGTCACCCCCAAATTATCCATATGCCCACCCAAGTGCAAGTAAAGCACTTGGCAACATGGCGCTAACCATAACCCTAACGCGAGTGCGCTGGATAAACACTCGAGCAACTCCATCTAAAACACTGGTGCGCACGGAAGAGACACTCGCCCCCCAGCTCAACGCCCCTCCATTGTAGGTTATTGCCCCCCTAATGTTACATATCTAGATCCGGACCTGAATGCCACCATAATATTTTTTGAGATGTTTAAAGGTTTATAAGATGAATGTTGATTACAAGTTGTTGTAGTACTCGTATAACCCCAGTGTCCTGGCCAAATTCGCCCCATTGGCCCTTATCTATCATGGCCTCCTAATAATCTCTATCCCTGAATTGGCTACATCACTCTACTCCCCTCTTCACCAATAGCTGGTGTGTGGTGGGCATTCTGGCGCACTATGGCTGCCGTCGCATCATCCAGGTGGATGCTGCACACTGGTGGTGGTTGAGGAGATTCCCCTATACTATGTAAAGCACTTTGAGTACCTAGAAAAGTGCAATGTAAATGAAAGGAATTATTATTATTATTATTATCATTACTCGAGACAGGACCAGACGCGACCATATTTTCATGGTCTTAGTCTTGTCATGGACTCGTGAACAATTTGACTCTGTCTTAACTCGCACTCGAACAAGTGTGGACTCGGACTTAACCCCGAGTCCAGTCGAGTCTCTTTTAAAAAAAAAATATACAGTGAAAGCTTTGATTGATCTGAATTTTTTTTTTGACTGACAATATCAGAGATCTTGACGCTTGTCCAGCATTTCAATCTGCTGCGTAGTATCAGAACTAGTTCTGAATAAATAATTCTATTGAGTCAGTTCTTTTCAGCAAATTGGCCAAACAGGTTAGCAAAAAAGGTCTAAATTGACTAGCTATTCAGTCCGGTTAGTTCGGACTGCTATCTCACTGATTAATTTGCAGCAGCTTCTCACTCATTAAAACAGCATCGGGATATTTTTGAAAACGGAAAACAAACTAATCGTTGGATAAAGTGTATATTTACCTACAGTCAACAAAAGACTGCTTTTTTGAGAGGTAACTGAGAAACTTCCGTTGGTGCTGTGTTTTATTAATAAGGGGCTGTTCACACCAAACACATTGTTGCATTCACCCATGCTGTTTTTCAGTTGTTTTTCTATGTAAACATGCTAAACGGATGTCTTTGACCTTTGCATTACACATCGCTGTGTTTTTGGCGTCCCGTGCAGGAGCACCCCAATTTTGTTTTTTTTGTTTTTTTATTCTTTTGTCATGTTAAAAGGAACATCAACTGTTAAAAATGTGTCTCGAGACACCTATGTTATAATATTTTCCCTGATAGCCCACATACAACACCCAGACGTCTATTTGATGTGTGTTTATATCTGGAAGACGTCTATTTTACGTTGTTTGCTCTTCTGCAATATGTCTATAAGACATATGTCAATAAGAATGTCTCGATGTCAATAAGACATTTCGCAAATGTCTTTGAGACGTTTATGAATTAGAATGATTGTAAATCTGATCTTTTTAAGATGTTTAGCAGATGTTAGATGCTTTCCAGAGGAAACATCTCTGAGACGTACGTGTGCTATCTGGGTTCTTTGCACTGCGTTGGTCTGAACGGGCTCTAGTCTTTTAGAAATACTTTAGCCATTAGTTACATGAATGCTACACATACTGAAGAAAATGTAAAAATACTTATCTAAATGTCATTAGAATTTAAGGGTTTCTGAAAAAAAAAGAAAAAGAGAAAGAAAAAAAACTGCTTCTGTGCGTACCCCGAGACGAAATCTTGCAGGTAAAAGTAAGCAGAAATGCTTACTTGACTTACAATGGACAAAATATAGTAGTGCAATTGAGGAAATTATTAACAAATTGAATGTAAATTTTATATTCACTTTCTGCATAAACTTTATCATATTTTTTTATTTATTTTTTTAGGCCAATTTTACTTATAGCAAAGTAATACTGTATTTTGTAAAGCAGAAATGTTTACTTGATTTGAATGGAATATAATAGTATACAGAAGCTGGTAGTCTGTATTGCCATGCTGAGCCACATAGGCACTTTGAACCTTTAATTTAAGTTTTTCACTGACATTTTGTTAACATTTATGTCGTAACTGTAATACCAATTTGTTCATTTAACATAGGACATGACATTTATTTAATTTTTATTCTCAACTGGTAATATTGTTTAACCAACATAAGCTTAAGAAAATAAAAAATGAGGGTTATTTGATATATGCGCCTTGAGTCAATAGTTCTTTAAATTATACACTTAATACATTCATAAAAAACTCGTCTTAGTCTCAGCCTTTACTGGTCTCGGTCTCGACTCGGCCCTCTCAGGTCTTGGTCTTGACTCGAACTTGACCTACTCTGGTCTCGAACTGGACTTGGACACAGATGAGCTGGTCTTGACAACAAAACTGATGTTAGATGGAGGTTTTAATGAGTAAAACGTACCACACTAATCTAAAACTTTAACCTAAACCAAACCAATAGTGTCTCAAAAGAAAATGCGACAAAAGCACATTTTCTGAAGCAACCACATAATTTTGTGTTGCTTCTATGGCACTTATGTGTCACGTGTCAGCTTGCGTGCTTGGCTGGGCTCGAATCATGGGCATCCGTGTCCAAAGTCCAACATTCTATCAGTTGAGCTAATGCGAAAGCTAATCATGTTGGAATAAGTGTGTAAATGTAGGTGGGTTAAAATCTATCATTTTTCAAATCATATCTAAAAGATGAGTAAGTGTTTCAATATCAAAACATAGCAGTGTGTGAGTAATAGAGTGAAAAATAAGTGTTTATAAAGTAATAATCAGCCATTGAACTTGTGATTTGTTTAAAAGTCAATAAAACACATAGTTAGCTCCTCAAGAGTTTATTTTTATCAGGAAATGTGGCGAAACGTAGAACAAGGCACGTAAAACAGTCTATGTGACTAGGTTGCAACTTTTAGATTTGGGAGCATGTTTATTAAAGAATCGTGGAAGCGTAATTGATCACACTAAGCAGTGTTGAGGGTAATCTAAAGTAATTAGCTACTGTAATCTAATTTCTTTATTAGTTAAAAAGCAGTGCAACACTTTACATTTTAAATTCTTGTAATCAAATTATAGTTACTGGCTTTCAATTAAGTTAATTACTTTTAAATACCTTACTTGGATTACACGCATTTCTAAAGAATAATATTAATTCAGAACATGAAACATGAATTATGTTTATATGTACATTTGTTTAAGTTTCTGTGACAGCTGAAAGGTGTGTATTGACACAATAATATAGACATTATTTCATATAAATGTCACTCATTCAGCAGGTTTATGAGGTGACAAGCTTGTGTGACCAAACTGCATTTCCCATTATTTTCAGTGGCAGCATTAGAATGATAAAATAACACATAAAGCATCAATTACACACCTAATGCACATCCTTTGCTATTCTTCATGTTGATATAGACTAAAAAGCTAAGTGAAAAAGAGCGATAGCAAAATCAAATTGCCCAAGGTGTCTATTTTTTTTATTTTTATAAAATCACTTGAACACACATCACAACATTATTACGAATTCTGAACTTTTCCAAGTAGAAACTTCCTAGGAGGTCTTCAAGGCCCCAAAAGAGCTTCCTCTTCCTTATGCTAGTATAAGTCCTTGATAAAGTCGTTTCTCACCTATGTAGCACAGCAATCTCATTCTCAATACTGTTCTCCTTTCCCTCCAAAGCTTTCTTAGGGATGCATTTAATGGCCACTAGTCGCTGGGTCTTCTTCTCCTCTGCCAGGAACACCTCAGAGAACGCCCCTCTGGAGGAAAGGAAAGGATTAAGTTAGTGCTATTGGATATTTAACTTTCAAGATCCCAGATCAGTCCACCAGGCCAGTTTAGATGCAAAAAGTACTACAAAGTACCATGGTATTACCATGTTTTTGTTTTTTTGGACATAATGTAAGTCTCAGTCATACTTTTATTGTATGGAAAAAAAATGCATGGAAAGTGAATGGAGACCGAGGCTAACATTCTGCATAACATCTGTTCCACGTGTAGCCAAGTGGAGAAATTTATCTCTTATTGTGGATTGAACATGGACCCTTTGGGTGCCGGAGTTTTGCGACACCTGCTTTTCGGCACTCTCTTGTGTTAGAGACGTGGGAACATATGTTGTGCGGGAGAGCTCCCGGTTTTGTTCATCATTTGAGAATTCTTTGGGTAAATGTCAAATTTCACACAAGATGCTTGTGGATGGCATTGGATGTGTGTTCAGAGGAGTTGTGTGTTGAAGTTGGGTGTTGTGGATCATTTTTGGGGGATGCATGTGTGGAGTTTGACCATGTTTTGCGCACATGCAGGGACTGGTTATGTGGATTTGATCATATATCGTTTGATGATATGTGGCCCACAGTCTTTTCCAATTGGGTGAACGTGTAGTGAGAGTTCTATTGATTTGGGCTGTTCTACATGTTCTTAAAATCTGGTTAAATATAAGTAAAATACTGTGAGTGTTTAAGCATGTGTTATATGCATTAAATGCTTTGAGTGATTTAAGCATATGGGTAGCCTGGTGCCCTGTTTGTATTTTCGTTTTGCATTGGCCTCTACCTTATTTCATTGTACCATATTTAATTTGTTTTTTGTATTTCATTTCCATCTTTACTGTTTTTCATTCTACTTTGTTTCATTTTGCTGAAATTTATCATTATTCTTTTTTCATACTGTATATACATCCCATCGATTTATTTCGTTCTTTTTATTTTTTTTTTAATACAGTCGTCAGATACCACCCCCCCCCCCCAAATAGTTTTGTGTCCTGAAACTCATACAGGCTTGAAACAATGTGTGGGTTAGAGTATTTGATGAGGTACACTTTTCCTTTAAGAGAGTCCATATAAACGTATGAAAAAACCCTGAATGTTACGTAACACAACACTAACAGGATGTAAACAGTGCTGACACATTTTCAGGAGTTGCTTTTTCTATTGTGTGTTATTTGTGCCACAAAAATATCGTGAAATGCTGATATTTGATCAGGCAGAGAAATACAAAAACGGTGTTCTGTATTTCCAAGTTTATATACCCTACATTGGGACTTGCACCCAGGTGAACAGGAAGAACCAGAAAGAGACAAACAGCACATGCTGCTTAATCATCCAAGGAATGATGCTGTGTGTTTAGACATTATGGGGCGTGTTTGTCCTATTTCGAGTACCCTTTCAAGTGTTTACCCTTATATGTAGACAAAGCACATTAATTCAGCCTGTCTACCTTAAACAGAGAGAGTCTTGTATTCAAACAAGCACTGTCATGTGTTATCTAGCTGTCCCAAACACACACTCCCTAAACTGCCTTCTTAATCACAGAGGGAGCAATTAAACATAAAAATATGTAACTAAGGAAAAGTGAAAAAATAACTCACAGAATAAATACAGTAGAAGTTTTTTTTTTCAGTTTCAAGGCAAAATTGTTGTATTTGTTATTATCCTTTTGTAGATGGTCACGTATTCTTCAAAAAGTAAAAAAAAAAAAAAAAAAAATGATATGCATAAATAAAAATGGTATGAATAACCAAATTTGTTCACAGATGTTTTATTTCTTAAAATAAAGTGTTGGATAGGATGCTATCTAAAATGTGTTGCCTTTATTGTGTTGACTTCAAATTCTGTTTGTTTATTGGTTAGTATCTATGGAAATAAAAGTCATAACTTGCATACAATACCTTTTGATTTTGCCATCTCATAAGATGAGATGTTGGTTATATCCAATAAAACAACCAGTTAGTACTTCCAATTTTGCCGACATGTCACTGTGCATTCTTCTGTGCATTTCTGTCTTATTATATAACCCTGTGAGAGGATGACTTCAATTAAAATGAACTAATTGCATTGTTGTGATGATAAAAAATATAATCTCAAATGACATGGAGCAAGCCAGGCAAGTGAGTCATGATTACAACAGGGATGTTTATTGAGAGAGAGCTGCAGCTATCAACAAACTTTCTGCTGGACTCATATCACAGACTTTTTAAAGTGCCTTAAGTGTGTGTGTGTGTGTGTGTGTGTGTGTGTGTGTGTGGGGGGGGGGGGGGGGGGGGGGTCAGTGCTGTTGCTGTGAGACATGGTGTAATTAAGGCCTCCTATGGCTTCCTGTGAGTAAAGAAGAAGGAAGAGTGGAGAGAAATGATAACAGACAGCCATTGTGGGTGTGTGTGGGTGTAAATAAGAAAATTGTATTGCAGATACATTTAGGCTGATGGTATAACTTTAACATGTTACAGGCCAGTAATTTTTTTTCACAGCACCTATTATACAGCTTTCTAAAAATATTATGGTGAACAGTGTACACTACCCAAGTGTTGGTTTAGAATTGTATGGAGATACCGAAACAAAATGTATACATCAATTAAAATGTCAAAACAGCATCGCTGAATAGAAAGAAAAATCTTACAAACATTTATATTTATAATATAAAAAATACATTTAATTAATAAATAACTACACATGAAATCTGTACACTTTTTGACATTGTCTGAGCTGATTTTATGGGAAATCTGTAAAATTCTGCAAAATATTAAAATATAATCAAATGTTAAAATGGCAGCTGAGAACACTACACTCTTACTGGTAACTAAAAGTATTACGCAATTAGCCAATATATTAACATTTAAATTTCGATTATAATATTCATGAACATAAAATTTTCATTAATTAAAAAAAATATTCATTTAGCTATCTTGTTTTTCACCTGGGTGATTAAGTACCTGCCTGCTGAATATCCTTGCAACACTCCATCCATCCATCCATTGATCCATCCCTTACTTCGATCTTTTCTTTTGTTCAACCACTCCATAAATCAACCCATAAATCCATGGGTTCAAGAATTTAGTACACAACATCTTTTATTATTATTTTAACCCTGGAGATACCTCAACCTTTAATTCATGGTCAACACAACCTTTTTAAATGCAAACAGAAAGCGCTGGAGAGAAGGATGGTTCTGCAATTCTCACATTCATAAGTAAAAAAAATGTAGTCAGCGTATCCGTTTCAATTTCCAATCCATTTCATCAAATCACTGTAACGCTTTATGCTACTACACTTAGGCCACATCCACATTAATATACTTCAGTTTGTTACCTTCATTTTAATGCCATCGTTTTCCAAAGTGTGCAGTAATGGAGAGTGAGAGTTTTCGAAAGTCTTGGTTTTTGTTAGAGGAAAATGCTGTTTCAGTGTGGATGAGAGGCATAAACGTAGAGAAATCAATGCATTTTCAAATGAAAATGGATTAGTGTGGACGTGGTCTTAAGCAATAAGGTATGTGAGGCTGTGGTATATTGTGCTATCCTTTTGCTAGAAGATATTCAATATTTAACAGTGCTCCAGACTACAAAAATGACTTAGGAGCCATTGGCTCCTAAACTGAAACATTAAGGAGCCAAATGGCTGTTTTTAGTAGTCAAATCACAGATTTTCTCGATTTAGATTGCTGTTCAGAAACAAGATAGAAAGCCAAAGAAAAGGAAGTCAGCTGATAACCCATTCATCAAAGGTTTAATAAACAGTATATATAGCCAGGTCAGCCAGGTCTCCTAAGCAACCAAATTGACCCGGTTGCTAGGGAGGGTAGAGTCACATGGGGTAACCTCCTCATGGTCGCGATTAGTGGTTCTCGCTCTCAATGGGGCGCGTGGTAAATTGTGTGTAGATCGCGGAGAGTAGCATGAGCCTCCACATGCGGAGCCTCCGTGGTGTCATGCACAGCGAGCCAAGTGATAAGATGCGCGGACTGACGGTCTCAGAAGCGGAGGCAACTGAGACTTGTCCTCCGCCACCCGGATTGAGGTGAGTAACCGCACCAGAGGACCAGTAGTGGGAATTAGGCATTCCAAATTGGGAGAAAAATAAAACAAATACTTAAAGAAAAAAAGAAATCCTAGATGCAGTTTATTGTGCTACTCCAATCCCAATCAATAATTACCAGAAGAAAACAAAAAGGTACACAATACGGGACTTTTAATTATAAATAAGCCCGAAATACACATGGGTCTCTTATTTTGAAATGTCTGCACTCCCAGTTGTGAGCTCACTGACGGCTGATTCACTGAGAAAGTGAATCTGAATCAAACTGCTAACCTGATCTCCTGAGTTCAAACCCTCAGTTCTTTTCGGATGATTCATGAAAAAGATCCGGTTCAAAAGAGTCATTTGCTCACGACTCTCTCGTGCTGGGTTTGTTGTTGTATGCGGTGCAGCGAGCTCCTCAGAAACAGAACTGGAGAAAAGCAGCACGAGACACACTGGTTGTGTGCATTCTAAAAATATATTTGATAACTCACAAGATGATTTCTGCCAAAACCGCATATGAACGCACACAACCCGACTGTCATCAGTGGCAACTAGATTTTTAATTATTGTCGCAATCAAATATTTTTGGACGCATTTGCGACCATTTTAGTCACAGTCTGGAGCCCTGTTTGATATTAAATATTTAAGTCCTTTTTTTACTATAAACCTCCACTTTCACATTCTTTTCCTTGTTTTTTGGCAATTTGCATTCTTTGTGCATATCGCCAAATACTGGTCAGGGCTGGTTAAAGGTGGAGATTTATAGTACAAAAGGACTTAAATATGGATCTGTTTCTTACCCAAACCTATCATTTTGCTTCTGAAGATATGGATTTAACCACTGGAGTCTTATGGATTACTTCTGTGCTGCCTTTATGTAATTTTTGAAGATTCAAAATTCTGGCCACCATTCACCTGCATTGAATGCACCTGCAGAGCTGAAATATTCCTCTAAAAATCTTCATTTGTGTTCAGCAGAAGAAAAAAGTAATACACATCTGGGATGGAATGGGGGTGAGTAAATGATGAGAGAATTTTCATTTTTTTAACAACTCTTTCACTGCACTCTCTCTCCCTCTCTCTCTCTTTCACTCACTCTCTAAGGAAGGCTGCATAATTATGGTTGTTACTCCATTAATGTTTCATCAGTTGCAACGGGGCCAATATCTCTAAATGAAACATTTCTATAATCCATTTGCACAGAACTTGCCATTTGTCACTCAGATTCAGACAGACTGACCACAACAAGTTGTAATTAATAACTAAACAGAGGCCCTGTTTATTTTCCTTATTTAATGTCTTTTTAAGTGGATAATCTGTTTGTGCAGCCTCTTTTATAATTTTAGAATCCCTTGGAAAGCTGAGATTTGACTTGTGAATGAAAACAAACCTGATATCATAGCAAAGTTCAATGAATGAATCTGATGAAACCTGATAATGGATTTAACGGATTTTTCTAACACTGGCTTCCTGGTACACTACGTGTATAGTTCTATATTCAAAAAACATTTGTCTCATCTTGCTTGGAGATGTGGGGAGGTTAAATCAACAAAAAGACTTTACAGACAAAACAGGTCAGAATTCTTTTTATCCTTCTTCAAAACATAAACTTTAGTCTAATATAAAACAAAATATCTGTTCCTGTCACCATAGTGACAAGCTCCCTCTGACCTCTTATGTCCTCTTTGTGAACAATGTGAGGACTGGCTGAGTTGAAAAAAAAAGAGTAAAGTCAAAGTTCTGTTTAAATTTGGAAAGCTTTGAAAGACACAAAAGATAAAATGGACACAAATTTTGTTCCCTAATCATTTACTGAATACTATGAAATGTTCTGGGCTCAGTCAAAGTCCCTTTCAAGGCAAGTCGTTCCACTTGGCGGCCATCTTGGGAATGCTCCCGGGCAGCAATTTGCAATGGATACAGGTGGCATAAAAGTACTGTTCCTATCTTCTTAAATGGGATAAGACCAAAATCTCCAAAAAGGTTGGTCAAGATCACAATCAAATATTTCAAATCAGCAGTAAATCTAACAACAGTGGCATCATAAATAGGGATTCTTTAGCTCAGATCACAAGCTTTTTCAGGCTGGTCCAGTGAATACACATGTCTTCTTGAGCCAACTAACAAACGATGTCTGTATCTAAAAAAGTGATTGGGTCTTTTACCTGTAAGGCGGGACTTCCTTTTCTACACCTGCCATATTTTGTGCTTCAGTTGCTCCCACTCATTTTAATACAAGTGGTCATGTCTCAGCTAAATTGTCTCTGGTTCAATACATGTTAAGCTCTACCCATCAGCATCTGTGGCATATATTCGATTACCACAAAAATTATTTCGGCTCTATGGGGCAAGGCATTGTACTGGGAAGCACATTAAAATAGACACTGTTAGGAACATGGGTAACACATAACTAGCTCTTCTAGATAAGTTCCTCTGTTTAGAACAAAGGTCCCACCACTATATACAAATAACCCACATTTTTTTAACAGAAGAATGAATATGTGATCTTACAATAATATGAGCTTAACATACAGTATCTACTTTTAAACACCTTTGTCCCCTAGACTTCCATTGAAGTGCATTACTTGAAACCAAGTCGAAATAATTTTCTGTGGTAATAGACTGCATATTAAAGACACTGATGATAACTTGCAGTGAACCCAGAGTGTTCCTAAGAAATGCATACTGACCTCCTTTCTTCCTCAAGTAGACAATATTCATAGACAAAATAACAAAAACAAAAGCACAATTAAAAAAGCACAATGGCTTAAGAACTCATTCATACCACGCCGTTAAGCCATTGTATTACTTTGTTTAAAGTTTTGAATTTATAGAGCCAAAAACTACCATTAGCACAACTATTTCACCTGTTAAATTTTAAAATTCTGTTAACTACATACAAAGCTTTTAATGGTCTAGTTCCACAGTACTTAAGTGACATTCTGACACGCTATATTTCGTCACGTTCATTACGATCACAAAATTCTGGCTCGTTAATAATTCCAAAAATAGATCCATTTCATATTTGGCTCCTAAACTATGGAATAGTCTCCCTAACACTGTTCGAGATGCAGACACACTCACTCAGTTTAAGTCTAGACTAAAGACTCATCTATTTAGTCAGGCATACACCTAATTTATCAATCAACTCCCAATTAGGTTGCTTTAGTTAGGTCTGCAGGAACCAGAAACATCTATCATGATCAATAACTCTGCATAAAATTGAATGGCATCTACGCTAATATTATTCTATTTGTTTCCATGTCGGGATTCATATCCCAAGGTTACCAGAGCCAGCCAGATCCAGCTCCATTCCTGCTTTGTGTCGGACTCCACTGCTACGTGTCGCTGAGAGATTACGACAAAATACAGCCGGTGCTAGCCAGACATCACTTCAGTCTTTTGACTTAAGAGGATGAACTGATGCCAACTCCAACTGTAAGACATTGGATACTTCATATGCCACTGCCTGAACTTTAGACTTAGAATGGACCCCACCGAACCTCACTGAAATGACCTGCCGGTTAAACTGCGATGCACCTCATTGATCTCTGCCTGCATCACCTTTATCTATTAATGGACTACACTCTTGAAATGGAATACAGAGATTATAATTTATTTGCCAACAAAAGCCTTCTTCAGCCAACTAACAAAGGACAATGCATCTATGTGAACTTCTGCAGTTAATCCAGGATGAACTTCAAAAGACATTAGTCATTAATGTTAAAGTTCATTAAAAAATAAATAAATAAATAAATAAATAAATAAATAAATAAATGAATAAATATATATTTTAACACTGGACTTTAACGCTTACTTAATTTACACATTTTAAACCATGACTTGCACTGCACACAAATAACTAATATTACCATTATATTAATGTTGTTTAGCCAGAGGTGAACTGCCCCCCACAGTGAGCCTGGTTTCTCCCAAGGTTATTTTTCTCCATTAAACATCATCTTATGGAGTTTTGTGTTCCTTGCACAGTTGCCTTCAGCTTGCTCACAGGGGTTCTAAATACAATTATTATTTAATTACTTAATTTTTATACACAATTTACAATCATATTTAATCAAACTACACAATGATCACTAAGATTTTTTGTTAATGCATGATTTCCTGTAAAGCTGCTTTGAAACAATGTGTGTTGTGAAAAGCGCAATACAAATAAAAATGATTGACTTGACTTTTAAACTTCTTTTAGGGCTACTTAGAATTTTTTTCTGGTAAAACTCATTCAGAAGAACTCTACCCATCAATGTCTGTCAATATAGCAGATTCTCCACAGTTCGCTAAAATAATACCCTTATGCATTATTTTCATTTCAATTTATATGACATTGTCCATATGTGTAACTCTCAAATTTAGGAGCACAAATTAGCCAGAGTAGTTTCTCAAGAGTAAATCAATTGACTCCACTCAAAGGAATCATGGGTAAACCAATTCCATAATCGTCTCTAGAAAAGAAGCTTTCTGTCAACATATACAGTTCAGTTAAATCCCCTGAACAGAGCCTTACAGGGAAGCTAGTCAAAACTGCACAATGACATAGCTATGTGATTTTCAGCAAAGACAGGTCATAAAATCCAGAAGGTCATAATTTTTTTAAGCCACCATTCTAGTCTATGATACTTTTTTTTCTTAAAGCTGAAGAGTGAAATTTCTGCACCACTAACACCACCAATCGGAATTGCAAAAATAAACATTATTTTCAAACAACATTCATGAATACTCCCCCCCCCATCTGCTGTTGATCAAACAAATAGATAGTCCCTCCCTAAACGGTGTTGTGCTGTCAGGATGTTCAAATGGAGCAATATTTTTTTATAGCACCAGACACTTTGTTAAAGGAATAGTTCACCCAAAAATGAAAATTCTCACATTATTCACTTACCCTGATGCCATCCCAGATGTGTGTAGCTGTCTTTCTTCAGCAGAACACAAATGAAGATTTTTAGAAAAATGTTGAAGCTCTGTAGGTCCTTATAATGTAAGTAAACAGGTGCCATCAGGCTACTGGCTATTTGACGGTCCCAAAGGCATATTTAGGCAGCATAAAAGTAATCCACATGACTCCAGTCAATCAATTAATGTCTTCTGAAGCAAATCGATAGGTTGGTGTAAGAAACAAATCGATAATTAAAAAGTTCTAACTTTAAATCGTTGCTTCCACCCAGCACTGTATTGCTGTTTAAAATAAACTAACTCTCGTTTCTTACACCAACTTATCGATATGCCTTTTGGACCGTCAAAGAGCCAGCAGCCTGATGGCACCTGTTTACTTGCATTATAAGAACCTACAGAGCTTCGACATTTTTCTTAGTCATATACAGTGGTGTGAAAAAGTGTTTGCCCCCTTCCTGATTTCTTATTTTTTTGCAAGTTTGTCACACTTAAATGTTTCAGATCATCAAACAAGTTTAAATATTAGTCACAGATAACACAAGTAAACACAAAATGCAGTTTTTAAATGAAGGTTGTTATTATTAAGGGAAAACAAAATCCAAACCTACATGGCCCTGTGTGAAAAAGTGTTTGCCCCACCTGTTAAAACATAACTTAACTGTGGTTTATCACTCCTGAGTTTTTTTTTTTTTACCGCCACACCTGTTCTCAATCAAGAAATCACTTAAATAGGACCTGCCTGACAAAGTGAAGTAGACCAAAAGATCTTCAAAAGCTAGACATCATGCCGAGATCCAAAGAAATTCAGGAACAAATGAGAAAGAAAGTAATTGAGATCTATCAGTCTGGAAAAGGTTATAAAGCCATTTCTAAAGCTTTGGGACTCCAGAGAACCACAGTGAGAGCCATTATCCACAAATGGCGAAAACATGGAACAGTGGTGAACCTTCCCAGGAGTGGCCGGCCGACCAAATTTACCCCAAGAGCGCAGCAACGACTCATCCAAGAGGTCACAAAAGACCCCACAACAACATCCAAAGAACTGCAGGCCTCACTTGCCTCAGTTAAGGTCAGTGTTCATGACTCCACCATAAGAAAGAGACTGGGCAAAAATGGCCTGCATGGCAGAGTTCCAAGACGAAAACCACTGCTGAGCAAAAAGAACATTATGGCTCGTCTCATTTTTGCCAGAAAACATCTTGATGATCCCCAAGACTTTTGGGAAAATACTCTGTGGACTGACGAGACAAAAGTTGAACTTTTTGGAAGGTGTGTGTCCTATTACATCTGCCGTAAAAGTAACACCGCATTTCAGAAAAAGAACATCATACCGACAGTAAAATATGGTGGTGGTAGTGTGATGGTCTGGGGCTGTTTTGCTGCTTCAGGACCTGGAAGACTTGCTGTGATATATGGAACCATGAATTCTGCTGTCTACCAAAAAATCCTGAAGGAGAATGTCCGGCCATCTGTTCGTGACCTCAAGCTGAAGCGAACTTGGGTTCTGCAGCAGGACAATGATCCAAAACACACCAGCAAGTACACCTCTGAATGGCTGAAGAAAAACAAAATGAAGACTTTGGAGTGGCCTAGTCAAAGTCCTGACCTGAATCCTATTGAGATGCTGTGGCATGACCTTAAAAAGGCAGTTCATGCTCGAAAACCCTCCAATGTGGCTGAATTACAACAATTCTGCAAAGATGAGTGGACCAAAATTCCTCCACAGTGCTGTAAAAGACTCATTGCAAGTTATCGCAAATGCTTGATTGCAGTTGTTGCTGCTAAGGGTGGCCCAACCAGTTATTAGGTTTAGGGGGCAATCACTTTTTCACACAGGGCCATGTAGGTTTGGATTTTGTTTTCCCTTAATAATAACAACCTTCATTTAAAAACTGCATTTTGTGTTTACTTGTGTTATCTTTGACTAATATTTAAACTTGTTTGATGATCTGAAACATTTAAGTGTGACAAACATGCAAAAAAATAAGAAATCAGGAAGGGGGCAAACACTTTTTCACACCACTGTACATATGGGATGGCATCAGGGCAAGTGAATAATGAGAGAATTTTCGTGTTTGGGTGAACTATTCCTTTAACAGCTTTCAAGGAAACCAGTCAATGAATGGCTTACTTATAGTTGTCTCTGCATGTTAAGCCGGAAAAGGAGAAAGTTTGCTTCTTCCATTGGTACAACAAACCTCAACAAAGATCTCCTTGAAGTTTTGGATTTATTGCTTGTTTTGTCACTCACTCTCTCTCTCTCTCTGTCTCTCTGCTGATGGGGCAGACATGTCCCAGCTGCAGCAATCTTGCCTACTACACACTTGGCTCGAGTTCATTCAGCTCTCTGTAGAATTCACTGTTTGCAGACAAAAGAGAACAACCATACACTCTCAGGACAATGCTACAATTGATAATTGCCATTAATAGCTCCCCTGGACCACTTCAAGTTAACTGAATTACTCCAGTCCAATACAGAATGTCAATACAAAGGTAGTCTCAGCCTCAGACAGCATGGCCACAAAACGCCCACATTTCATTCACTGACTGTCTGGTTGAAATTGCCACTTCCAGTTTAATTAGCTGCTGGCTGCTCCGCAATTCCAGGAGTCATGTTGCATAGGTTTTTATCAGTTCACCGGCAAACAAAGTTGTGTACAAGGTAACGGGTTGATTACGGGTTGAACTAATCAACACACACATCACCCAAGGCCCGCTGGCTTGAATCTGTACATTTTGAAGAAGGAAGAATAATGGCAAATTTGCAGTTGTGTTTGAGGCATTTCACACCTGAATGTTTTCAGGGATGATCATTTCTGAATGGACTGTGAGTCAAATGTAGAGAAAGTGGCTGGAGTTTATTTGTACAGTATTTTCAATACAGGTATTGAAATGTTTTGGAATGTACAGCACATGTATGCACTCTTTAAACATTGAAATATTGAGATCATAAGCAAAGATTGTGATGAGCTGTGCACATTTGTGGGCTGGTTATGGATTAATGTTGTCAGTTAGATCATCGTTCGGTTTTAAGTCAGTGGAAAAGCGAAAGGGTATTGAGATTGGTTCACAGTTTCCATGGTAACCGGCTCTGGCATAAGCAACACGGAACAAATGTGGCTGTGGCTTTGCCGGACTGCAATGTCACCTAAAGCCTATTGGCTATTTTTTAAAAAGGGACAAGCAGTTTGTCATGTCCCACCCCCATTTCCTGTTTCAGTAGGAAATATGTCAAAACACCAAAGAAAACTACGCTCATCAATGCACTTTACTGCGACATTAACAACTGTTGAATGACACTCGTGTTGTAAATAATGTATATCTTGTTATTATGTAGCATATAGCAATGAAGGGTTCCAAAGAAGGGGATTGAACATAAGGCTGGCCATGTGAACTCAAGCTGAAGCAAGCATGCCCAAATGATTATGTTCTGCCATCTGAAAGAGCAGTCATTCTGGCCGCAGGAGGGGAGATGCACTCATTACAACCCTCTGATGAATATTGTATGCCTGTGTATGTTTCTGTGCGTGCAGTTTTCATCACAGCTTTACGCTAGCGACTTTCCCCAGAGCGGTGCCTTGCAGGTTGGTGGTGCGCTTCCCACCCAATATCTCACCATCCTGCTTCTCACGTGTTTCACGAGAGATCTCGAGTGAGCGCCAATAAAATCTGTCATGGAAGACAGTTAATGTCTTCTCTCTGGCTCTCTCCCTCTGCATTTATCTCCAAGATTCACTGAATGTGACAGTAAATGCACACAATCCACCCACACACTATATAAATATGTCTGCAATGTAAAAGGGCTAGTGCACTTTGGGTCGACGTACACTTTCTTGCCCTCTACTATGCCTCTAAATGCTGGCATCAGATGAGTAATATGTCTGCACAAGGACAGGTCTCTTACTTCACGACATCAAAACAAACAAACAAAGAACATGATTTTGTGAACGAACTGGAAAAACAATCAAAGATTTTTTGTCTGGATTCCAACATTCGAAATTTGCTTCATTGAGGGGAGAATTCATTAACAATGAATTGTGTTCACTGATAGTGTTGTTTATTTGCACATGCTGTTTGCATTGTTTTAGTACCAAGTTCACTAAAAGAATTTTGCGAATTAGGTAACGGCACAAAAAATAATAAAATAATAATAATAATAATAATAAAAGAAAATTAAAAAATAGTGCTGAACGAAATGTACATGGTCCAACTGCAGATATTGTAGGCTGGTTCTTAGCACTAGGTTTCGGATATATGCCAGGTTATAACATTCTTCTCAATAATTTGATCATCATTTGATGAATTACTGAAAATACATCTTCTTTACCATTAATGGCACACCATTTACAGGGCTCCAGACTAAAAAATTACTTTGGAGCCACTGGCTCCTAAACTGAAACATCAAGGAGCCAAATGGCTGTTTTAGTCGCCAAATCAAAGAATTGCTCGATTTAGATTGCTGTTCAGAAACAAGATAGAAAGCTGAAGAAAAGGAAGACAGCTGATAACCCATTAATCTGAGGTTTAATATACAAATATATTGAGAAGATAAGTTTGCATTCCCTTTTGTCTCAAATGTTCACACCCCTTTCATAATTTATACAAATATAAGAGATAAAATATTTTTTTTTATTTAGTACTGCTCTTTAGAATCTACATTACAGATATTTACATATAGTATCATATAGTAGTGTGTTGTCTTGTTGAGCATCAATGTATGTTTGCACCTTATGTAATAGAGTGTACAAGTCCCTCAATTGTCCCAAGTGTCAAAAGATTGATCTCAAATATATATATTTATTTAAACTGTTTTAAAATTTTGCCTTAGTCTTTCTTTATGGTTACCGGATGGCCCAGACACAGAGACTACAAGACTGCAAATTGAATGAAATCCCAGATGCAGTTTATTGTGCTGCTCCAATCCCAATCAATAATTACCAGAAGAAAATAAAGTGGTACACAATACAGGACTTTTAATTATAATGAAGCCCAAAATACACTTGGAACTCTTATTTTGAAATATCTGTACTCTTAGTTGTGAACTTACTGACACTACGGCTGATTCGCTGAGAAAGTGACTGATTCAAACTGCTAACCTGAGCTCCTGATTTCAAACCCCCTTTTTTTGGGTGATTCATGAAAAAGACCTCATTCAAAAGAGTCATTTGTTCACGAATCTCTCGTGCTGGGTTTGATGCTGCGTGCAGTGAGCAAGCTTGTTAGAAACAGAACGGGTGAAAAGCGGCGTGAGACACACTGGTGCACGCTCAAAAAATATATTCAGTAACTCACAAGATATCTGACGAAACCGCATATGTACACAGACAACCTGACTGTCGCCAGTGGCGACTAGATTTTAAATTATTGTCGCAATCATTTATTTTTCGTCGCATTTGCAGCCATTTTAGTCGCAATCTGGAGCCATGATTTATTGTGCCAGGTAAGTGAATTTCATGTATACAGTGTAATAATAAGCTAAATTTACAAAAAGAGGTGTGTTCGTGTTAAAAATAAAGACTTTATCTCATTGAAAATTTAGTACATAACTACCTTCGAACGAATGCAGTAATTGCAGTTGTAAATTTAAGTAATTCCTAGTATTGACAGCTAATGAAAGCCCTGCTGTGTGCTGCACTGAGGTGTCATTAATCACAGCTGGCAACGTGAGAAAAAGGGGAAACTGCTCCTGAAGATGGATGAGTTCTGTTTTTCTAATGTCTTTCAGTGCCAATATATTCTGACATTATATCTATAAAGCCAACATGACATATTGTGATTCTGAACATTCTAAAATATATGAAGGCTTTTGAGAACAACTAGTCAGAGTTACAGAAATAGATGGGACTACTTGTTGATGCCATAGCTGCAGGTGTGCCTCCACAATCTGTTGGTGGAATGATTTCCAGACGGCACCAAAAAATGTAAAGGTGCAATTTTCCTTTAAAGATGATTTCTATTTGTTTTCAAACTCCTTTTATTTAAATGAAAAGTGTTGGTATGAAATCATTCAGACTCCATTTAAAAAACCATTGCTGAGAAGAATCAAATAAGGCTTTGGGCATTTTCATGGTAAATTGAGCAATGAATTATTCACTCACGTCCCCAAGACCTCCTTGAAATCATAATTTTCCTTGATATCCGTTGTCTTCTTTTTCCATCCATTTTCATCCTCTCCCAAAGGCATTGTATAATTGGTTTGAACCAATGAGGAACCTTAAAAAATAAAATACAAATAAAAAACAGAAGAGCCAAATGAATCAGAGAAATTTAGATTATGCGAAGTGTATCATCACAGAAATAAATTGGTAGACTGGCAATCAGCAAGACACAGACACAGAAGGGGATGGACCATTGCAGCTTACAAGTAATGCACTGTTGGTTGATGTGACTCTAACTTTCATAACAAAGTCACTAAAATAACCAACGAACACAGTTGCACAAAGGCTATACCTAATTAGTTTTATTATTATTATTATTATTATTATTATTATTGGCCTTTGAGCCATTTTGGTACATTAGAAAGAGATATGCTATGATGGGGAGAAGAGAAACATGATGGTAATGTGCCATCCAAATGAGGACCGCATCTCAATGTGTCAGGGCACACAAAACTGCTAGGTCATGGCTCCGACCTGTGTATTTTCTGTTAAATGTTTATTTATTTTTTGGGATTTTTCTCCCCTTTTCTCCCCAATTTGGAATGCCCAATTTCCAATGTGCTCTAAGTTCTTGTGGTGGCGTAGTGACCCGCCTCAATCCGGGTGGCGTAAAATGAATCTCAGTTGCCTCTGAGTCTGACACCGTCAATCCTTGCATCTTATCACCTGGCTTGTTGAGCGCGTTACAGCGGAGACATAGCGCGTGTGGAGGCTTCATGCTATTCTCCGAGGCATCCACGCACAACTCACCACGCGCCCCACCGAGAGCAAGAACCACTTTATAGTGGCCACGAGGAGGTTGCCCCATGTGACTCTACCCTCCCTAGCAACTGGGCCAATTTGGTTGCTTAGGAGACCTGGCTGGAGTCACTCAGCACACCCTGCATTCGAACTCGAGACTCCAGGTGTGGTAGTCAGCACCTTTACTCGCAAAGCTACCCAGGCACCATTATATGTTTATTATTAAAACTTGCTTGTTGCAACAGACTAACAAAAGGGAATCAAATCAGAACATTTTTGTCATCACGGAAAAGATTTGTTCAAAACTAACTACAAGAAAAGACCTTGCCAATCTCCAGCTTATTTCTGCAACTCCTCAAGAGCGTTCTTTGTATCAAGCAAATGAGTCTAAATTGATTAATGTGCTTGATTTGAGTGTGTGTTCATCTGACACAAACTTATTGATAATTTCCAACAAGCTACGGTGAGTTATATGGCACCGTAGTCCTTCAAGGGCACATAACCATTACCATATAAAGATTTTGGGAAAAATCTAAGTAGGTCCCCTTATAGAACCATAAATAAGACAAAATAAGAAACAAGATGGCAGCCAGAATATGAAGAAGCAACTAAGGAGATCCAGCAAAACAGAACTGTTTTCTTTTAAGTTATTTTTGTAACCACATTAATTACTGCTTTTGAGCTGTAAAACTTTTTAGCAGAAAACATATCAGACCAGTTACAAAATAAAATGGATTTTGAATGCAAACCTTGACAAAAAAATATAATAAAATAAAAAAAAAAAGTGCCAAAAAAGAACCATGATGTTACCATGGTATTTTTATTGACATGTACCATATTTTAGGACAAATCACTCCTTGGGAATTCTTTGAGATACCTTGGAATACAATGTAAATACTAAAATATATATAAATTCAATTCAGTATTGTGGTATATATCAAAGGACCATGGACTATGGTATGACCATAAAACCATAACTGTACGATGTTACAGCCACAGTACTTTTGTGATAGCATAAATATGCAACAGTGCTAGGAAAATCCACCATGATCAAAAAAAGGAAACAACTTTTCCATATGCTCTACAGAGATACTGTAAACATATAATGCAAAGGAAACTTTACCTACCACTATTTAACTGAGGTCCGCATCTTGAACAAGCACTACGTTGTTTGCCAAAGGATACATATGGTTCGCGTATGTGTGTGTGTGTGCGTGTATTCAGAAACTGCGCATTGATGCACATGCAGGAGACCGATGCTACCTGCACTAATATTCTTCTATGGACGAACAACGAAGCATTAACATTGACTGACAGAAAAGAAAAAAGATCCAATAAATGTCTGTTTAAAGTCGATGATGCAGATGCAAATATTGCAGGACAATTCACCTAAAATACTGGCGAGGTCAGCAAAGGATTGGCCAGTGCGCTTAACCCAAATTGATTACTTTTCCTCAACAGTGAGCGCTCTTGCAAACGATAGCGTGCTTGTCATATTGTAACCTATATTAATAGAACACTACTCTCCAAATTGATTTGCATAGTAATATGAACCGGTCGGTTGTCTGATTACATACTTGATATGCAACTGCATTGTATAGCCTTAATCATGCATTAAAGCTTACAATGGCATTGCAGAAGATATCCTGCTGTTACTAAATTTAAAACAGTGAGTTCATAGGCTTTTTCCACTCACTCGAGGAAAACTTAAAATAAGCGGAATACCTGTTCGTCAGCTCCTATGGACAGACGCTCCTCTCCGTTTTATCTATATCCGCAATTAATTCCCTTTCGATGCAATAGTTGCGGGATCTACCCTGGCGTCTAGTATATACTTTATTCACACTAGCGCCATCTATGATTTGTAATGGGAATGACAACGATGCTGTGAGGGATAGACTTAACCATCTCTTCAATGACACAAACGGTATAAAGCTTATAAAGAGCTTAGATCACATCTGATTTTCCACAACTCATGTTGCCTGGAGTTCTTTGTATACTGAATGTTCTTGGACTGATATTGTATCAATGTTTTGTCCGCGGAACTATCCAAAAACACTTTAAACTGTAGTGCAGCCCATTGAAGAGACTGCATGTCTATCCCTCACAATCTCGTTGTCATTACCATTAAAAATCAATTATGGCGCTAGCGTGAATAAGGTCTACAGCGACTGGAGGGGACGTCTGTGAAGCTGCTTTGAAACTATGTGTGTTGTGAAAAGCGCTATACAAATAAATATGACTTGACTTTCATTTAACTAAATTAAATGTGACCATAAACTCAAAACATAATGATACAGTCCTAATTGGCTACATTTTACATTTACTCATTTGGCAGACGCTTGTATCCAAAGCAACTTACAAAAGAGGAAAACAAGCGAATCATCTTAAAGAAACAGTGGTACGAAAAATGCCATATTACAAAGTTTCACTAGCATCAGAATATAGCATTCAAAACAGATTGAAGTGCAACAATAATTTTTATTTTATTTTATTATATATGTATAATTATTGACTGGTTAAGTGCTTACGGAAACGATGTGTTTTTAGCCGTTTTTTGAAGACAGAAATTGAGTCAGCTTCACGGATGGAGTTGGGAAGGTCATTCCACCAACGTGGTATGATGAAGCCGAAAGTCCGGTAAAGTTTTTTGGTGCCTCTTTGTGTTGGTTCAACAAGGCGACGTTCCTTAGCCGACCGCAGGCTTCTAGTGGGTGCGTAGCTCTGTAGAAATTATTTTAGGTATACTGGAGCAGACCCAGTGACTGTTCTGTATGCCAGCATCAGAGCCTTGCATTTGATACGTGCATCAACCGGCAGCCAGTGAGGAGAGACAAGGAGTGGTGTAACATGCGCTCTCTTTGGTTCATTAAAGACCAGACGTGCTGCTACATTCACAATTGCACATGCAGGAAGGCCTGCAATGACAGCGTTACAGTAGTCCAATCTAGTTATGACAAGTGACTGAACAGGAAGTTGTGTGGCATGTTCAGAGAGGAAGGGTCTAATCTTCCTGATATTGTAGAGTGTACATCTACATGATCTTGTAGTCTTTGAGATGTGGTCTGTGAAATTTAGTTTGTTATAGATTTCTGACCGTTTTGGATGGCGTTACTGTACTTGCACCCAGCTGCACGGTGATGTTGTGTTCAACAGCAGGGTTGGCTGGAAAGATAAGGAGTTTGGTCTTGGCAGGGTTAAGTTGCAGGTGGTGTTCCTTCATCCAGGCCGAGATGTCTGCCAGGCAGGCAGAGATTCGAGCAGTCACTGTGATGTCGTTGGGCTGGAAAGACAAGTAGAGCTGCGTGTCACCGGCGTAGTAGTGGTAAGTGAAACCATGTGCCAGGCTACTATCCGTATCGTTCTGTATCAAAACCCTGGATATTATATAGGCTACTTATTTTTATAAGAAGATGAGTTTAAAAATGCACAGTGGGCCACAATCTCCACATGACAGGACTTTAAAATCAATACATTGAAAATCAATGCATTAGACATACGTATAATTTTATACACATACGCTTGTGTCATATGTTTTTATTTTATTTTTTTATAAAAAAATATTGTATTTGCAAATTGGTATATGTTTATTTATAGTTGTTTTAATTATTATTATTTATTTTTTTTATGTAGCCTAAATTTTATTCTGTAGCCCTAATGTTCTCATTACTGGAAAAAATCAAGTTGTCTCAATTAAACATTCCTTGAAATGTCAAGCTTTGGGCTCACAACTCAAATATCTCAGTTCCTTGAATTTATTTTTCTTAAAAATTCACTGACCTTATTTGATTTTAAGTGTCAATAACTCAAACTATTGTGTACAAAATTTTAAAGGATAGTTCTCCCAAAACTTAAAATTATCTTATCATTTACTCACCCTCATGCCATCCTAGATGTGTATGACTTTCTTCTGCAGAACACAAATGAAGATTTTTAGAAGAATTTCCCAGCTCTTTTGGTCCAAACAATGCAAGCAAAAGGGTGCCTAATTTTTTCAAGTTCCAAAAATCACATTAGTCAGCATAAAAGTAATCCATACATACATTCTTCTTCTTGTGTTTTGGTAATTCACATTCTGCATGCATTTCATATACGATTACTGGGCAAGGAGAAGAATTTCAAACAAAAAATACTTAAATATTGAACTGTTTCTCACCCACACCTATCCTCACTTCTGAAAATATGGATTAAAACACTGGAGTCATACAGATTACTTGTATGATGCCTTTATGTGCTTTTTGGTGCGTCAAAAGTTTGGCACCCACTCGCATTGTGAGGACCTTCAGAGCTGAACTATTCTTCTAAAAATCATAATGTGTGTTCTGCAGAAGAAAGAAAGTCATACACATCTGGGATGGCATGAGGGTGAGTAAACGATGAGGGAATTTTCATTTTTGGGTGAACTATTCCTTTAAATCGCTTCGAACAAACGTTGCAATTCTGCGAGGCTGGGTCTCTGACGGTTAAAACGGTTGCACATGTAAACAATGCCAATTTTAACTCACAAAACACAATCTATTTTAAAAATTATTAATCAAAAAATTTAACTACTATTTACGTATTCACACATAAGAAGACGAGAGAAGTGAGAAAAGATTCTATTTTTGGGAAGCGAGGAGGGGCTTCTTTAAATGTACTTCCTGTGTCGTATAATGGAGGAGGAGGAGCTTTGTTTGTTAGCCATTCAGCTCTGCCTGCTGGCTAACAGTTGCTGCTCTGTCGATACTGAGAGGGATAATTCTTCAGTACTCTAACAAATTCACGATTCTGTAACACGGGTAAGTGAGCGTATTTATAGAATGGTTTGTTCCCGAATACGTTTGTAATTTCAGTGAGATTAATATAAGCAACCGAACTGTGCTTTATATAGAAGTGAAGGAGTGAAGAGCCCTAGCAAAACCGCTCTTTTGTTTGACTGAAACACGGCACGTGGATTGGCTGTCTACGGTTTGTTTACCGGAAGATTAGCAGCACGGCTAATGTGCTATCCATACGTTCAACGGTAGTTTACAATCCAGAGCATCACAGTTTGTATGCTGTTTGCCGGAAAACAGCAACTGGTTTTCCACAAGCCGTTAAAAAACTAAACAAAAACATTAATGTGGTGAATATTTAATTAGTGCCCAAAACTTTTCTTTGTGTCCCATAAACGTGTCAGCGGTGGTTTGTTTATAATCAGTGGCTCATAACTTGAGTGGCACACAACTTGAGTAGCCTGTAAGCCGCATTCATAGTTTATAAACGGCAGACACAACTGTGTACCCTGAAAAGCTGCTCGGTTGTGGAGACGTTAGACAAAATCCTTTTGTTGTAATGAGAAATGAATTGCAGTCTTCTCCGAGAGGGACTTAAAGGTACTCTCCGTAGCTGTAGTCCACCTTAGCTTTGATTTTGACATCATAAACATTGTTTTAATGAAGTATTGTCTCAAATGTAGCATGTTTGTGTTTGGACCATCAACAGGTACCATTTCAATGGGCTCCAAAAGAAGACGGGCCACTTCTCCTTCCAACAGTGCCAGAGGAGACTTTGATGATGCCACCTCGTCCACCCCAGTCAGTGGATGGAAAAGGAGGAGAGCTTCCACTGCCCCTTCTGTTGATCAAGTAGGCCTGCACAATCCTCTACGGACACGTTGGAGAAAGAATCGCCATTGGCTTGTAATTTTTTGTTTTTACTCGCCAGACTTTAGATGATATGTAAGCGTAACGCAACTAAAAAGGATATTGAGCAAACCGGGAAGGTGCATCTTCACACACGCACACACACATAAATTCACTGACCTTATTTTAAGTGTCAATAACTCAAACTATTGTGTACAAAATTTAAAAGGATAGTTCTCCCAAAACTTAAAATTATCTTATCATTTACTCACCCTCATGCCATCCTAGATGTGTATGACTTTCTTTCTTCTGCAGAACACAAATTAAGATTTTTAGAAGAATTTCCCAGCTCTTTTGGTCCAAACAATGCAAGCAAAAGGGTATACACTTTGCTGTATATATGACATGGGACAAATGTGTGAAGTTGATTATACAGTTTGCAAATCATGAAAAATGTCGATGTTTTGTTCAAAATTGAGACTTAACATTAATTCATATATATTTATTCTTACAAGGAGTGTTTCAGGTTTAACACAAGTTAAATTCTATTGACAGTATTTGTGGCATACTGTTGATTACCACAGAAATTATTTTAGACATCCCTCTTTATCTAAAGAAAAAAAAAATGCACATAATAAGACACAATGAAAGTAAATGGGTCCAATTAATAAAACATGAAATACACATTGGGGCCCGGGTAGCTCAACAAGCTAAGACGCTGACTACCACACCTGGAGTCGCAATTTCGAATCCAGGGCGTGCTGAGTGACTCCAGTCAGGCTTCCTAAGCAACCAGTTGGCCCGGTTGCTAGGGTGGGTAGAGTCATGTTGGGTTAACCTCCTAGTGGTCGCTATAATGTGGTTCTCGCTCTCGGTGGGGCGTGTTGTTAGTTGTGCGTGAATAGTGTGAGCCTCCACACGCGCTACATCTCCACAGTAACGGGATTAACAAGCCATGTGATAAAATGTGCGGATTGACTGTCTCAGACGCCTCCGCCACCTGGATTGAGGCGAGTCACTAAGCCACCACGAGGACTTAGAGTGCATTGGGAATTGGGCATGCCAAATTGGGGAGAAAATCCCCAAAAAACAAACAAACATGAAATAAACACTGTTTTTCAAAAGTATAGCCACAATACTTAAGCATAATGCGTGCTAATATGACTCTAGTGTGAAAAAATTGCGTACTAAACTTGTCTGTGTAAAGTTATCCAGTATTTAAACTCCATCGTCATGATGACGTAACACCGGAAAACCATGTAGGTGTAAATGCTGGGAACTTTCACTTGATGTTGTTTACAGTTTTCATCATTCACTTCTGTTTTTGAACAAGCCGCCACGTTATCCTGTTTATGATCGGACTCACGGCGAGAAGACGCGTAGGAGTATGAGCGCTGCCTGAACAGGACAGCTGCTTCGTGTTTGGAGCGCGACAGCGACTGGCCAACAAACATGCTTGCTGCTTGCGTTTACCAGTCATAAGTCAGAGTTTACGCATATACCTAATTTTTGTGACATTGCTTCAACTTTCATTTTTTAACCGGAAGAACAAAAAGGCTTAATAAAACGAAGAGAAAAAAACCCACTTCCCCCTTATTTATGAACATAATGAGTGCTATCATTATTTTCAATGATGCGCAACCTGTACATATGTTAAAGAAATATTCCGGGTTCAATACAAGCTCAATCGACAGCATTTGTTGCGTAATATTGATTACCACAAAAATTAATGTTTTTTTATCTCGTCCCTCCTTTTCTTAAAAAAAAAAACCCCGCAAAAATCGAGGTTGCATTGAGGCACTTACAATTGAAGTGAATGGGGCCAATTTTTGGTGGGTTTGAAAGCAGAGAAGTGAAGCTTATCATTTTAGAAAAGGACTTACATTAATTCTTCTGTCAAAAATCATTTATTTTTTGAGCTATAAAGTTGTTTAAATTGTAATTTTTACAGTCATTTTAGGGTTTGTTGACATTACAGAATCGTGGCAGCGAAGTTGTAAAATTGGCTATAACTTCACAGAAAAGGTTGTGATTTTATCACACTAAATATTATATTTACAAAAATGTTTTGTCTTGTCGCTATACTTAAAGTATTTTAAATTTCAAAAATTGACCCCTATTCACTTCCATAGTTAGTGTCTCACTGTAACCCAGATTTGTGCTTTTTTGAAAGAAAAGGGGGGGCAAGTCAAAATTAATTAAGCCATGTCTGGTCGTTTGGCAGCTGCCTGTCTCGGTGACTGAGCGAGTGGCAGATCTCAAAAGGTATTTCCTCCTCTCTAAAACCAACCATGCAACCTCTTCCATTAACGTGCGATGCGCTCTTTCAACCGTAAATTATTACTCGCGGAGCTGCCAGTTCTCTCTTACCCCTTAGATTTAGATTTGACCCCTATTGTGTTTTTACCTCATCCATGCAATTTGTGAATAGAATGAATGTTTCTTTTTACTTTTTGAATAAAAACTTACTTTAAACAACATAAAGGATATTAAAAGAGACATTGTGGAATGAAAATGGAATGTGTGGATCTCATCTTTGGACCCATATTACTCGGAACATGAAGTCAAAGCAAACTTTATTTGCATAATGTTTACTGACTTGTGTGTACAAATATTTATTGTACAGGTTCTCAAATTCAAGTATACATGCTCTCGAGTTTTGCAACACTTTTTACCTTCCAACAGACATCCAACGAGTGCATTACACTGGTCTGTAGCCACGCTGTAAACCACAGAATGTTGTGTAAAAAGTCCATGGAAATAGTTCAGGCTAAATCAGGGTTGACGTCGTTAAATGCAATGTAAAAGTAACTATTGCATATGATGGCTCAACTAAAGTGATGGTATCACTGCGATCCACGATAACTCAGGACCCACTGTGGCCAAATAAGATCCATTTCCCTAGAGTGTGTGCACGTTAGACACAACACGGTGCTAACGTTTTTCTTCGCCACTACACAACTCAATCACTGGTGAGTGAAATGTGAATATTTACTAGCCAGTGGCTAATAACAGGTATTTTTTTAGTCGCATTGTGCAAACTTTAGTCAGCCCTCACTATTTAGACTGCTGCTATGTGACTTTAGTATATTCAAACTACTGGACTTGATACCCAATGATTAACAGTATAGTCACTGTGCTTTATACTGGGCTGATCTTCTCAGTTAGTTGACTTATGTGTTTCATCACTAGATTGCTGTGTGCAATGAATTGTACAACACTGTCAGAGATTATAAGGACGACCAGGGCAGACAGATCTGCGAGCTGTTTGTTCGTGTACCAAAGAGGAGGTACAAATATATTATTTGTCTTTGAATTGGTATACATTTTTTTTATGGTGAATGTATTTATAATGTTTTAAATGTCATGAAGTACGGTAATCCAAATTTAGGATGATGTATGCAACATGCGTTAAACCCACACCGTACACCTAATTTCTTGTCTAGGATCCAGCCAGACTATTATGAGGTGGTGAGCCAGCCCATAGATATGATGAAGATACAACAGAAACTCAGGGCAGAGGAATACCAGGATGTAGAGCAGTTCACAGCAGACTTTCAACTGCTTATTAACAATGCCAAAATGTACTATCAGGTGAGTTTGCTTTTACAATTACATTTTTCTAATTCACAAACTCAGAAACTGTAAGGTTACCTTTTTGATCTCTTTCAACAGGCTGACAGTGCAGAGTATAGAGCAGCCTGTAGGCTTTTGAATATCTTCCTGTCCATGAAGAATGAACTGCTCCAGGAAGGGGAAGGAGAGGAGGCAGATGATGATGATGATGAGGAGGGGGAAGACATAGAGAACCCTAGTGCTTCCATGGAGGAGGAGGTAAGGAAAACCAACAGATTTCATTTGGACATTTTGTGGAAGTGTTTGTATATCTTTCTTAATGTGTATCTAGACCGATATTTTCTTTTCTATTTGTCTTTGCTAATCAGATAACGCCAAGTTATCTGAAAGCCATACTAGAGCAGCTCTTGGAGGCCATTGTGTCATGCACTGATTCATCAGGGAGGCTTGTTAGTGAGCTCTTCCAGAAGCTTCCCTCTAAACTGGTAAGGATCAAATATGCAGCATTTTGCACCCACTCTAGTGCAGATAATAATTTTAGACCTGTTTATTACTTTCATCAAAACATGCTTAGGTTCCTTCTTAGTGGTATTTAAAGTGTTAATTGTTGTTTACTTTGACTGATTAGTTTCTCCTTTGCCCGCTCCTTTCCTTCTCAGCATTATCCAGACTACTATGCTGTAATAAAAGATCCAATAGATCTACGTACTGTGTCTCAGAGGATACAGGTGTGTGGGACTTTGATTATTTAATAGTGGACTACAACAATTGCAATGCTCAATGTAAATTTTTTTGGAGCTGATTTAAAAAAAAAAAAAAAAAAATCAGCTGTGATGGGATTATTAGACACTGTTATTTAATAAATCTGCCATTAGTTTATGTAATACTGGTCTGTTATAAAACAGTTGTAAATGTAATCTTTTAAAATTGTATATTACATAATTACTATTATATTATATGATATTACTATATTTCTTGTTAACATCTTTACAACTGATGTTGTATGTTTTGATAACATGAACATTTATGTTTGTTGTAGGCTGGACATTACAAATCTATCGGTGCCATGGCCAAGGACATTGATCTTTTGGCGAAAAATGCCAAAACCTACAATGAGCCAGGATCACAGGTTTTCAAGGTTTCTAAACTTTAAATTCCTGTAATTTTATGTCCATTATTTAAGTCATCATAGGGGGTTTCATCACTTGGTGACTAGTGTTTTTGCTTATCGGATAGCTATCCGTGAAAAGACCAAGTGTAAATGCCCTTCAAGAAGGATTCAAGACGTATATAAATCCTATCACTCCGGAGGTGGTTTGAGATGCATTCTAGACAAAACTCAGTCATGTAAATGCATCTGGCTGTTCAAGCCACACATGTAAACTTTACTCCATCCAAACAGCGCTACATCAGCATAGAGAAAATTCGAAACATAACAGCTGTTACCAAACTGTAGCTCTTTTTTGAAGATGTTCCTAGTAATTTATTGTCTTTTTGTTGTTGTTGTTGTTTCTAAAGGATGCACACACAATTAAGAAGGTCTTTGCCCAGAGAAAGATAGAGATTGAGCAGGCTGAACCCACAAAATCCAGCCTACGCATCAGGTACTTCCTTTTTTTCTTTTTTGTTTGTTTAATGCTGTTCAGCTGTGACATCAGTTTGTAGACAAACCCGGAAGGCTAATTCTCCATGGGTTCCCTAGAGAATTTTTCTATTGTTTTTATAATGGCAGTTTTAGATTTGAGTAAAATAAAGTGTGTGGTAAACATTACTGGAAGATACGTGGACGTTTTGTTCTACAACATAAATGACACATTTTCATACCTCAAACGTGAATTTTGAGGCCGCCATGTGTTTTTAAAAATATTATGTCGCCTCAGTGCAGCTTCAAAATTCATGTTTGAGGTATGTGTGTAATTTATGGTGTAGAAAACCTCCACGTATCTTCAAGTAATGTTTGCAACAGACCTTATTTTACTCATAAATCCAAAACTGCAATTATAAAAAACCCATATGAAAATCTCGAGGGAACCCATGGCTCGAAAATGCTCATTCTCTTCTGCGTTTTTGGACTACTAGCTGAACAGCTCCATTTAAGAGGCATCTTTGAAAATAATCACAACACATATATGAATATGTGTGTGTCAGAAACCGGAGGTCTGCTCAGGGGGACCGTCTGTCTGCCATCACCATGGCCCTTCAGGCAGGGTCTGAAAGTGATGAAGACTCCCTGCTTTCAGGTATATATCCACAGTCCCCCATTTGATGTCTATTGTTAGAGTTTACATGTACAAACTCCCTGTTTTCAGCTATATATCCACAGTCTCCTATTTGATGTCCATTGTTAGAGTTTACATGTACAGCAAAATGCATATAACTATCAAAAGCTCATTGTAGAACCCATTTTAAGGATTTACATGCAAATCAGTAAACCCACAATGACGATTAAGGCTAAATTTGGTGTAACATGCAAAAATCTGGGTTACCTTTCCTCAGTAGAGCATCATTTACCTTACCTAACACTTTGTCGGCTTAATATGCCAAATTAGTAAATCATCACCCTCGGAGTACTTTCTAGCTGTGTATTTGAGTCCACCAAGTCTTCTTATCCATGAAAAACCTACAACTGAATATTCTGAAGGATTCTTCTTTGTGCCTTTGTCTGTCCATCTCTTTCTCAGGCTCTGTGCGATATGACTCTGGAGAGATTGAGTCCGATTGTGGTCTCAGTTCTAACGACCCAATCTTCCAGCTGTACCAGGCAGTGCGTGGGGCACGAAGTGTTCAGGGGCAGCTTCTTGCTGAACCGTTCCTTCAGCTGCCCTCACGAAGGGAATACCCAGACTACTACCAGCAGATCAAAAACCCCATCTGCCTACAACAGATAAGGTGTGTGGATACTAGGGTAAGGGTTAGGGCTAACCCTAACCCCTAAGCCAAATCTATGAGAGAGAAAAAAATGCGCTGAAAAGTTGCGTGTATTTCACGATGTGCAGTCAGCCATTGATCTAATATGACAGCTGTTCGGTAAAGAACGTTAACCAATAACAGTTACGATGTAAAAAAAAAAAAAAAAGTCGCTATAGGATAGAAAAAAAATAGGCCTGTGATGTAGCCTACAATAATCCTAATGTATTCTAAACATGACGTGCACACAGAATCAAAGATAGTTTAACCCGTTAAGCAGTCGGCACCTCGTTGAAAATAGCTTTCTTAATCAGCAGATTAAAAAATGTCATACCTAGTCTAAAACAGTTATAGGCTACTTACTCAAAAGCATAAATTTTTTGATGAGTAAAATTAACACGTCGACATGGTCTGGTGAAAGACGGGACTTGACTCACCTGAGGCGTCTATCCTGCGCTTGAAAAAGCCCGCTCAGCGGAAAAATTACGTACAAAAATGCACAGATGTAAAGAAGACTCAAATGTGAAAACAGCCTTAGGGACTTTTAAACATTTGGAAAGCCGATTCCCGCACCACCGAAGTGATTTCATAACTACTTTGCTGAGTTTGCTCTCACCGGAGAGGACATTTTCCTGCGGTGAAAATTAAACTCTGTATCTGCTCCAGAAATCCTCTTTTTAAATAATATTTGTATTATTAATTCTATTTAAAATATGTAACATTAATATGACAGTCATTTAAGTGCAGCCTCTGTAAAAATATAAAGCCAAACGTAAATGTGTAAAAATTGATCAGTTTAATGGGGGGAAATATTAACCGACTAGTAACTCCAGTGTCGATTAGCAGCATCCGAACCGTTTAGTCGACCAGTCTCGCACATCCCTAGTGGATACCCCACATCGCCTTCTGATACACAGTGGGGTCCATTGTCTGAGACATTAGTGAAAATACTCCTATTTTGAATTTTGTCTAATTTATAATAATAATAATTATAATCATTTAAAATGATAGTATCAGCGTAACAACGGAATTGATACATATTCATTTCAGAAAACAATTTCAGAATTTATTTTCTGAACGTATTATTTTACTTCAATGAAAGCATGCACTCAAGCTGTCATGGACAACATAAGTTTATGCAGTGCCTGGTGCTCAATGGAATCCAGACATAGCATTATATACTCTTTATGTACAATGGTAGCAAGCAAATTAATTTATTTGAATTAGTTACATAGAAATAGTGCAGCATGTCAAATATTTATTCATTAAAATGGTTTTACATTTTTCAAAATCCCCAAACTTTGTATATTTCCCAGTTTAAATTAGATTTTGCATCCCAGATGTTTGGTTTCAGGCTTTTGGACGCTACCAGATGTTTTTAAATTTGATTCAATTCTTGATAAAGGTAAACTGTTGATTCTTACACATTTTCTCCATCTTTTTTGCCATACAGGGATAAAATGAAGAGCGGGGAGTATGATGGAGTCGATCAGATTGAGGCTGATCTTACACTCATGTTTGAGAATGCTAAACGCTACAACATGGCCAACTCCACCATATACAAACGCGCTCAAAGGCTACAGCAGATAATGCCGGTTAGTCCGCTTTGACAACTAAGACTTTGTTCCAAAACCTTGTTATTTAGCTTGACTTACAATTGATTCCAAAAGAGTTTGTGTTGGCTTGTTGCTAAACTAACAACAATGCTCTAATAAGCATTAAAACACACATACACTGGCTGCCAGATGTTTGGAATAATGTACAGATTTTGCTCTTATGGAAAGAATTTGGTACTTTTATTCACCAAAGTTGCATTCAACTGATCACAATGTACAGTCAGGACATTAATAACATGAAAAATTACTATTACAATTTTTAAAAAAAATAAAAAAATTAAACTACTTCAAAGGGTTCTCATCAAAAAATCATCCACGTGCAGCAATGACAGTTTTGCAGATCCATGGCATTCTAGGTGTCAGTTTGTCCAGATACTCAGGTGGCATTTCACCCCACGCTTCCTGTAGCACTTGCCATAGATGTGGCTGTCTTGTCGGGCACTTCTCACGCACCTTACAGTCTAGCTGATCCCACAAACGCTCAATGGGGTTAAGATCCATAACACTCTTTTCCAATTATATGTTGTCCAATGTCTGTGTTTCTTTGCCCACTCTAACCTTTTTGTTTTTCTGTTTCAAAAGTGACTTTTTCTTTGCAATTCTTCCCATAAGGCCTGCACCCTGAGTCTTCTCTTTACTGTTGTTCATGAAACTGGTGTTGAGTGGGTAGAATTCAATGAAGCTGTCAGCTGAGGACATGTGAGGCATCTATTTCTCAAACTGGAGACTCTGATGTACTTATCCTCTTGTTTAGTTGTACATCTGGACTTCCACATCTCTTTCTGTTCTTGTTAGAGCCAGTTGTCCTTTGTCTTTGAAGACTGTAGTGTACACGTTTATATGAAATCTTCAGTTTTTTGGCAATTTCAAGTATTGTATAGCCTTCATTCCTTAATACAACGATTGACTGACGAGTTTCTAGAGAAAGCTGTTTCTTTTTTTGCCATTTTTGTCCTAATATTGGCCTTAAGACATTTCAGTCTATTGCATACTGTGGAAACTCAAAAACAAACACAAAGACAATGTTAAGCTTCATTTAATGAACCAAATAGCTTTCAGCTGTGTTTGATATAATGGCAAGTGATTTTCTAGTACCAAATTAGCAATTTAGCATGATTACTCAAGGATAAGGTGTTGGAGTGATGGCTGCTGGAAATGGATTTAATAAAAAATTGACTTTTTCAAATAGTGATGGTGCTGTTTTTACATCAGTAATGTCCTGACAATACATTGTGATTAGTTGAATGCCACTTTGGTGAATTAAAGTACCAATTTCCTTAAGAAACAGCAAAATCTGTACATTATTCCAAACTTTTGGCCACTAGTGTATATACTGGTATATATATATAACAGTCAAAATTAGTCGTTTTGAGTTTTCATTATAAAATTTAATATATTTAATCTGCATTTCTCTTGACTCATCTGAATTGTTTTCACCAAGCTTGTCACAGTGCATTCTGGGATTGCTTTCTATGCAAAGGATACATGAGAGGGATCTTAGAAGTCAGCATATTTTTGCTGCCTACCTTGTGGTGTAGCCTTCATATTAGGAGTTGCATTTATAATGTCTTTAAATACTGTCTAGGTAGGAGACTCACTGTGTTTTTGAACAGAGCTTTATATGTTAAAGGCATAGTTCACCAAAAAATGAAAATTATCCTGTTTACTCACCCTCATGCCATCCCAGATTTGTATGACTTTCTTTCTACAGCAGAACACAAAGATATTTAGAAAAATATCTCAGCTCTGTAGGTCCATACAATGCAAGTGAATGGTGATCAGACATTTGTAGCTCCAAAAATCACATAAAGCAAATATAAAAGTAATCCATATGACTCCAGTGTTTAAATCCATGTCCTCAGAAGCAAAATAATAGCTGTGGGTGAGAAACAGAACCATATTTAAGTCCTTTGTTACTCTAAATCTCCACTTTAACTTTCACTTTTAGATGTGAAAGTGAAACTAAACAGGCACCACATGTGACTTTCAGATGTGAAAGTGGAGATTTAGAGTAAAAAAGGACTTAAATATTGTTCTGTTTCTCACCCACAACTATTATATTGCTTCTGAAGATGTAGATTTATCCACTGGATACTTATGGATAACTTCTGTTTCCTTTCTGATCAGGACCTACAGAGCTGAGATTCGTTTAAAAATCAGTGTGTTCTGCTGAAATAAATCACACACATCTGGGATGACATGAGGGTGAGTAAATGGTTAGAGAATGTTCTTTTTTGTGTGAACTATCCCTTTAAAGTGTTTGGGAAAGATGTAGTCTTCTGTGATGAAATAGACTGCATAAATGTACTAGCACCTTTTATTTAGATGAAATTGGATATAGAGGGTTATTTAATTTTGTTATTTTATATTCTAGCTAAAGAAAAAAGAGGTTCGAGATGATGATGGAGACATCTCGGCCGTAGTCTCTGATGTTGGAAGTGGTAAAAGGAAAAGGTGATTTAGATGACAATTTTATTTACATGCATTTTTCTATGAATATCACATTGCAATCAGTATTGAAAATTCTCTTCAACATTCTTCCCTGTCCACTCTCTTCATGTGGTCCTTACAGCCATAAGAAGAACACCAAGAAGAACAGAATGAAGATGCTGTATGCTGCAGTGACCGAGGCACAAGAGGCAGGCTCAGGACGACGCCTTTGTGACCTGTTTATGGTCAAACCCTCTAAGAAGGACTATCCAGACTATTACCAGGTCATCCAAGAGCCCATGGACCTGCGTACCATTGAGAATAATATCCGCACCGAGCGTTATAATAATGAGGATGCACTTATGGATGACATGAAGCTTATGTTTCGCAATGCCCGCCACTATAATGAGGAGGGCTCTCAGGTGGGCATCCTGACAGGACTTTCTGTGATAAGAATGAGACTTCGAGAGGGGTTAAAGGAATATAGAACTAAATGTTCAATCAGAAAATTTAAAGAATCTGTCATTATTTACTCACCCTCTTTCTTCAGTGGAACACCTAATGAGAGCTTTAGCTGAATCTCTGAGCTGTTCTTTTCCATACGATAAAAATGAATGGGGATGAATGCTGTCCAGTGCTGACTTTTGTGCTGTATTCCAAGTATTCTGAAAGCATACGATGAGACACAATTTGTATGGACTACTTTTATGGTGCTTTTTATTTTATTTCACTTTTGGAGGTCAACGGAATTCACTTTCATTGTATTGAAAACAGAAACTTTGCGAAAGATTTCATTTTATGTTCCACAAAAGAAAGTGAGTCGGGTTTGGAACAACATGAGGGTGTAAAAATACTGAACTATTCCTTTATATGATGCTAGTCTTTGTAGTTTCCTAATTTGAAATTTATGTTTGTTGTTGTTTTTATTTTTCCTGCAGGTTTACAATGATGCAAACATCTTAGAAAAGATTGTAAAGGATAAACAGAAGGAGCTCGGCTCTGCCCCAGAGGATGACGACATGGGCTCTCCTAAACTTAAGCTTCGTATGTTCTTTGGCTTATTAAAATACTGACACTTTCATATCTTTTCACTTTAGATCACACTAACTTTTCATAATTACTCCCCAAAGGACGTAGCGGAGTTGCAGTCTCCCCTAAAAAGGCACGCCCCCAGACCACACCACTTCAACAGAAGCTTACTGATCTCTACGAAGCCGTGCGTAACTTTACAGACAACCGCGGCCGACGTCTCAGTGCAGTTTTCCTGCGTCTGCCATCACGTTCTGAGCTGCCTGACTATTATGCCGCCATAAAGCGGCCCATCGACATGGAGCGCATTCGTAGCTACATGATACTGGGGCGCTACCAAGACGTGGACTCGCTAGCAGAAGATTTCATCCTTATGTTCAACAACGCCTGCACCTATAACGAGCCCGAGTCTCTAATTTACCGTGACGCACTGCTTCTCCATCGAGCTTTTTTGGAAGCCCGTCGTCGACTGGAGGATGAAGAGGAAGGGGTTGAAGGTGGTTTACGTGGTGTGTCAGTTGCCCCACTTGTGCGTGAGCTCATCCGTAATCTCTTTGTTTCAATGATGGGACACCAGGATGACGAGGGGCGCTGCTACAGTGACTCTTTGGCGGAAGTCCCAGCCGTGGACCCAGCTAACCCAGAAGACCCACCCCTCAGTTTAGAGACTATTCGCAATAATGTGGAGCGTGGGCACTATCGTAGACTGGATGTGTTCCAGGAGCATGTGTTTGAGATGTTGGAGAAAGCTAGACGCCTCTACAGGTAAGCATTGAAGTGTGTGCAAGCTCAGGACATATAGCAGCTGTTGAGTCATGGGCATCCAGGCTTGAGTTTGACCTGGGTCACCCCCCAGAAAATCTCTTTACTTTGGGCATGTTTCTTGTCTTATTGTGGATGATTCATCAGTGCACTTTATTCCAAAGAAAAAATGTCTTCATCATTTTTCATCAAAGCTTTCTCCATTTCTCAAACGATTTTCCTTTCCTACTGACGTCATTTAGGTAGCGTGGTCTATTGGACAATATTAACCAATAGCCAAATTGCTATTTTGGTACTGTTTTAGCAAAATCGCATTCAAGTCTGTCTCAGTTCTGGAATGGATTGCCCCTTTTTTATGATTCAGTTAATACCCGATGGATAAAATAGAGTCATGGCCTCTTCAAACAATCTGTTTCACTTGGAAATATGTCACATTATAGATGCTGAATTGGTGGTGAAAGTAATTTCATGTTAAATTTAAACTGAATTAACAGTAAAGCCAGAGAGGGTCAACATGAAAATCTGAGCACACATACTACTGTGTTTTCAGGACTGATTCTGAGATCTTTGAGGATTCAGTGGAGCTGCAGCACTTCTTTGTAAAGATCCGCGACGAGCTGTGCAAAAACGGTGAGATCTTGCTGACACCAGCATTGAGCTACACATCCAAACATCTGCATGCGGACGTAGACCAAGAGAAGCGAGAGAAGCTGCCCCAGGAAATTGAGGAAGACCAGCTGAAAAGAGAGGAGGACAGTAAAGGTTTGTTCTTGACATTTCTGTGTTATGTTTGTCTTTGCTTGTTCTTCTATTGTTTTTAAAACGTGTGAAACATCCTAGAATGCCTCGCTGATAGAATTCCTCCAGTAATAATGTATTCTAATGTATACGTTGCTTGCATGGTTGATAGCTCTTCCAGAAGAGGACAAAGTAGAGGGTCCTGTGGGAAGCCAGTGGTCATCGGACTGCAGCTTTGAGAACAACACCTACAGTGTAGGAGACTGTGTTTATGTGCAGCCTGCAGAAGCCAATTTGCAACCTCACATTGTCTGCATTGAGAAACTCTGGAAGGACGAAGCTGGTGCGCACATCCTTACTTTTCGACGCTATCACTTTCCATTTCTTACTTTTTTTCATGATTGCCTCCATATGCTGTCAACTGCATGTTTCTTTAAATTCAACCAGGTGAACAGTGGATGTATGGCAGCTGGTTTTATCGTCCAGGGGAAACGTTCCATCTGGCCACACGCAAGTTCCTGGAGAAGGAGGTGTTCAAGAGTGACTACTCTAACCGTGTACCTTTAAGCAAAATCTTGGGGAAATGTGTTGTCTTGTTTGTAAAGGTGAGAACCATAAGCCACTGTTGTCTTGGTATGTTTTAGCTAGATCAATTAATAAATAAAAGAATGACGTAGAGTTTCACAAAATGAGTCTTAGAATCTTATTCTTGTTTTATAAGATGTTACTCAAAAACTTTTCAGTATGTTACAATTAAGTCACTAGAATCTGTAATTGTTGTTTTTAGGACTTTTTTAAATTGCAACCAGAAGGCTTCAGACCCGAAGACGTCTATGTCTGTGAATCTCGCTACACGGCCAGAACCAAAACCTTCAAGAAGATTAAGATCTGGTCCATGCCAGCAAGCACAGTCAAATTTGTCCCTCGGGAAATTCCGTTACCTGTAGTCAGAGTCGCCTCCATGTTTGTCAGTGCTGCAAAACGTGATCAAGACAAGTCTGACCTTCCTGATAGAGATGATGGTTTCATTGAGAAAGTAAGAAGAATGTGATTGATTAGTTGTGGATGCCTCTTATCTAGCTCAAATTTTCTTTAACTCTCTCACAAAAAAGTCTCTCACACTTACTGTCCACAGGAGCGAGAAGACGTTCCGGTGGAGGTAGCCAATGGGGAGCCAGGATGCCAGTACTATGAACAGCTTCACTACAATGACATGTGGCTTAAATTGGGCGACTGTGTCTACATACGCTCACATGGGCAGGTGCGTCCACGAGTTGTCAGGTGGGTAAAATCTTTTTCTTTTTTTTTTTTGCACCCATATTTTTCATTATGAATGTTATACATTGAGAGGTTACAGTGATAGACTGAGTTGTTGTGGTTGATATGGACAGGATTGAGAAGATGTGGGTCCGGGACGGAGCAGGGTTTTTCTTCGGACCCATCTTTATCCACCCTGAAGAGACGGAACATGAGCCAACAAAGATGTTCTACAAGCGTGAAGTTTTCCTCAGTAGCCTTGAGGAGACCTGTTCTATGACCTGTATCTCAGGTATGGAGCCCTAAGTGATTTATCTTATCCATTCATCCATCCATCCAAACTTGCAAATAGATTGTTAAGCTGATCAAACTCTCAAATAAAATTTACACAGCTTAAAGGGATAGTTCACCCAAAAATGAAAATTCTTTCATCATTAACTCACCCTCATGATATCCTAGGTGCGTATGACTTTCTTCACCAGAACACATTTGAAGAAAAATAGAAAAATATCTTGACTCATAGGTCCTTAAAATGCATGTGGATGGTGATTCAACTTTGAAGCTCCAAAAATCACATAGTCAGCATAAGCATCATCGAGTCCAGTTGTATGTTTTCTAAAACAACACGATAGCTTTTGGTTAGAAAAAGATCAATATGTAAGTACTTTTGAAACTCTAAATCATCGCTTCCATTCAGCAGCGGTATGCGTGTGTGACTTAATCGCGATTGCATTTGAAACGCGAGAACTGAGGCACATGCGACACACATGAAAGAGCAGCACTGTTTACAACTGAGTGGAAGAAAGTTGTACACAGAAGCTTCGTTGGTTTTGGTTTAGATCTGTATTTATCTGTTTCTTTACTCACAATGGTGCATTTGTGTGCTTATCCTGGATGTCTCAACCGAGAGGAGAACATGAGATTTTGTCTGTATCATGGCAATGCGAATACGTCACACGAGAGACTGCTTGGACTCCACCCTCTCGTGAAGCTTACCGGAAGCATTGGATTATAGTTAAAAAGTGCTTAAATAATTATCTTTTTTCGCACCAAAAGTGATCGTATCGCAGAAGACATTAACCTCTGGAGTCTTATCGAGGACATTTATGCTAACTGTGATTTCTGGAGCTTCAAATGAGAAATCACCGTTCACTTGCATTTTAAGGACCTACTGAGCTATTTTTCTTCAAATGTGTTCTGGTGAAGAAAGGAAGTCATACACACCTAGGATATCATGAGGGTGAGTAAATGAGAGAATTTTCATTTTTGGGTGAGCTATCCCTTTAAGTGCTCGATCATTTTCTTTTTAATTCTTCTAGTCCTCTATTCAGTTCCCCAACTTGTATTTGATAATAAAGGGGACCCAGTTTGACTCCATTCCCCAAGTTTTAAGTCTTTCTTTCTGTTTTTCACAGGGAAATGTGTGGTCTCATCTTTCAAGGATTTCCTGTCCTGCAGACCAACTGAGTGCGCAGAGGAAGATGTGCTCCTGTTTGAGAGTCGCTACATTGAGAGCGAAAAGCAAATAAAGAAGTTTAAATGCTCTAAACGTTTCTCCCTCTCAGCCAAAGTGGTTGATGATGAGATCTACTACTTTAGGTTTCACTTCCCTATCTTTCAGTTAAATATTCGGACTTGTATTGTGGCATTTGTGTGATTGCTTTATATTGTTGTGTTAGTCAACATGAAATCAAAATGGACCCTATTTACTTTCTTAGTGCATGTACCAGGTCGTATTGTGCATAATTCATCAGTTTGTCTTCATAGGCTTTCATAATAAAGTTAATATGGTAATTAAAGTCTGGTGAATATAATAAGGTCACGGCATTAATCGCAAATAACGATAGATTTGGTTTCTCTCTGAAGTGTGGGTTTATGTGAATGCCATTTCATGTTGACTTTAAAGGAAAGAGCTCTTCTATTTCATTTTCTTGAGATGTTGTTGATGCATTTGTTGAAAGTAGGGGGTTTTATGCAAGTCCCTCAGGTGTATTTTGTTTGTGTTTTATTCCTGTTGTGAACAATGCTGTAGTTGGTGTACTAGACTTCAAACCAAGCCTTTGAACCTATACTAAATCATTAATTGGTTCAGCCACTGACTGGTCTGTGCTTGTTTTCAGAAAACCCATTGTGCCCCAGAAGGAACCATCTCCTCTGTTGGATAAGAAGATTGAGGAACTAGAGGCCAAGTTTGCAGACATGGAGGACCTGGATGAAGATATGGATGACATGGAGGAAGATGATGATGAAGCACCAGTGACACCAATGCCACCAAGTCAGGCTTCCACAACAAGTGACATGGATATGCCTTATACCCCCCCACAGGTACTCCAAATTCTCAAGAGATCAGTTATTGCTCAGAATGACCATTGACCCTGAAATTTTGGAGACAAAATATTTTTGCGTTGAGGACAAGACAGATTGTTTCAAGCATGGAACAAAATAAACATTATTTAATGTTTATTTATATTGTGTATATTGTCATACATTGTGATCAGAAAATAAGACAATACACAATTTACCTTTATTCAGAACTTGTTTAAATGTTATTTTTAGCTGATCAGGCTCAATTTTATCTCTCCATAACACTCAGTATTCTTTACACCCATGTTTGCTATGGACAGTCCATGCCAAAGATAAAGGGTTTGTCCAAGAAGGAAGGAGCCAAGCGTAAGATCAACATGAGTGGCTACATCCTGTTCAGCAGTGAAGTGAGAGCCATTATAAAGGCCCGTCACCCTGATTTCTCTTTTGGAGAGCTGAGCCGTCTGGTGGGCACTGAATGGAGGAACCTGGAAGCTACTAAGAAAGCAGAATATGAAGGTAAGTTCTCAATCAATCCAGAGAGGTTGCACAAGGTTACAATAAGACAATTAGTCGTGGACCGTATGACCAAAATTGTAAATCACTGTACTTAAATTTGTATCACAATAACCATATAAATCACAATATTGTTATTTTTGCTGAAATTCAACACATTTTAAAAACGGTATGTATTTTATTTATCATGTGGTAAAAAAAATATATATTTTGAATTTCTAAGATGCAAATGAGTAAGTCTGGCATCAGTACAAACACAACTTATGTATCACTTAAAGGTATAGTTCACCCAAAAAGGGAAATTCTCTCTCATTTACTCACCCTTATGCCACCCCAGATGTGTATGACTTTTTCATCTGCTTAACTCAAATGAAGATTTTTTAAATTTCTCTTTTCGTTCATACAATGCAAGTAAATGGGTGCCAAAATTTTGAAGCTCCGAAAATCACAAGTCAGCATAAAAGTAATCCATAAGACTCCAGTTGTTAAATCAATATCTTCAGAAGCACTACTGGTTAAGGAGAAGTATTTCAAGCAAAAAAGGACTTAAATATTGATCTGTTTCTCATCCACACCTATCATAACACTTCTGAAAGTATGGATTAAAACACTGGAGTTGTATGGATTACTTATATAACGCCTTTATGTGCTTTTTTTGGGGCATCAAAGTTTTGGCTACCATTCACTTGCATTGTATGGACCAACAGAGCTGAAATATTCTTCTGAAAATCATAATTTGTGTTCTGCAGAAGAAAGTCATACACATCTGAGATGGCATGAGGGTGAGTAATTGAAATATATTTCATTTTTGGTAAACTGTCCCTTTAAGACTAAAAGACTCAAAACAATAAAACTAATATCATAAAACAGATTGTTTGACTCATAATTCTGATTGGATTAACCACATTCAAACCTTAATTTAAAACAGCCGATATACGCATACCTCTGACTGCACATCAGTTGAATTCCACACTAATGCAACTGGTTTCTACGTTGCTCTGCAACCGCCAACAACTAAATTCCCTTTCGCATTACATCCCTCGATAACAAGTGTTTCCTCATTGGGACACGTCATTCTCAGTATTTTTACATTACCCCATATTAGTTCAGTGCTCTCACATGTAATTTTTTTTTTAAAGCAGTCCTGCCCACTAATAGCTGCGCAAATATATCCTAGGAATTATTCACACCAGATGTGTTATGTCCATCTGTGCTGTTTTTCAATTGTTTTTTAATGTAATGTGCTAGACAGACGTCTTTGACTGCTGTATCGCTGCTTGCAGATTTTTCAGCATTTTGCCCAGGACACCATGTCAAGTTTAAAAGAGCTTCAACTTTTAAAAAACTCAGGCACCTGAGTTCTGTCCTATTCGTTGCGCTGCGTCTAGCTTTTTTAATGCGAGAATGTGTTTAGTCTGAACAGCCCCTCATTTGTTAAAAGTGGTATAAATCTCTACAGGTTGACATATTTCTACAATCATGCAATATATAATACCATCATACCATCCAGCCCAGTTGGCAGATTGATTCTCTTTTACATAATATTGCTTGACACCTCTAATACAGTTTTCTGTGAATTTATAGAACGAGCGGCGAAACTGGTGGAGCATCAAGAACGGGAGAGAGTCCTTCAGCAGCAGCAGCAACAGCAGCAGGCTTCCCCAAGAGCAGGTACCCCAGTCGCCACAATGATGGGGGTGGTACATCCCCCAAGCGCTATGGGGATGCTAAACCAGGCCATGCCACCTGTGCCAGGTAACGCCAAACCCCCCCCCCCCCCAAATGCAGCGTCTGGGCACCCTCTGACAATTCTCACCTATTCCAACCATCTAAACCTCTACTCATCAACGTTCACCAGTCATGTCACAGCCCTTCCCATTCCTAAAGAGTGCCCCATTTGTGCTGTTTTACACAATTTCAGTGAATGACTTTTATTTGTATGCAAACCTACATTTTTTTTTTTTTTTTTAATGTTACTGAATATTGTCACATTCTTTTTACACTTGCATGACCAGCCTTTTTATTAACTTTTTATTTAGTTCACCCCAAGGTGAAAATTCTTCTTCATTTTCTCACCCACATGTTCTTCCAAACTCGTATGACTTTTTTTCCTCTCCATGGAACACAAAAGAGGATGTTAGGCAGAATGTTAGCCTCAGTCAGCTTTTACTTTTAATGCATCTTCTCGCACAGTTCAAGTTAATGGTGAATGAGGCTTACATTCCACCTTGCATTTCCTTTTGTGCTCTTCAGAATAAAGTCAGGGTTTGGAACAACATGAAAGTGAGTAAATGACAGAATGTACATTTTTGGGTGAACAATCACTTAAAATATGTAGAAGCACTATTATTATCATCATATTTTGTGCTCCACATGCCTGGATTAACCCCATTTAAATCTTTACTCTTGTAAAGTTCGCACTGACTTTCCATAATGACTGTTATTTTGTAGTGCATGACTTATTAGACAGCTGCATGTCATCAATGCATGGATCTTTTTTGCTATCTCCTCACCCAAGGCATGATGGGAAATTATGGCCCGCCCTACATGCCTATGCAGTGTCCTGAGGGCATGGTGGGCATGGGTGGCACGCCACCTCATCACATGGGGGTGCCCCAGCTGCCGCCTCAGCACTACCTTCCACCAGGCATGGCCGGGTACCCTGGTATGCCCCCTCTGGGTAAGAAGCACCCCGATTAATCAGAAACCCCAACAAAAAGATTTAAGATGAAGATCTTCTGACAAGCTCCAATCCAATTTGTTCAACAATACAAAGGATTCATTTTTTTTTTTTTTCTTAATTCGAAATTGTGTCCAGTCCCAAATTGATTATACATACAAGTAGGGCTGGGCGACAGATTGGGCTGGGTAGACACGTATTTATTGACTATATGAAATTACATTGTGAATATTGCTTTTTATTTGGAAAGCAAGTTTCCTAAACAGTAGGCCAGTTTCGCGCCTCATGAGTGTGAGTGCATTAAGATATTTTAATAGCAACTCAGATTTATTCAACTTTAGTAGCAAAAATGCTGACAGTCGGTAAGCTTGATTCATTTCCATGAATCAGTTCTATTAAACTTATTCACGGTTTCATTGAAATGGTTTTAAACAGTGATTCCCAGCCAGGAGTACTTAGCAGGTTCCTGGGGGTATGGGAAAATAATTGGATTTTGCTTTAACCTATAAAACACAGTGTATGACTTAAAATGAGAATAATAGGGATTAGGGCTAGGTAAAGATTTCCTGATTGTTCAGATGAATATTGTGATTAATCTCGATATCTGTTCTTAAAATCTGATGATCGATCTTTTAATATGCGACGTTCACTTTAAGATCACTGGGTGTTGAGGGTGAAAGTTTGGTTTGACTCGTTCCGTTTAATCTATGTTCAAATGTGAGATCAAGGAAGTCCATTTGTCATTCATAATGTCTCTTTTAAAATATTTTCTGTTCTTTACAGTCAATTACTGATTCAATTCTAACAAAGAAGCCTTGCAACTTCACACTCGTTAATATGCGCTCAACCGGTAGTGTTAAAGAGACAGTACCACTTTAACACTTGTTCTACATGTCAACGTAAATACTCGTAAATAGTACAAATCATGCAATTAAACAATAAAAATGTAGGCCTAACATATATATACTTTACAGTTGAAGTCAGAAGTTTACATACTTAGGTTGAAGTCATTAAAACTCATTTTTTTAATCACTCCACAGATTTCACATTAGCAAACTATAGTTTCGGCAAGTCGTTTAGGACATTTACTTTGTGCATGACACAGGTAATTTTTCCAACAGTTGTTAACAGACAGATTTTCACTTTTATGAAGCTAAAAACCTGGTATACTTTCCTAAAAATCTTAAATCCTGTTCTGATGAAGAAAGAAGGGCATATACATCTTGGATGGCCTGAGGGTAAGTAAATTAACAGCAAATGTTTTTGGGGGGGGTGAACTATTCCTTTAAATGTATTTGGCTAAGGTGTATGTAAACTTCTGACTTCAACTGTGTGTTCATATATATATAGTTGTGCTCAAAATTTTGCATACCCTTGGAGAATTGGTAATATATGTACCATTTTTAAAGAAAACATGAGTGAGCAGGCAAAACACATTTCTTATGGGGTTCATATTCAACTGTAGGTTATAACAGAATGGCACAATCAGAAAACAAAACGTGGCAACAATGGGAAAAAAAAAATGAAATGACCCCTGTTCAAAAGTCTGCATACCCTTAGTTCTTAATACTGTGTATTGCCCTCTTTAGCATCAATGACAGCGTGCAGTCTTTTGTAATAGTTGTCTATGAGGCCCCAAATTCTTCCAGGTGGTATAGCTGCCCATTCGTCTTTGCAAAATGCCTCCAGGTCATGCAAAGTCTTTGGTCGTCTTGCATAAACCGCATGTTTGAGATCTCCCCAGAGTGGCTCGATGATATTAAGGTCAGGAGACTATGTTGGCCACTCCAGAACCTTCACCTTTTTCTGTTGTAACCACTGGAGGGTCAGCTTGGCCTTGTGCTTAGGGTCATTGTCATGCTGGAAAGTCCAAGAGTGTCCCATGCACAGCTTTCATGCAGAAGAATGCAAATTGTCTGCCGGTATTTTATGATAACATGCTGCATTCATCTTGCCATCAATTTTCACAAGATTCTCTGTGCCTTTAGAGCTCACCCCCCCCCATCAGTGAGCCACCACCATGCTTCAGAGTGGGGATGGTATTCTTTTCACTATAGGCCTTGTTGACCCCTCTCCAAACATAGCGCTTATGGTTGTGACCATGAAGCTCTATTTTGGTCTCGTCACTCCAAATTATAGTGTGCCAGAAGCTGTGAGGCATGTCAAGGTGTTGTTGGGCATTTTGCAACCGGGCTTTTTTGTGGCATTGGCGCAGTAAAGGCTTCTTTCTGGCAACTCATCCATGCAGCTCATTTTTGTTCATGTTTCGACGTATTGTGCTCCTTGAAACAACCACACCGTCTTTTTCCAGAGCAGCCTGTATTTCTCCTGAGGTTACCTGTGGGTTTTTCTTTGTATCCCAAACAATTCTTCTGGCAGTGGTGGCTGAAATCTTTCTTGGTCTACCTGACCTTGGCTTGGTATCAAGAGGTCCCGAATTTTCCACTTCTTAAAAAGTGATTGAACAGTACTGACTGGCATTTTCAAGGCTTTTATATCTTTTTATATCCTTTTCCATATTTATAAAGTTCCATTACCTTATGCAGGTCTTTTGACAGTTCTTTTCTGCTCCCCATGGCTCAGTATCTAGCCTGCTCAGTGCATCCATGTGAGAGCTAACAAACTCATTGACTGTTTATACACAGGCACTAATTGCAATTTAAAAAGCCACAGGTGTGGGAAATTAATCTTTAATTGCCATTTAAACCTGTGTGTGTCACCTTGTGTGTCTGTAACAAGGCCAAACATTCATTGGTATGTAAACTTTTGATCAGGGCCATTTGGGTGATTTCTGTTATCATTATGATTTAAAAAGGAGCCAAACAACTGTGATAATAAATGGCTTCATATGATCACTATCCTTATATAAAAGACAGTTTTTATTGCATGATTAGTCATATTTTCAAAATCAATGCCAAAATTTCACAATTTCTGCCAGGGTATGCAAACTTTTGAGCACAACTGTGTGTGTGTGTATATATATATATATATATATATATATATATATATATATATATATATATATATATATATATAATGTAACACGAGCAAGAGTGCGATTATGGCCCAACATCTGCTGATTCGTCCGCAGGCCGAGTGCCATAGGTAATCACAGCAGTGCTGATTTAGGGCCATATAGCACGATTGCGAGTGTGATATTGCTTATATACAACAGTTCAATGAACAAATACATTTTTACAATTTTGGAAACTGAGTACAGTTATAAACGCATTTGTGCATGGAACTACTTTCTTAGGCGACGGATCAGAATCTGCCGTTGCTAGTTCAAACCAAATGATGCGTCCAAGCCTTTGTTAGTAATTCAGAAATGTCATTAGAACGGCACGAACACAAGCGGAGTGATACACACAGTGAAGCATCGGGGTGCTGTTCGTGTGAGATCATCAGTACTTGTGTCTCTCTTCCAGTCAGATTTGTGGACCGGAACTAACTTGTGTGTGTGTGTGTGTGTGTGTGTATATATATATATATATATATATATATATATTGCTTTTATTACACATTTTTGGATTTGTCGATTTAGGGATACTTGAGACTTACTGATTATGCTGTGGGGGTACTTGTGGCAAAAAAGGTTGTGAAACTTTGGTTTAAAACACAGATTCAATTTTTTTTATGTGCCATCACCCAAAAATATTCACAGAAGTCCTGGCCAGGCATTTTATATGCTTTAAATACAGTATGTAGGTAAAAGTTTCTGTTTAATGCTAGTATGTATTGTTATATTGGACATTTAAATAAAAAGAAAACTTATACATTCAAATTATAATTGAACAAAAACAATGTGGGAAAACATTGATTTTTACTGTATTTCTTTAAACCTTTTGAATCTACTTGACAATAATGACAATCAAAAATATAAAGATAGCTTTGAGCTATATCGCCCAGCCCTACAATTATTCACTGTATTTAAGAATTCATTTGTAAATCTGCATGCATTGTATAATATTAGATGCATCTATTTTATAGGGTGGGAATATTCACATAAAACTTGATTTTCTCAATGTCTTTCCTCGCACATTTTTTTCTGGACGCAAGATTTGTTACGTTCTCAACTCAATCTTTGTTTTACACAAACACAATATGCTTGGGGGAAAATGTAAAAAAAACGAAACTGTTGTCATTTATATATCCTGTCAGCTCACATGAATTACTCAAATATACATCAATCAGCCACAACATTAAAACCACCTGCCTAATATTGTGTAGGTCCCCCTCGTGCTGCCAAAACAGCGCCAACCTGCATCTCAGAATAGCATTCTGTGACGCTATACTTCTCACCACAATTGTACAGAGTAATTATTGGAGTTATCATAGACTTTGTCAGTTTGAACCAGTCTGGCCATTCTCTGTTGACCTCTCTCATCATCAAGGCATTTCCGTCCACAGAACTGCCCCATACTGTATATTTTTTGTTTTTGGCACAATTTGGAGTAAATTCTAGAGACTGTTGTGCATGAAAATCCCAGGAGATCGGCAGTTACATATATACTCAAACCAGCCCATCTGGCAACAACAATCATGGTCCACATTTTTTCCCTATTATGATGGTTGATGTGAACATTAACTGAAGTAACTGACCCTTATCTGCATGATTTTATGCACTGCACTGCTGCCACACGATTGGCTGATTAGATAATTGCATGGATGATTGTTGGTGCCAGATGGGCTGGTAACTGCTGATCTCCTGGGATTTTCACACACAACAGTCTCTAGAATTTACTCCAGATGCTGCCAAAAACAAAAAAACATCCAGTGAGGGGCAGTTCTATTGACATAAATGCCTTGTTTTTTGGGGATTTTCTCCCCTTTTTCTCCCAGTTTGGAATGTCCAATTCCCAATTTTGCTCTAAGTCCCCGTGGTGGCGTAGTGACTCGCCTCGATCCAGGTGGCGGAGAACGAATCTCAGCTGCCTCCGCGTCTGAGACCGTCAACCCGCGCATCTTATCACGTGGCTCGTTGAGCGCGTTACCACGGAGACAGCGCTTGTGGAGGCCCACGCCATCCACCGCGGCATCTACGCACAGTTCACCATGTGCCCCACCGAGAGCGAACCACATTATAGCGATCATGAGGAGGTTACCCTGTGTGACCCTACCCTCCCTAGCAACCGGGCCAATTTTGGTTGCTTAGGAGACCTGGCTGGAGTCACTCAGCAAGCCCTGGGATTCGAACTAACGAACTCCAGGGGTGGTAGCCAGCGTTAGTGAGCTACCCAGGACCCCCGGAAATGCCTTGTTGATGAGAGAGGTCAACAGAGAATGGCCAGACTGGTTCGACTACGGGAACTCAGATAACCGCTCTGTACAATTGTGGTGAGAATAATAGCATCTTAGAATGCTATTCTGAGATGCGGGCTGGCGCCGTTTTGGCGACACGAGAGGACCAACAATATTAGGCAGGTGGTTTTAATGTTGTAGCTGATCGGTGTACATTACTGTCAAAAATTGCATCAGAAGTTGTACAGAAATTTGTTTACGTCAGTCTGTCTTTCCTTTACAGGTGTGATGGGCCCAGGAATCAACGGTATGGCAGGAAGTCCTGCTCCTGGAAACCATTATGGCATGCAGGTGAAGAATCATATTCATGCAGCATTGCATTATACAGTATCATTAAAATATTCTAACTTGTCATGATCTCTTTATCCTTCCAGATGGGTGGTTATGGGCCAGGTCAACAGGCTCCGCCCCCATATCCAGGTCAAGGTCAGCTTGGTCAACCAGCTCAGCAACAGCCGACCCCGCCTATTTTTGTTGCCCCGCCTCCAAAACCCCAGCGTTTGCTGCATTCAGAGGCTTATCTGAAGTATATAGAGGGCCTTAGTGCTGAATCTTCCACCATTAGCAAGTGGGACCAGAGCCTTAAGGGTAAAAATGATTTGCCTGTTTAGAGAGTTGTTTATCCATTCTCTTTATTAAACTTTAAATACCAAGCAAGTACTATTTTTTTTTTTTTTTTTTTAATACGCATGAACATTTGGGTTTCTGCAACTCCGGTACTGAATATTGAACCTCCATAATCTGGCATATTTTCATAAAAATTGCACAAATTTCAGTGTAAGATTTGTAATTCAGAAAAATGAGAGAATTCGTTAGGGGTCTGAACACTTTAGCATGGCATGTGTTGGGAAAGACTAGCTTCCATTATCTCAGTAAGGCTGTGATACACAGGATGCAGCAAGAACTTGAAAAGTTTGTATCCTCTGATTTTCTTCCCTTCAGCACAAAGGAAAGACTGTCAACTCACCAGGGAACAGGAGAGCCGCCTCCCTGCTCACTGGCTAAAGAGCAAAGGGGCTCACACCACGATGGCAGATGCATTGTGGAGGCTCCGAGACTTGATGATGAGGGACACTCTTAACATCCGACAGGCCTACAACCTTTAAACCTTCAACTTTCCCCCCCTAACTCTCAGGACTCTTAATTTATGCAAGACTATTCTCCTACCAAATCTTTCCTATGATGACTAAAGATCTGAATAAGTATTATGTACTCTGTCGGAAATGCTTCAGAAATAATTATATTCCCTTGTGTGTGTGTGAGAGAGAAATAAAGCTTTTAGTCACCTATTTAGGTACACTTGACGCACTGGATTGAAGTCACTAATGCATCAGCTAATTTTTAACCACTGATATGGATTTGTTACATGCCATATGACATTTGAAAGTTGCATTATAGTTCCCTAGATTCATTATGGTTAAGTTTGTTGTTGAACCACATATGTTTTTATATTGTACAATTTTAACAGTTCAAACTTGCTAATGAAGCAACTCAGACACTGGTATCACCCATGTTTGGATACCCCCATAATGTTCTCTGGCTATGGCCACTTATAAAAGCTAATTCGCACTGATATAAGACTTAAAATGAGCAAAGTTGTATTGGGATGCAGTAGCATTTTACAGTTGATTTTTTCTTTTTTATATACATACATAAAATCCAAATAAGCTGAGTTTATTTTATTGATGTTATTTTGTAATTTCCAATTTTGAACAGAGATAAAGCCTGTGAGGAATTCCACAATACTTATTTGAACACTTCTGCGTAAAAACAAAAATAAAAATTCGTGCCAATTTCACCAATAAACAACATTTCAAAAGCATAAAGTATTCTTCAATGTTCAAAAACATGTTTACGAGAGGACTGGGTTATTAACCCACTAACACAAGGCCCTTACAACCACACCACAAATCTGACCTAGGAGATACAGAGCATTTACAAATACGATCAGTTGAATAGTAAAATAAAAGCTGAACAGTTATTTAATATACGAATGTTGTATTTACAACACTCATTTCACAAAATGAACCCCTCAAATTAGTGGCGTGATGTCATTTCCTGGCAGAGGCGGAAAATATCGGGCTATTCTCTTTAGTGTTTGCCCTGTCTACCTCTTCCCCGTATTTTCATACTAAACCAGTCCAGAAACCATTCTAAAATAGGACAAAATCGAGCAGACACTACGCTTTCACGTCGCACCTCATGGAGTAAATCACAACCGGAGCGAAATACACCGAGGCGAGGTTTGTTCAGGCGAAGATGCGAGAGCTGCTAGTGTGTTAGCGCGAGCCATTCATATCGATTTCAATGGATCTTATCACACACTGTCATAACGGCCTTTTTCCACTAAATGCTTATGTAATATATTACATTTGCAGGGCTTATTTGTCTGTGACATGCTTGTTTTATGTTTATAGTGAATGCATACTTGTATAGCTGGCTTAGAGACTTTGCTTTGCAAGGATAGCTATAACATAATAAGCTATGTTCAAAATAATTTTAATTACCCATTTAGGAATAGACCGTGTATACTTAAAGTGTAATAGAGCATGGGTTATTTTACAACCTAATTATGATTTAGCTCTCAGACCCTCTTGTTTTGAGACTAGCTGGCGCGTGCTAATGTTGGTGTAGTTTATGTATTATTAGTGTAATCTAATTGACATTGCCCTTTTCTGTTATATCATGCATGTTTAGATTGGCACGGCCGATGTCTTCCTGGCTTTCTTTGTTTTAGAAAATTGAATAGACTAAAAATTGTAAAGGGGCTGTCTGAAAATAGGTGAAATTGGGTTTTAAACCACTCTGCTTTGTCTCATGAATATAATGTTTTCCTAGTAGCAGAAGCAAATCAATAATCCACATGATCCTTTTTGAAATATCATGTTCATCAAGGAATACTTTTTTTTTTTTTTTTTTTTTTTTTTTTATAGCTGCCTTTACACTGTGTGCTGAAGCTCAACTAAAACTTCAATGTTTTTGTATTGCTGTCCTGCAAGCACTGGTATTTCCTCCTGGAAATGCAAATCTAGTTTGTTCTGTTTGTTGCTTAAAGGGATTGTTCACCCAAAAATGAAAATTAATTTACTAGTTCTCACCCTCATGCCATCCCAGATGTGAATGACTTTGCAGAATACAGAAGATTTTAGAAGAATATCTCTGTAGGTCCATACAATGCAAGTGAATGGTGATCAAAGCTTTGTAGCTTCAAAAATCACATAAAGCAAACATACAAGTATTCCATAAGACTCCAGTGGTTAAATCCATATCTTCAGAAGCAATATGATAGGTGTGTGTGAGGAACAGAACAATATTTAAGTCCTAAATGTATTTTTTTTTTTTTTAATCTGGTTTTTTACTCAATCTCCACTTTAACTTTCAGATGTGAAAGTGAAACTAAACAGGCACCACATGTGACTTTTTAATATAAAAGTGAAAGTGGAGATTTAGAGTAAAAAATGAGTCTTATGGATTAATTTTATGTTAACTTTATGTGATTTTTTTGGAGCTACAAAGGTCTGATCACCATTCACTTGCACTGTATGGACCTACAGAGCTGAGATGCTCTTCTAAAAATCTTTGTGTTCTGCTGAAGAAAGAATGTCATACACATCTGGGATGGCATGAGGGTGAGTAAATGATGAGAGAATTTTAATTTTGGGGTAAACTATCCCTTTAACTAGGCATACACATAATATGCTAACAAATCATACGTTTTTTTTATTTATTTATTTTTTTTTACTTTTTTCTTCCTGCAGGTTGAGTATTGCATTCGTCCTTCATTCCACAAACCCACACTGTCTCTTTTTGTCTCCCTTTCACACACACACAACTCTTCTTATAAAGATATTTTCCCACCTGCCTGCAAAGCCTACCAGGTCATTCAATCAACCCGTCTTACTGTCAGCCAATCGGAATGTCACAGCTTCAGTTCCAGATGCCTGGCAACTCTGCACCCAACAGTGTCCCTTTACAGCTGGCCCTGCCCCAACCCAGGTTCAGTATTCCTTGTGCCACCGCTTCCTTACCCTCAGAGAGTGCCAGTCACCCGCTACGAAGCTCCGCCCTACCTTCTGCCTCTGCCACGCCCTTCTGCAACCCTACAGGTGGGTGAAATACAGCAAAATCAGTACAGAAAAAAAAAAAACTGCATAATCCATCTGGGCCCTAATTGTAGAGTTTTTAAATGTTTCCTTACTGATGTAGTCTTTTAATGTTGTGTTCAAGTATCTAACATGGCAAACCCTAAAGAGAAGACCCCAATGTGTTTGGTGAATGAGTTAGCCCGTTATAATAAGATCCAACCTGAATACAAGCTACTCAGTGAACAAGGACCAGCCCACTCCAAGGTAACGATCAACTATTAACTCTGAACTAAATACACAAACTCTTCCTGGATTCTAATGGTCTGTCTTGGTCAAAGATTTTCTCAGTGCGGTTAACTCTGGGGGAGCAACACTGGGATGCAGAGGGGACCAGTATTAAAAAAGCCCAACACACGGCAGCATCATGTGCTCTCACCCAAACAACTCTGCCCAAACCCAGTCACAGAAGCCCCCGCCACCCTGGGAAGAACCCAGGTGGGATCTACAATGGCTCAGAGTGTACGTCCTAATGCATATTGTTCCTTGTCTGCTTTAATGGAATAGTTAAAGTTCCCTCATCGTGTACTTTCATTATGTCCTATGAAACCAGTGAAGTTATTTATCTTTTTCCGTGGAATAGAAAAGAAAATATTTAACAGAATATTCCTCTCTCTCATGCAGATAGCATAACCCACACTGTGGAGCTTAATGCACTTTGTATGAAGTTGGGCAAGAAGCCTATCTATAAACCTATAGATGCCTACCAGGGGATGAGACCGGCATTCAACTACAACATCAGAGCACCAGGCCCTTATGCACGTTCCATGCATCAGTATGCACTCCCTGTTTCTGCATATTCCTTCCTTCCTTTTTTCTAATTACATCTATTCGGAATGCATCATTTTAGAAATGTTGGTAAATATGGATAGCCAATAAGTACTGATGTGATTTACAATATTATAATTCTCTTCTGTTTTACCTAGTTCACATTACTAGAATTAGACTTTTTCATCAGTCAAGCATCAAAACATATTATTTTACAGTTGAAAATATGGACAGCCTGAAATGGACAAGTTTTGTTTGTTGTGCTTTTGAAACCTGGTACACAAAATGTTAATGGTGTTCATGGTAAAAGAAAAACAGAAAAATTGGCTCTGATTTTTCCTGCTTCTGATATCAGCCTGATCAGACAGATGGCAATAGTTCTAAATATGCTAACATTTGCCTATATCTATAATGATAATTTTGCACAAACTTATACTATAAATAAATATACTATCCATACAGGATAATAATTAACATATTGTAGTATGAAGTTTACATTAGTTTTCCATTTCTGTTGCAAATGCATACTGATGCTTTGATCCTTTTTTTTCTCTTGATCAGTTATTACTACCCATTTCCCCCAGTGGGGCCTGTACTGTATAATATGGAGCTTTCTATCGGCGGACAACAGTTCCATGGCAAGGGCCGCACGCGTCAAGCGGCCAAACACGACGCTGCCGCTAAAGCTATCAAATATCTACAGGAAGAGCCAATACTGCAGCAACTGGCTGAGGTATGAGGTCACATTAGTTACACAATTACTGTGCTGATTCAAATGCATTATTATAATGATTCATCAAATGAAACTGATCCTATAGGTTTGTTATGTAGTACCTACCAGTGATGTAAATTTACAAAATATACAATAAGTTATAATTATCATTGTCTGTCTTTGTAGGTGAAAGAAGAGCCAGTCGAAGAAAATCTCAACAAATCAGAGATCAGCCAAGTTTTCGAGATTGCACTGAAGCGCAGCATGCCTGTGAATTTCGAGGTATGTCATGACCCCATCTTATCGGCAGACTGCAAATTAAAATATTTCAAGAAGTTCAGGCTCTTCTGAAGAGCTTTTGTGCACTTTATAGAACTGGCCTATATGGTAAATCCTATGATCACACAAATAGAACATCTAAAGATATTATAAAATATATTTTGGGCCAGCAATTAAATCGAGAAGTGCAATTTGTTCCCATCTCATAACTCTCCATTGTCATCTCTCAGGTGCAAAAAGAGGCGGGGCCTCCTCACATGAAGAGCTTTGTGGTGAGAGTAACTGTGGGCAAATTTTTAGGGGAGGGTGAGGGCAAAAGTAAGAAGATCGCCAAGAAGCTAGCTGCCATCGCTGTGCTGGAGGAGCTTCGGAAACTACCACAACTACCTGTCGCTGACAAGATGCCGTCACGCATTAAAAAGAAAAGCAAGTCCATTATTAAGGTAGAAGATGAATTAGAATTTCTGGATTACTTTGAGAGACCCTGCTCTTCCTTCATACATTTTCATTTATATCAGGTCTTTATCCATCTGATGTTCATCTGTAATCTGCCTTTGAATTTTAAGTGGTTAAGTTTATTGATCCATTGAACAGCTTTTTCAAAGTTTGAACTCGTCAATCAGGCCCTTCAAAATCTGTGTATTGTGTTAAGTAGGAATGCATGATATATCATGACCAAATCAGTGTCTGCCAATAATAACACTTGTTTAACCCTTAAATGCATGGGTGTTTCGCAAACATTATAACATACCTCGGCACATACAGTTGAAGACAGAAGTTTACATACACTTAGGTTGAAGTCATTAAAACTCATTTTTTTAACCACTCCACAGATTTCATATTAGCAAACTATAGTTTTGGCAAGTTGTTTGGGACATCTACTTTGTGCATGACACAAGTAAATTTTCCAACAATTGTATACAGACAGATTGTTTCACTTTTAATTGGCTATATCACAATTCCAGTGGGTCAGAAGTTTACATTCACTAAGTTAACTGTGCCTTTAAGCACCTTGGGAAATTCTAGAAAATTATGTCAAGCCTTTAGGCAATTAGACAGTTAGCTTCTGATAGGCTAAATGGAGTCAATTGGAGGTGTACCTGTGGATGTATTTTAATCTTCAAACTCGGTGCCTCTTTGTTTGACATCATGGAAAAATCAAAAGAAATCAGCCAAGACCTCATAAAAAAAAAAAATTGTGGACCTCCACAAGTCTGGTTTATCTTTGGGAGCAATTTCCTAATGCCTTAAGGTACCACATTCATTTGTATAAACAATAGTACACAAGTATAAACACCATGGGACCATGCAGCCATCAAGAAGGAGACACATTCTGTTTGCTAGAAATGAACGTATTTTGGTGCGAAAAGTGCAAATCAATCCAGAACAACAGCAAAGGATCTTGTGAAGATGCTGGAGGAAACAGGTAGTCAAGTATCTATATCCACAGTAAAACAGTATATCAACATAACCAGAAAGGCTGCTCAACAAGAAAGAAGCCAGTGCTCCAAAACCACCATAAAAAAGCCATACTACAGTTTGCAAGTGCACATGTGGACAAAGATCTTACTTTTTGGAGAAATGTCCTCTGGTCTGATGAAACAAAAATTGAACTTTTTGGCCATAATGACCATCATTATGTTTGGTGGAACTTATTCCACTTATCCATGTTTTCTGTACAGCATGATGCTTTGATGCCAGAAATTATCATTTAATTTAAAGTTAATTTTAAGCAGTGTAGATTTATACTGATGGCCATCATATCGGTTATTTGCCATACCAGATTTTTTTTTTACCAGCTTTAGGTATCTGCCAAAATGTATATATCAGTGCATCCCTATTTTTGTATAATGTCCTTTCCTATGCCTCTTAGCTACAGACCAGTCCAGAGTATGGGCAGGGCATGAACCCCATCAGCAGACTGGCTCAGATCCAGCAGGCGAAGAAGGAGAAAGAGCCAGAGTACACTTTAGTGACAGAGAGAGGACTGCCAAGACGCAGAGAGTTTGTCATGAAGGTACTCTGTCTGAGAAGAATACCGACACAGCGTTTTCATAATGGCTTGGAGAATATTGTGTGATAAGGGCATGTTCTTCTTGCCATCATTTTTTTTTTTTTGTCAGTATAATAATTTGGAAAGATAATTTTTCCACATCTCACACACTCTTACATCTACCTTCGCTCTCTCTCTCTCTCTCTCTCTCTCTCGCTCTCTCAGGTGTCTGTTGCAGGGCAAAGCGCTGAGGGAATGGGCCCTAGTAAAAAAGTGGCCAAGCGAAATGCAGCCGAGAAGATGTTGGAGATTCTGGGCTTCAAAGTGCCTCAGCCACAACCACCCAAACCGGCATTGAAAACTGATGAGAAGGTGAACATTGCTAATGCATTTTGGTGACTGTTTACTTTTAATTTGTAAACAGATGGTTGAAGATAGTTTTTGTGTTTTTAAAATGTGGGGTTTTCAGAGTCAGAAAAGACTTATGCCCAGTAGTATAGTTCTATTGTTTGTTTGTCATATGAATGCCAGGGACTATTTTACTGACCCCGTTTACACCTGGTATTAACATCTGTCTCTGAGCCGTTCACAAGTGGACAGCGCTAAATACAGCTTTAAACAGGATCCAAAATGTTTTGTGAGATGATCAATGAAACCACATTCTGAGGTAGTCACATTTGTATTGTTTATACGTCCTGATGCATCCCAGACAAAAGCGAACAAGCACCTATTCCCCTGACAAACTGTCATCTAGCATTTGACTGGCAAGCTATTTGTTCCCACAATGTGTATAAATAAACTACTTTTTCATTTGTTTTTCAATTTGTAAAGCCACCTGCTAAAAAACCTGGAGATGGACGAAAAGTAACCTTCTTTGAGCCGGGCTCTGTGGAGAAAGCTGTTCTTGGTGGGTGTTTTTAACAACTGTCATGTATCCTATTGAACTTATCACTGTAATATTCACAAAGACTTTTCATGTTTCCATTGAGTCTATTGACTGTTTTACATTTTACATCTCTATGCAGTCAAGGAGGAAGACTTCCGACTCCCCTACCCCAGCCATCAACAGCTCCCTGCTGGCATTTTACCCATGGTGCCTGAGGTGGCACAGGCAGTGGGTGCCAACCAGGGACCTCATGCCAAAGACTTCAGTCGCCTAGCTGCCCCCAACCCGGCTAAGGCCACTGTCACAGCCATTATTGCCAATGAGCTGCTGTACGCTGGTACATCCCCAACCGCAGAGGGAATACTGAAGACCAACAACAGCTTGGCACACAGACCCAACGGAACCCTTACCAGACCGTCCGAGCAACTCAGCTACCTGGCTACTGTACAGGGCTTACAGGTGCTAAATATAACATCAATACTTTCAATGAAAAGAAGATTTTTCAACAAATAGTCAGTGAAAGGAGGTGATTAACATTCAGGAAATGTTTATTATCAAGCTCAAACTAAATATTAAATGAGCTTTTACTTTATGGTATTTTCTATGAGGTTTGCAGTTTATTTATTTGCAACCCTGTTACCAACATTTTGGGGCATATCTAAAAAATCTTGTTAAAAAAAAACAATTTCTGTGGTTTTATAATTTTCTAGCACATTTTTAAAGGAATATTCTGGGTTCGATACAAGTTAAGCTCAATCAACAGCTTTTGTGGCATAATGTTGATTTTTCGACGACTCTGTATTTTTCTTTAAAAAAAAAGCAAAAATCAAGGTAACAATGCAGCACTTACAATGGTAGTGAATGGGGCCAATTTTTGGAGGGTTTAAAGGCAGAAATGTGAAGCGAAAAATTTTAGAAAAGCACTTGCATTAATTCTTATGGTAAAATGTATGCATTGTTTGAGCTGTTAAGTTGTTTAAATAAACATTTTTACAGTCGTTTTAAGGTTTTTTGACATTACACCTTCATGGCAGCAAAGCTGTAAAATTGGATCTAACTTTACACTGAAAATGTTAGTAAGAGATCTTCACACTAAAATCATGTTGACACGCATATTGTTTACGTCTTGTGGCTATATTTAAAAAAAAAAAAAACAGTGAATATTGTAATGTTTAATTGATAGGGGATTGGCCCTATTCACTTCCATTGTAAGTGCCTCACTGTAACCCAGATTTATTGTTTTTTTTTTTTTTTTTACAGAAAAGGAGGGACGTGATTAAATTTTTTGTTAATCAGCATTATGCCACAAATGATGTCGATTGACCATCTTGTACTGAACCCGGAATATTCCTTTAATACCATGGTTTTCAAACTGGGGGGCATCAGAGCATGTCAGGGGAGGCCCGGAGATTGATGATAATATCACCAAGTAAAATCAAAAGATACATAAATACACAAAAAATGTATTATGAAGAGAAATGAAAATTATTGGCATAATGGACCATAGTCCAGCTTAATAGACCGTAGCTCTATGGCGTTATAATACTGTTAATGTCGAGAGCACAACATGCATAGCATGCGAGAGCGCATCCATGTACCGGTTGCGCCAGCGCAAATCTCTCCGCTCGCACGCGGACGTCCTTGATTCTCCCTCAAAACTGGACTCTCGCTCTCATTTAAACTACGCTGCTCAGGGAGGGTGTGTGCGCAAAATGCATTTGCAAATCTATTATAAAGCCACACAGCTCTGCCTCTGTTCATTCATATTCTGCCTCTGCAGACGTGTTATATCAATGGAAAAACAATACCTGTTGTTTGAGTAATCAACTTGCCATTTTGCCGGTAACTTTTATTTTTAATTATTTTTTATTTTATTTTAAATGCAACGTAATACATTGTTAAATTTGTGTTGTAAGAATGATATTCTGATGCTTGCTGATGATGGAAGTGACATATAAAACCATCAATTAAACATCTGTCGCGACTGAATTCTGTCACCTCAGTGGAAAACATCTGCACAAGTTTATCTAGGGTGCAGAAAATCCGAAAATATGCGGAACAAAATCACACGTGTCCATTATTACGAGTTCAACATGATATCGGGTTGATGTGTCATCATGTGTTTGTGACAAGTGCAGTTTCACATAGAGACGGAAATTGACTCGTGCTGCGAGTTTATCACAGATACAGGCTAAAAACCGTTAAGTAATCCCATTGTCATGAGGACAAACCGGTATTTTAATAAGAATGTCTTGTACATTTTCTCAGAGGGGGGGCTTACTGTCCAAGACTTTGAAAACCCCTGCTTCAATACAATGAATTAGATATCAATTCAAAAGTTTATGGCTGTTGTATGAATTAATTTATGAATGAATGTTGTGTGAAGGATTTAATTGATGCAGTAGAAAAGGCCAAGACCTCTGAGGTGGGAGAGGTAAAAATGACCATTTTAAGGGGGGTGGCATACAGACTTTTTAATATGTTGAAAACAAACTTTTTATACTAGGTTATGCTATTTTATGCTTCTATGGATTTGTGCTTCTAATTCTTTAAATAAAATCATGGAGAACACAAAAGCACACTCAAATTTACCATATTCATGGAGTGTGCCAAAAAAAAAACATTCATTCTGCCTCTTATAAAGCTCAACCAATGTGTATCTTTAATTACAGGTTGAATACAAAGACTTTCCTAAAAACAACAAGAACGAATTTGTGTCTCTGATAAACTGCTCCTCTCAGCCTCCTCTCATCAGCCATGGCATCGGCAAAGACGTGGTGTCCTGCCATGATATGGTAAGCATTCCTCAAACCTGTGTCCATTTGTTTTTCTACACAAACAGACCATAGCTTGTTTTGATGAGATGAGAATATCATTGTCCACTGTGACAGCCCTTGAAAGAAAATATAGAGATTGTACCATGGTACAGTGATGGTATGAGATAGGAATGTAGATGATTAACCGATAAATATTTAAAATATGAAGCATATAAAGAATATAGGCTTTACTTTAAAAGGGTCATGACATGATGAATCAAATTCTCCTTGATCTTTTAATCTATGAGTACATTGTACAATAAAAACATACCTTAAGTTTCAGAACTCAAAACTTCCTCCTCCGTGCAAAAAGAGCATTTTGTTTTTTAAACCAAGCTGCCAAAATGGCTCGTTCTCTACTTCCTCCACATTATGATGTCACACTGTGGTGTACATTTGCATCTGACCGCCTCCACAACAACACATCAATGCCTACTCTACCTTATCTCTTCCGTAGCCCTGCCCAATAGCGGTAGGCAGAGAGATGGCAATGAGAGAGCAAGTCAGTCAAGATCCAATCATAACAGTGGGCTTTATCTGTCAAGTCTTATAAGAGACGCTGCACCAAAACAGCGTTTCTGACAGAGGGTCAGAATAAGGATGGAAAATGATCGTGATTTACAAATATATGGCTAATCTTACTAATCTTATAAGTGAACCTCAAGGAACATAAAATAATAAATAAGGCATGTCATGACCCATTTAAAGAATAACCATGGTACTTTATTTTGTTAACTAAAATGCCTCTGTATCTCTGGTCAGGCTGCTCTGAACATCCTTAAGCTCCTGTCAGAACTTGACCAACAGTCCAATGAGCGCACAGCTAATGGACCGATGTCGAGGTGAGTCTCTTATGTTGAAGGGCCATAACACTTGACTTACAGCATTCGATGACATTGCAACATCGAAACTATGCTGAAAAGCCAACAATTGTGTACATATCCTTCGAAAAACAGCATTGTAATTTTTATATCTCACCTATCCCCCTCCCACACACACACACACACACATAGGTGCAGCAAACAAGACCTAGAGGGCGACGCATTACTAAAACCAGCTAACTCAAGCACCATCGGGATTTCTCTGGACAGCACAGCGTAGAATTTACTATTTAATTGATTATTTTATCTACAACACACTAGAGAAAAGTCTGAAGCAGAGTGTAATTGGCTGCTCACGTAGGCCTTGGAGATATAGTATTCTAAACTATTCTAAACTAAGTTAAACAAGGTTGAGAGATTTGACTCACTCCTTGATGTTGTTTAATTCTGCACATGCAGTAATCGATTTATTTAAAGCACTAAGGCTTTGAAAAAGTTGCCTCATCATATCCAGTGAAGTGGTGGTTTTGTTTCTGTTGTTGAATCGTAAAATGATACTCGTAATGTTCCAATTGAGTAGAGACTTTTTCTTTGTTGTTCCAATTGGAGGAAGTCATGTTTTCATTGTCATAATTTGTTCTTTTATTTCTTTTCTCTCATTTTTTATTTTAATTTTATTTGTTATGTTTATGTATTATAGAAACCCAGTGAGTTGGTTGTTGTGTTAGCGCTGTTGTGAAGTGCAGTTTAAAACCCCATTGAAGGATATGATGAGGCTTCTGCATGCCTCTGCATTGGTGGTTTTTCTCCAGTACTTTGATGTTACAATGACAACCGTAACATGAAACACAGCAACAAAATTCATCTACATTTTCATGTAGGCTTGGGAAAATGTTTTCATGACTTCATTGTAGAGCGTGTGGTGGTGTTTTATGTCCTGTGCGTGTGAGCAAGAGTGATTGAGAAAGTGAATGTATGTTTCAAGTAGGGATGTGCGCTACGACTAATTTGACTGTCGTTTAAACAGAAGTTTTGTAACCGACTAGTCTAAAGAGAAACCAACCTTCAGAAAACAGTAAAAAAAAAAAAAAGTGTGTTTATGCGACCCATTTAAAATACTTCATCTATTCCAAATCCGATGCTAAATTCCACTGAAAAGGGGCATTTATCTGCGACGTGCTCGCCTTGAATTATGATCATTGTACATTAAATATAGAACATGACACGCATTCACTGAATCAACGTTAGCAAATATTTAACAGACATATTTATTGAAAACAATTGAATGAACAGTGCAGGATCAATGGAACAACCATTAAAAGCCTGTTCTATACGGAAATCACCAACTAAAAGTTACTTAACATATTAAAACAGTCAGGACATTGTTGAAAAATAATTAATAGGTAGATTAAGCCAAATCTATGAGAGAAAACAAATGCACTGAAAAGTTGCGTGTATTTCACGACGTGCAGTCGTGCATGAACCATTGATCTAATATGACAGCTGTTCATTAAGGAACGTTAACCAATAACAATTACGATGTAAAAAATATAAGAACAACAAAGTAGCTATAGGATAGAAAAAAATAGGCCTGTGATGTAGCCTACAATAATCCTAATGTATTCTAAACATGACATGAACACAGAATAAAATATAGTTTAACCCGTTCAGCAGGCGGCACCTTGTTGAAAATAGCTTTCTTAATCAGCAGATTAAAAAATGACATACCTAGCCTAAAACAGTTATTTTCTAGGCTACTAACTCAAAAGCATAATTTTTTGGATGAGCAAAATTAACCCGTCGACCTGGTCTGTTTAAAGACGGGACTTGACTCACCTGAGGCGTCTATCTTGCGCTTGAAAAAGCCCGCTCAGCGGAAAAATAACGTACAATCGTGCACGTATGTAAAGAACACTCAAATAGGGACTTTCAAACGTTTGGAAAGCCGATTCCCGCACCACCGAAGTGATTTCATAACTACTTTGCTGTGTTTTCTTGTCTAGCGAGAGGACATTTTCCTGCTTGGCGCGAGTGAGAGAGGGAAGAAGCACGCGCAGCCTGAGGTGAAATTAAACTCTGTATCTGCTCCAGAAATCCTTTTTTTAAATAATATTTGTATTATTAAATTCTATTTAAAATATGTAACATTAATATGACAGTAATTTAAGTGCAGCCTCTGTAAAAATATGAAGCCAAACATAAATGTGTAAAAATTATGATCAGTTTAATGGGGGGAAATATTAACCGACTAGTAACTCCAGTGTCGACTAGCAGCATCCGAACCGTTTAGTCGACTAGTCTCGCACATCCCTAGCTTCAAGCACGATAATCTTCAGGTTTGTCTGTTAAACTGATGCTCCTCCTCATCTCAGTGTTGACCCTGCCCACTCTCTGCCAGTTGCGTCATCTTTTTCTCATGGAATACCAGTAAAAATGACGTGCCTCTTGCACAAAAAACTAATTGTCTGTCAGAGTGTTTTTTGGGGGGTTGTAAATTAACCTAGATTTTTCCTGAAGGAAACACCAGTGGTTGTGAGTAATGAAAGTTTAAGGTAAACTTATGTTTTAGGCTTTGGGTTTGGGTAAGTGACGTGCTGCATCAGAGCCTCTTTGCCGTTGTCATGGCGCTCTATGCATGTATTTATGTTTTTGGTCAGCTTAGCAGTGGACAAGAATCTGCACACATGCTACAGATGGTTAAATGTAGGCAAGAAAGAAAGAAAAGATTACAATTTAGAATACAAATATATGTAAGACGACCAATCAAAATTCAGTATGCAATTATGTTAGCATCTTTGCTTTAAGTTAGATTGATTATGAATGGTAAATTTTGAGTGTGTTCACATGCACAACAGTATTCTGGGAACTACAAAAAAGACCCCAGCTTATTACAAAAATCTGACAACGCAAGAAAACTGCATTTGCATGAGACTTGAAATCATAAGGTTACTCTGATTTTGACATCAAAACGTAAACAGGCATGTTTACAACACTTGCGCACATTGGTAAAAACACGGGTGTAGGTTAAATTGCGCTTATGGGCAAAAATCTATTTGTGTTGATCGGTTTATGTTTAAACTGTTTATGGCCTTTAACCTGATAAAGGAATACTGTTTTAGGTGTTTACATGACCCTACATGTTGCTGATTTGTAAACACTCTGTAATTTCTTTCTCATTAAAAAGTTTTTTTTCCTCATAAGAAGAGGTTTACTCCTAAAGAAATTAATTACAATTTTTAAATGGATATCACTTATTCCTGAGATAAAGGATAAAACATGTCCTACATACAAAAGTTGTCTGTTAAAAATCAAGAAATGCATAATAAAAAAAATTTATAAAAAAAGATAAATCTGAAGGAAATGTGTATACTCGGTGTAATCATTACTTATATTTTTAAATAACTTCATTCAAATTTTTAAAAATGCACGCTCTATACTTGGAAGCACATGCAAATTAATCTGTCCTCAGCAAGAGATCACAGTGTTAAACTGCTTTATCAAAGTGTTTAAAAATGCAACAAATTCATAAATATAAATATGAAATGAAAGGTAGGGATCTGTAAGATATCATACAATACAAAAAGTACATTTTAAAATATATTTTACATTTAAAAACTGCCTATCAGTGTTGTGTCATCACTTCAACTCCTTCAGTCCCCCAACCCTCCACACCCTGAATAAATCAGACAATGACATGGTCAGCTATAACTATGAGTACCACTTTCCCATTTCCTGCTCATGGTGGATGCAACAGTAGGACACATGGTCTGGTAATTTTTTACTGTGGTCACAGCTTTAACATGTTTCTGTTAAGAATTGTGGAATCATTTTGGCATTTTAGTTTAGGTTATAAAGGCAGCTTCCACTGAGGAAAAAAAAAAAAAAAAATGGTTCCAGTGTACAACACAAGGTTAAGATGGAAAATATTACATTTTGTCAACTCTGTCAGAATTTTCAGAATAGTGTGAAAACAGAAAAAAACGTGTAGAATGTAATCACTTATACCTTTACAGAACACTATTATTAGATAATTAAAGACTTGACACTCTTGTTGGATGGATCAAATTAAAATAGCATGGTTTTTAGTGTGTTCTGACGAAGTTGACATAAATTACAGGAAGATATAAGTTATGAAGTGAATAAATGTCCATTCTCAGAAAAAAACAAAAGTTTTTATAAAAACCTGTTCACTTACATGGTTCGTTTGCTGAGACTTTTGTCTACAAATATATCCATTTCAAATTAATTTTGTATTAAAAAAAAATAAAAACTAAGATTAAAACCTGTTTTTGTCCCTTGTCTCAAGAATAAGTGATTTATAAAATCCCGTTCGCTCGCATGAGATGAAGACTCCAAAAGCAGTTTCGTTCTAAATGGACAGGGTCCCCTCATGGCGGCTGCCATGTTAGAATCACATGACCAGAAGAACACTACTCGCTTAATCTCCATTACAGCACTCTTATTGCACATTTTCACTCATGGATTAAATTAATCATGGCTGACTGTGAATAGTGAATTTCTACAATGGCACTGGTAACTGAAAACTACTGTGTTTCAATTATGCTGCATCATTGCCCCTAGGTGTCAGTGTAAGTCTGTTGACACAAACAACACTAGGTAATGTTATCTTAGAGATGGAATCCAGCAAACGACCGACTCCTACCCAAACTCTGAGTAAGCCAAAAAAAACATTTATCTACTGAATCCAGTCTGGCTAAGCGGGAACGTGATCGTGGTCGGGCGAAAACTAGAGTGAACATCGGCAGGGCATTTGATTCCTGGAGGGACCTTCGTTCGGTTTTGGGGATCAAAACCGACCCTGATTTGGTGTTCTTATTGGACAGGTAAGCTTACATAACTGCAAAGCATGTGAAATATAGTGCCATAAGTATTGATCTGTGTAATTTTAGCTAACTTGATCTTGCCTGCACAGTAACTGTCATAAACAATGTTAATCTGTAATTATTCAGCAAGGTAAACTACAATAACACATGAAATGAATGCTAGACAATGTTCAAGATAATGCAAAAAGTCCCATTCATTAGTGTAATGTAACTTGGTTATGCAGAAAATATATAAAAACTATTATTATAAAACAATAGCACATCGATATATCAAAATTACAGTTGTGATGGAATCACATCAATACTAAATTGTCAATATATTTATAATGTACAGTCTATTTTATAAACAGCTACTGTCATCATCCACCAAATTTAGCTAACAGCTATTGATAAAGCTGGCTAGCTAGCTAACGCCGACATAGGCTATCGTAAAAATTTATCATGCAAAGAAAAGTGATTACTTCAAACTACATTCTCGCATAGTCAGACCTATATCCACACTTTGTTTTAGCCCTGTTCCAGCACTGGAGAATCAAATATAATATACAGTCTCAAAGTTTGTAGTAAAACAATCATAACTGTGTCATTTTAATTATGCTACCTCATCTGTCAGCATGATGCCAATGAATCACGTTCAGTCTCTTTGTACGGCATTGTTTTGGCCGATGCTCGCGTCCCTATGGAGTGAGCGCACGAGTGCGAGCACGAGCAAAAGGTAGCTGGCTGCAGTTCACTTAATGGCCACTGATTTCATTAATAACAAGGGTTTCTGAATCTTACATACTGCACCTTTAAGCATAGTCGGTGTAAGATTGTGCATGTAAACGCATTTATTGAGCTCATAGATTTCTGCACATTGCCCCAATTTCACGTGCATGTAAATGCCTTTTCCATCGTTCTTACCGGTTTATCCAAAGTTGCATGTCATATGGTTTCATTTTGATGTCGGAAGTAGAGAATAATCCAATGATTTCAAATCTAATGTAAATGTGTTTCTTGTGTTGATGCATTTTTTTTTAAAAAGCTGATTTTTGATTGTTATAAGTGTATTGGTGTGCATGTAAACACACTTTTTGTATGTGTTTTGATAGTGGGATATTTTCAAAATGTTATTCTTAATATTCTAATGTCTACAAGACCAAAAGCAGATAGCACGCCTAGGACTGACTGCAAAACGTCTATGTTACGAATGTAGCCTTGGTTCCCTGAAAGGGAACGAGACGCTGAGTAATGACACAACTGGGACTACGTCAGTGGTCTCACGTGGTCTGAAGCCTGTATAAAATCACGGCAATTTATTGGTTGATTCTGCTTAAAGGAATAGTTCACCCAAAAATGAAAATTTGCTGATAATTTACTCACCCTCAGGCCATTCAAGATGTATCTGAGTTTCTTTCTTCATCAAAACAGAATTTAATACTTTTAGGATTTCATTTCAGGCCTCCTCCTCTAAACAATGCAAGTGAATGTCCTCCATTTTATGACGGTCCAAAATGTATATTTAGGGTGCATCAGAATAATCCACACAACTCCAGTCGACAAATAAAGTTCTTCTGAACCCAAACGATTGATTATTTTGAGAAACAAAACAATACTTTTTAACTACAGATGTTCACTTCCGTACATCTCTGTGACGTGCGCTCATGAGAGGGATGACGTAAGCTCGTTGGTAAGGTCACGCGTCACGTGGAGGAGGAGGCAGGAAGCGCGTCAATGTGCCACATGCAGAGGACCATCCTGCCGCAATACAGATGTCTTCCAAGGACGGACCTCTAGCCATTGCCCATGAGGATGCCATGCTCCTCGTAGAATGGGCTCGATTACTCAGAGGCGAAGGCAAAACATGCACCTTGTAAGCACTCGAGATTGCATCCACAACCCAATGAGACAATCTCTGCTTGGACACCGAAACACCCTTGTTGCGGCCACCAAAGCACACAAACAACTTCTCTGACTTACGCCATTGACTAGTATGTTCAACATAAACCCACAGAGCCTGCACTGGGCATAGCATATGTTGCCTCTTAAGCTCCTATGATTTAAATGGTGGAGGAGAAAAGGAAAGCAAATGAATAATCTGTGAGTGAAAGGACACAAAGGTGACTTTAGGCAAATAGCCCAAACGACGTCTCAGCACGACCTGATATCCCTAGCACAAAATCCATGCACAAGGGATTGTTCAACAGGGCATGCAAATCACCAACCCTCTCAAACGATGCCAATGTTAATAACAGGGATGTTTAAAGAGTCAGAAATTTATCAGATACTGATGTTAAAGACTCAAATGGAGCGGCCGAGAGCGACTCTAACACCATAGATAAATCCCATAAAGGCACAAGGACAGGACAAAAAGGTCTAAGCCTGTGTGCTCCACACATAAAACGAGAGACAAGAGAATGTCTTTCAATAGAAACTCCATTCACCAGTGCATGCTCAGCCACTATAGCGGCCACGTACACTTTAAGCGTTGCTGGGGTAACCCCAGCTCCAAAACGCTCTTGCAAAAAAATCTAGCACTGAACCAAACAGGCAGTGGAATGGATCCTCACTCCACGCTGCAAACCAAGAGGCGAAAATACTCCATTTAAACATATATAACCTTCTCGTTGACGGAATTCTAGCATTTAAGATCCCACAGCGGGGGATAAACCATCATTTAAAAGAGGGCCCTGTTTCCATATTTCCATAACTCGGGCCGGGGGGTGCCAAATGCTGCCCCATGCCTGAAACAACATGTCCATTCTGAATGAAATCTCCCAAGGCATTCTCGCCAGGAGAGAAGCCAGAGTCGAAAACCATATTTGAGATGGTCAATATGTCGCCACTAACAGAAGCGGAACACGATCCTCCTGAATCCTCTGCAGAACTGAGTGCAGCAGGTTGATCGATGGAGATGTGTAAAGATGCGCTGTCGGCCACTGATGCACCAGCACATCGATGCCCCAGCACATCGATGCCCAGCCGTGCAGGGGGCGAGAGAGAGAACCAGAGGGGACAGTGTGACGTCTCGCTTGACGCAAACAGGTCCACTTCCGCTCTGCTGAACCTCATCCAGATTTTTTCTACAATCTGCAGGTGTAATGTCCATTCTCCAGGCATCAGAACCTGTGCCTATAGAAGAATGCGACGAGCACACCCCTCCCTGAAAAAGTCTCACATGCAACATGCCTAGGGGACTGGCAGCGGATGCCGTGATCAAAAGCCTGTGAAACACAGGCTGGGAGAACGTGTCCCACTTTGAACATCACTAGACACTGGTGGAATGACAGAATGCAAGTTGGAGACAGGCGTGTCTGCAGGAGGGAGAAACGCAAGGAAAAGTCTGGTGCCTGTCCTCAATCCTTCTTCTTACAGTGCATCCAGAAAGTATTCACAGCGCTTCACTTTTTCCACATTTTGTTATGTTACAGCCTTATTCCAAAATGGATTAAATTAATTATTTTCCTCAAAATTCTACAAACAATACCCCATAATGACAATGTGAAAGAAGTTTGTTTGAAATATTTGCAAATTTATTAAAAATAAAAAATGGAAAAAAAAACAAATCACATGTACATAAGTATTCACAACCTTTTCTCAATACTTTGTTGAAGCACCTTTGGCACCAATTACAGCCTCAAGTCTTTTTGAGTATGATGCTACAAGCTTGGCACACCTATTTTTGGGCAGTTTCTCCCATTCTTCTTTGCAAGACCTCTCAAGCTCCATCAGGTTGGATGGAGAGCGTCGGTGCACAGCCATTTTCAGATCTCTCCAGAGATGTTCAATCGGGTTCAAGTCTGGGCTCTTGCTGGGCCACTCAAGAACATTCACAGAGTTGTCCCAGAGCCACTCCTTTGTTATCTTGGTTGTGTGCTTAGGGTCGTTGTCCTGTTGGAAGATGAACCTTCACCCCAGTCTGAGGTCCAGAGCACTCTGGAGCAGGTTTTCATCAAGAATGTCTCTGTACATTGCTGCATTCATCTTTCCCTCGATCCTGACTAGTCTCCCAGTCCCTGCCACTGAAAAACATCCCCACAGCATGATGCTGCCACCACCATGCTTCACTGTAGGGATGGTATTGGCCAGGTGCTGAGCGGTGCCTGGTTTCCTCCAGACATGACGCTTGCCATTCAGGCCAAAGAGTTCAATCTTTGTTTCTCATGGTCTGAGAGTCCTTCAGGTGCCTTTTGGCAAACTCCAGGTGGGCTGTCATGTGCCTTTTACTGAGGAGTGGCTTCCGTCTGGCCACTCTACCATACAGGCCTGATTGGTGGAGTGCTGCAGAGATGGTTGTTCTTCTGGAAGGTTCTCCTCTCTCCACAGAGAAATGCTGGAGCTCTGTCAGAGTGACCATCGGGTTCTTGGTCACCTCCCTGACTAAGGCCCTTCTCCCCCGATCACTCAGTTTGCCCAGGCGACCAGCTCTAGGAAGAGTCCTGGTGGTTCCAAACTTCTTCCATTTACAGATGATGGAGGCCACTGTGCTCATTGGGACCTTCAATGCTGCGAAATTTTTCTGTACCCTTCCCCAGATCTGTGCCTCGATACAATCCTGTCTCGGAGGTCTACAGACAATTCCTTGGACTTCATGGCTTGGTTTGTGCTCTGACATGCACTGTTAACTGTGGGACCTTATATAGACAGGTGTGTGCCTTTCCAAATCATGTGCAATCAACTGAATTTACCACAGGTGGACTCCAATCAAGTTGTAGAAACATCTCAAGGATGATCAGTGGAAACAGGATGCACCTGAGTTAAATTTTGAGTGTCATAGCAAAGGCTGTGAATACTTATGTACATGTGATTTTTTTTTTAATAAATTTGCAAAGATTTCAAACTAACTTCTTTCACGTTGTCATTATGGGGTATTGTTTGTAGAATTTTGAGGAAAATAATGAATTTAATCCATTTTGGAATAAGGCTGTAACATAACAAAATGTGGAAGAAGTGAAGCGCTGTGAATACTTTCCGGATGCACTGTATAACAAGAGTCGGAGCCTAAAGGCTCATGGTTTTTTCAAAGACCGCACGGTTTGACAGAGCCTCAGTGAAGAGCCATCGGCCTGTTTAACAATGTGGTTGAATTTGCACACTAACTGCTCATTTCCAGTTATGTCCTCACGTGTTGAAACTTAAAATAAAGACCATAGTCCTCACTTCGGCGTGAGTCGCTAGTAACCAACATACATTTATAGCACTTTAATAAACATACTGTATATAGGCTAAATGTAAATGGGGCAAAGTGTGTTCGAAAAGAATGTCAAACTTTGGGGTATATGTTTAAATGTGTACATTTGGACTAGTACAACAAACTGTGCATGTAATGGGAAGCTAATTTCAAAATGCATAAATAATTTTCCCCTTAGTTTTAGTAGGATTCTATTTATGTAGAATGGTCTTCATTAGTCATGAGATGGAAAGACAGTAATTGGATACATGAAAAATATTTTATAGATTTTATTATATAAACAGATAACATGCCTGTTGTTTTGCTCTATCCAGTTCCAATTCAACCTCATAAAATCAGCATTTCAGACCGTAAACCATTTCAGTGGTTGATGAACGGCTCACACATGGGTAATTAACCAGCCTGAAAAACAGATCACTGCTGGATTGGAACAAGAGGAGTAAAGGTTATTTCTATACCAATTTCATCTCAAGCAGTTACTTGCCATGTCCATAATGCAAACTACATAATATTAAACAGTTTTTCACATATTAATTGAGCTGCAGCTGTCCAAAAAAGCCCATACCTGTAGTCTTTCCATCCAGGGTTGTGTAAATGTAAATGCTTTGTGAACTGCCCCTTAATTGTAGATGTTTAAGCAGCTTTAATGGCACCATTGGCTGCTCTCTTCTTCCTCATTGTCTCGATGAATGGATACATGCACTATGTCACCACACTGGATTCCCATGGAAACAGTCTGCAAAGACAGGATGTCATTCAGACATTCAGAGATTGGATTGAATCAATTTGCAGATTTTAAAGGGATAGTTCACCCAAAAATTAAAATTCTCTTTCATTTACCTTCATGTGTGAGTAATACCTGGATGGCATATTACATTTGTCTAAATGTGCAGTAACTAGAGTAGCTAGACTTACAGTCTCTTCAGTGGGCTGTACTGCAGTTTAAAGTGTTTTTGGATTGTTCTTCGGTCAAAACATTGATAAAATATCTGTCCAAGATGAGAACATTCAGTGTACAAAGAACTCCAGACAACATGAGTTGTGGAAAATCAGATGTGATCTAGGAGCTTTATACAACTTTATACCGTTCATGCCAATGAAGAGATGGTAAGTCTATACCCACAGCCTCCTTGTCATTCCCATTAAAAATCAAAGATGGTGCTGTATGAGCTAGAATTATTTGATAAAATAAAAAAATCATAGAGACTGAAAGTCACGTATGTTGATATTGGTCTGTACTTACGCTCTGGCCAGGAAGGGCAGATAGGTTAGTCTGGGGATGCATACTAGTGGCTAGTCAATGAGAATGGCATTCATTGACTGCTGAACACAGCACAGGGGCTCCAGTGGAGGCAGTATCAGTTCAGCCTCCTCCCTGTAGGGGGAGACAATGTAATACAGTGAAGGGCCATTTACTCCAATTTATAGTTCAGTCAGTTTGTAGTGATTTGCCTTTCAATGAGTAATCTTAATATAAAAAGGTACTAACTTGACATACATTTTTTTACATTAAAAAAGTAAGGTATACTGTTTTGTCTGTATTAATACTATACAGTATATAGTTTATATATATTAAAATGTATGTTGTTTGTTATATAAAACAAAGAAAAAATACCTAATTCTGCAGCCTTCAAACATGCCACAATATAAGGACAAACAAGAGTAGTCTTCACTCCATCCACATCCTCCTCTGTCAGCAGCTCATGTGCCAGAGACTCGTGGAAGCCCACTGCAACAAACTTACTGGCAGAGTAGTCCTAACACTCCCTCAACCACAGACATCAACACTTGTTTAGGAATATTCAGAGTTCAATACAAGTTAAGCTTTGCATTTGTGGCAAAATATTAATTACCACATAAATTAATTTCTACTTGTCAATCCTTTTCTTTAAAAAAATGTAAATATCTGGGTTACACGGAGGCTCTTATGGAAGCGAATGGGGCCAATCCGTAAACGTTAAAATACTCTCTGTTTCAAAAGTATAGCTAAAAGATGTAAACTCGCATAATGACCTTTTCTGTGGAAAGTTATACCCAATTTTACAACTTTATTGCCATGACGACATATTGGCATAAACCATTAAACCCTAAAACTACCATAAAAATGACAATTTAAACAACTTTACAGCTCAAATAATACGAGTTTTAACTGAAGAATTAATGTAAGTGCTTTTATAAAATTATAAGCTTCACATTTCTGCCTTTAAACCCTCCAAAAATTGGCCCAATTCAATTCCATTGTGCATGCTTAAAAATGTAGCCTAGATTGAACCCTTGTTTTCATATGATAAAGCAATATTCTGGGTTTAGTACAAGTTAATCTTGACCGCATTTGTGGCATAATGTTGATTACCACAAAAATGAATTTTGACTCATCCCTGCTTTTCTTAAAAAGAAAAAAAAAGGAAAATTGAGGTTACAGAGTGATTTTGAATGCTATGAAAAATGCTCTTTGTAGTTCTCTGTATATCAGTCTGACATTACATTACTAATGTATAGTGTTTTACATATACTTGTTCTGTCCATCTCACCTCTACACAGGCTGTGCTGAAGAGTCCAAGGACACTGGCTATTGTGATAATATGACCATGGTTATTGGCCTTCATCTGGGGCAGGAATGTCTTAACAGTCTACAAAAACAAGTGGTTTTCTATAAGTATAGTTATAACTATTATTAAAGGTAAAGTGTGTAATTTTATGTTCAAATACTTTCTCCTATCCTAGCTTAAAATGCAGTTTGATTCCTTCGAAAAGTGTTACACTGTGGCTCTGTGACGCTATCAAAACATTTCTCTGTTAGTTTGGGGATCCCGACCAGCCCAACATTGGCTTAACATTTGATGCTAGTTTGGGACGGGACTGTCTGTTTCGAATCCTGTCTGAAATTATTTTTGCATTTGGTGGCACAGAAATTACACACTTCACCTTTAAAGAAATACATGGAAAGATCTTAGTGACCAAATTTATTAGCATTTTTGTTAAGGCACCAAATAAGTACATGGTACGATGGTAATGCTATATTTTTTGGACATGTACCATGGAATTTTTTTTTAAGTACCTTGGAGGACCATGTAAATATCCTGGTAGATAAATATGGTATCATTCAGTACCATGGTAGTTACTGTAGCTCAGCATGCTCTGTCATCACCAGTCGTGCATTTTGATTTCTAGAGAACACATGTACTGGTAAAATCTGTATCTTAAATGCACTGTAAAATGTCTGCCAAATGAATAGATATAAATGTAAAGTACCCTAATAATGTCATACATTATTGTAGGCTGCTACAAGATAGCTCAATGTGAGCATTAATCCACTTACATGGTCACAGTTCTTGCATTAAGAGGATTGAGTGAGACTTCCATTGGAAAATAATGTTTACCTCAGAGAAGGGTTACAAATAAGGCTAAAGGGATAAAAAAAAAAAAAGCTGTGTAAACTGCCACATCATGCGTTCTCATGCATCTCAAGCTCTCAACATTTAAGACTTTTAGTCAGCTGAATTCGCCTTAGCTCTCTCAAAACAACCGAGGTTCTGAGCAAAGCAGCCTTGTTTACTACAATCTGTTGTAACATAATTTGACAAACATGAATCTGCATGAATGATACGTGTTAATGTAGTACAATGTTTTCATTGGGCATTATTTACAGTATTTTATTTACATCATTCTCAGCTAAGAAATAGTCTTTGATTCTGTAAATCAGTAATAAGAAATTCTGTTTGTAATTCTCATTATCAATAATTATTATTGGATTCTCATTACTGTAATGCAAAAAATAAATAAATAAAAATCTCATTCTCTGTAATGCAAGTTTTTTTTTTTTTTTTATTTTTTTTACTGTAATGCACCAAAAATGATTAATTCAGTAATATGAATGGCCATCTCTTGATTGTCATTAAATTAATGGCACAATGCAAGATCATGATGGACCATAAGATTTCGATAATTAAACACACATCTCCCCAAATTCGTTTTACCATAATACATCGGGATAATTTACTTTGTTTTTAATTCTCATAATTCTGAATAATGATAATTATTAGATTATCATTACTATAAAGAATCTAATGTTTTATGTAAATATGATGGATTATTCAAATTGTAAATTTTGCATACATTTGTTGTACAACCTTTAGTTTTTCTTATTTGAATTTTACAATAAATTTAAACATTTACTGTAATACACCAAAACTTCGAATACTGTAGTGAGAATGACCACCTATTAATTGTCATAAAAATATTGTAACAATGCAAAATTGCATCAATGCAAAAAAAATCTTAATGAATTAAGTTTTGAAATGGGTGAAATGTGACCTTGACATGTTTTAGTGAGATTCACCCTTAAAGGATAGTTCACCCAGAAATGATAATTCTCTCATCATTTACTCACCCTCATGCCATCAAGTCATGTGAATGACTTACTTTCTTCTGCAGAACACAAATGAAGATTTTTAGAAGAACATTTCTGCTCTGTAGGTCCATACAATGCAAGTAATCAATAAAAGTAATCCATACGACTCCAGTGGTTTAATTCATATCTTCAAAAGTGATGTGATAGGTGTAGGTGAGAAACAAATCAATATTAAAGTCCTTTTTTGCTAGAAATTCTTCTCCCTACCCAATAGGGGGTGATATGCATGAAGAATGTGAATCACCAAAAATAAAAGAAGAAGAATGTGAAAGTTAAAGTGGTGATTGACTGTGCAGGGAGGAGAATTTACAGTAAAAAAAATAAAAATAATAATAATTAAATATTGATCTGTTTCTCACCCACACCTATCATATTGCTTCTGAAGACATGGATTTAACCATTGGAGTCTTATGGATTACTTTAATGCTGACGTAAGTGATTTTTGGAGCTTCAAAATTTTGGCACCCATTTACTTGCATTGTATGGACCAAAAGAGCTGAAATCTTCTTCTAAAAATCTACATTTAAGTTCAGCAGATAAAAGAAAGTCATACACATCTGGGATGGAATAAGGGTGAGTAAAAGATGAGAGAATATTCATTTTTGGGTGAACTATTCCTTTAAGCCATTTATCTTATGTCATCTTGAGTCTTGAGGTGTCTCGTCTTTTAACAAAGAAGCTTACACTATGAAGTTATATTATACATTCATCCATCCCTCACAATCTTACCCAAAAGAGGGCATGACAGTTGACTTTCAGGGTTTTCTCCTCCATGGCATCGGGGCAGTCCAGGATTCTCTCGCCTGCCACCACCCCAGCATTGTTCACTAGGTAGGTTACATCTCTTCCCACCTCCTTTTGCACCTGGTCCGCTGTGTGGTACACCATTTCTCGGTTTGTCACATCCACTGTTTACGCATGTGCCTTGCCCCATTGTTCTCTCACCAGCTTGGCTGTCTCCTCATTAGTTTCTCCATTGATGTCCCACAGCACCACCTCAGCACCATATTTAGTGAACTCTAGAGCAAAGAGACGGCCCAGTGCCCCTCTGGAACCTGTAATGAGCACCAACTCACCGTCTATGGGCTTGGTACGTGGTCTCAACACGATCCGCAGACAGGAGTGTAAGTGCGTGTATAGGAGAATGAGTGAGACAGCCAAGCTGGTTGCCCTGGTTCTGTACTAGCTATTTCATTCCCTAAGACACTGTTTAAATACTCCCTTTCTCAGGATTAACTGAAAATAATTGTTTAGATCTTGAAATTGGTGTATCAGAGAATTTCATCTTTTGGTCACACTTTATATGATCTTTAAGATCTGATTTTATTGCAGCACTACAAAAAATAAAATAAAAAAAATTATCAGGTTTTTTCTTGTTTTCCAGTAAAAATATCTAAACATCCTTAAAATAAGATACATTTACTTGATAAGCAAAATGGCAGACAAAGGATATTTTCAGATATATTAAAATTTCATGATATTCATGTGTAAAACAACAATGAATCAATTACATTTTTTCTTCTTTTAAGCGTGAACCTCGCAATTGTTTTTGTTTTTAAAGATTTCTCTGAAAACAAGATTTATATATTACATTTGAATTTAACATGCTTTAAGGATGTTGTGATATTTTTACTGAAAAACAAGATAAAATACAATGTAAGAAGTTTTTGTAGTAAAAATATAAGGACTTGTACATAGCTACAGATAGAAGGTATAGAAATGTTACTGCAAAATAAGCAAGTTTAAAATATATAAGGTACATAGCTGGTCATAGATAACATGGACAAGATTTTAGGTTGAAATTCATATGCATGTTTAAGGAAAATATATTTTAGTTGTTATTAGTTTTTCCTTTTTTTCCAAATTTTAATGTCCGGAAGCATGTACATTTGGCACAACTATAATGAATAATGGATTACAGCATACTTCCATTCAAAATATAGTTTATAGGGGTTTCAGAAACTTATGTTTCGTAGCCTAATTTTTACAAAAGTTGCTCCTTTTTATTATTTAAAAGTCTAAAGGATTGGAAAAAGTTTTCAAAGAACTGGATCTTTAGAGTGAAGTTGATAATGAACATGAAATTTGCCTGAAAATTCTAATTCCATGGATCTTGACAATTAATATTAGGACATACAATGCTTGTTTGCATGCATACAAAATACAAAAGAATTTGTTTTTACTTCATTCTGTACTTTTAAGTTATGTTTCAAGTCCGATAATCTTTTACTTGTTCAATCAACTGCAATAATAGGAGGGGATCCATGAATCGAAAATAGGTCATTGACAAATACATTTGTCTGTGGTCATAAAAATGAAAAAATACATAAGTAAAATAAATAATAATAATAATAATATATATATATATATATACACACACACTTGCGGCCAAAAGTTTGGAATAATGTACAGATTTTGCTGTTTTGGAAGGAAATTGGTACTTTAATTCACCAAAGTGGCATTCAGCTTGATCACAAAGTATAGTCAGGACATTACTGATGTAAAAAACAGCACCATCACTATTTGAAAAAAGTCATTTTTGATCAAATCTAGACAGGCCCCATTTCCAGCAGCCATCACTCCAACACCATATCCTTGAGTAATCATGCTAAATTGCTAATTTGGTTCTAGAAAATCACTTGCCATTATATCAAACATATTTGCTATTTGGTTCAATAAATGGAGCTTAACATTGTCTTTGTGCTTGTTTTTGAGTTGCCACAGTATGCAATAGACTGGCATGTCTTAAGGTCAATATCAGCTTTCTCTAGAAACTCGTCAGTCAATCATTGTTTTGAGGAATGAAGGCTATACAATGCTTGAAATTGCCAAAAAAACTGAAGATTTCATACAAAGGTGTACACTACAGTCTTCAAAGACAAAGGACAACTGGCTCTAACAAGGACAGAAAGAGATGTGGAAGGCCAGATGGACAACTAAATAAGAGGATAAGTACATCAGAGTCTCTAGTTTGTGAAATAGATGCCTCATATGTCCTCAGCTGACAGCTTCATTGAATTCTACCCGCTCAACACCAGTTTCATGTACAACAGTAAAGAGAAAACCCAGGGGTGCAGGCCATATGGGAAGAACTGCAAAGAAAAAGCCACTTTTGAAACAGAAAAACAAAAAGAAAAGGTTAGAGTGGGCAAAGAAACACAGACATTGGACAACAGATCATTGGAAAAGAGTGTTATGGATCTTAACCCCATTGAGCTTTTGTGGGATCAGCTAGACTATAAGGTGTGTGAGAAGTGCCTGACAAAACAGCCAAATCTATGGCAAGTGCTACAGGAAGTGTGGGGTGAAATGTCACCTGAGAATCTGGACAAACTGACAGCTAAAATGCCATGGATCTGCAAAGCTGTCATTGCTGCACCTGGAGGATTTTTTGATGAGAACACTTTGAAGTAGTTTAAGAAGTTCTGAACATTTTTTTTCAAATTGTAATAGTAATTTCACATTATTAATGTCCTGACTATACATTGTGATCAGTTGAATGCCATTTTGGTGAATAAAAGTACCAATTTCTTTCCATAAGAGCAAAATCTGTACATTTTTCCTAACTTGTGGCCACCAGTGTATATATACATATCAGTTTCAGACAGTCTTTGCCTGTTTTACTTAATACATTTTTCATTGCTGTTTTCATTACTATTGCTACGTGTGTTTGTTTGTATCCGTGCTGTTTCCTGTGTGGTGAGTGAATGGAATGTTTGGTCTGGCTGTCTGGAGTCAAGTAAGCCTACACTGCACACCAGATAGAGGCAGGTGATTCAAAAGGCACGTAGTGGTGGTGAATCCTGTCCATCTCAACAGCAGACTGCAGGCTGTGTTGAGTACCACAACGAGCAGGGACCCTGCCTGCAGTCACTTGGTAAGCCTCAGACACAGTGATTGCCCAATTTTGGCTCTTTTAACTGTTTAACTACCTTAGCCATGTCTATATACTGTTATAACCCATCAATGTCACATTGCTTAATCAAGAATGGACTAGATTTTTATATTTAATTACAAAAACATCACAATGCTAGGATGTTGTAGTGGTTGTCAGTGTGTTGCTTTGTGGTTTCTTAGGTGTTTTGACTGTTTTGGTAGCACTGCAGGGTGATTTCTATAATGTTCTGGGCTGTTTCTTAGTAGTTCCTTACTAGCCTAAGTCTAAAGAAACCACCCTAAACATAGCTCGCAAAAATCGAGTCCAATCACTTAGAAAAGTAATAGCACACCTTTTAAAATGAGTTATGCACTAAGGCATAAGTCAGTCAGCTGGTCATTATTGTAAAATAAACCCAACAGGATGATCAAGGATAGTCTTGTATCAACCTAAGGGGTTTATTTTGTGATAATTAGCAGCTGACTGTAGATTATTCTGCTTATTATGTCTATTTGCAAAATAAGTAATTAAAAAGACATGCAATAATGATTTGAGTAATTATTATTATTATGTGAGAAGAAAAGAGACAGTGGAGTCTCTAGAAACTGCTGAATTCAACTTCTGTTTGCACTGGAGTTCTGTGGGTGTTTATATAGCGAAAATGACCGTTTGATGCTCATTATCCTGCTTATTACACGTCTACTTGCCAAATAAATGGACATTATATATTGATTTGAGTTGAAATTACTTTATAACTTACTTCGCAGAGTGATACGAGAAGAAGGAAAGATGACTCGCAAAATCTGGATGACCGGTGAGATACAACTTTATCCACGGATGTGGGGTTATTTTTCCAAAATATTTGACTGCTGGATGGCATGATTGACCAATCAGAATTGAGTATTCCAGAGAGACTTGAAATACATTTTAATAATTAGAGTTAAGGGGTTAGAACAAGCCCCTAACCCTAAGTATGAACAATAAAGTATGTGTGATGCCTGCCTTAACTCTTCACTGGTCTAAGTTCAACCTATTTGATCTATAATACAAATAACTGGGAGTGACATATATATATATATATATAATGATTCATAGATTTATACAACAATATTCATTCTATTGATTTGTTAATCTTGGATTGATTCCACGGCATACATTACATCTCTTTTTCTAAGATCTAAAACTTGTCTAACATTTATCTTATCTAACATTTATCTTTATCTCACAATCACATTATCAACTAGATTGTTTAAAACTGTAATCAAATGAAGCACTGTAATCATGTTGAATCATGTGTATGATTCTATATCTTCTAAACTGTAAAACTGTAATAAGACTTCCTCTTCTAAGTATTAAGTATGCAGTAATTTACCTTGAACAAGTGAATGAGAAACTTGCAGTTGAAGTGTGTGGGCACACATGCATTAAAATCTCTCTTCTATAGACTTTGACCTACTTCTCTGTCTTCTATTTTTTATAGTCCCAGCTCTCATCACCACTGGCGGCTATGGAAATGCCTGGAAAAAGAGGGAGATTTCAGACACAAACAATATGACAGGGTCAGATCTTTCAACCCACCCAATAAAAAAAAAAAAAAAATACAAAAGACAACTGCCATCAAAAAATGATATAACATGGCTGTACCATGGAGTAGCATGGCACATGAATATAGCCTAGTAATCAGTCAGTAGCATGGTATTACCACAGTACTTTCTTAGCAGGTTACCAGCCATTTGTAATTGTCAATTTTATTTGTGACTAAAGATCACAATAACTTTTTTGTTTTAAAGTTTTTAATTATTTAAATTTTAATGTGTGTATTTTATTGTACATTTTATGTGTGTATGTGTACATATCAGTTACTGTGTGGAGTTTGAACTCACCTCTCTGACGGTGGGTTGTCAGCGCAGTATCACTCCGCATACTCGCTGGATGCGGTACCTGAAGGAGGGGCATGAGGTGTGCGTGGAGTGTCAGCCACCAGCTCTTGCCCAGGGCCAACGCTACTGTTCAAGGGATGGGGAAAGCACCACGCAGGAAGGGTTACAGCAGAGATGCCTTTCTGAATAAACGTTTTAAATGGACTGTTATAACTTAGTCACAGATTCTGTCAGTTACTACAGAAAATACTTTGAGTCGCCTCGCCAACAGCAAGCAGTGCACTCGCAACGAATATCTGTGGGGCAAGGCATTGAAATAAATGTTAAAATACACACTTGTTTGAAAATATATCCACAAAATTATACGTTGACATGGGACTAGTTTTGAAAAAAAAAAAAACAGGGACACTTTTTGATTGCTCATATCTTAGAAAACATAAAGGCGTTTGTCCTTGTCTTCTGAAGTAATCTAATCTGTTTTTGGTGAGAACAGACCAAAATGTAACTCCTTTTTCACTGTACATCATGCACTTGCAGTCTACAGGAACAATCATGATCTCAAGCTTACTAGTACAGTTCAGAGTGCTAGATGGTGCTAGGAAATATAATCGAGCTTGAAATAATGATTGCCAAGGAGACTGCTGATGTCAAGGTTTACAGTAAAAAAGGACTTAAATATTTATCTGTTTCTCACTCACACCTATCATATCGCTTCTAAAGTCATGGATTTAACCACTGGAGTCGTATGCATAACTTTTATGATGCCTTTATGTGCTTTTTGGAGCTTCAAAGTTTTGGCCCCTATTGACTTGCATTTTGAGGACCTACAGAGCTGAGATATTCTAAAAATCTTCATTTGTGTTCAGCAGAAGAAAGTAAGTCATATACATCTAGGATGGCATGAGGTTGTGTAAATTATTAGAGAACTTTAATTTTTTTTGGTGAACTATTCCTTTAATTGTATACTCTCCAAAGATTAATTTAGTAATGATTTATATTAATTTAATGAAATACATATGTGGAACTAAACTGAAACCAAAAAACACTGAGAAAATGAAAACTAAACTTAAACTAACAGACAAATTGTGAAAACTAATGAAATCTAAACTAAACTGTAATGACAAATTGAATATAAAATAGAAATAAAAACTAAATTAAAAATCCAAAACTATAATAAGACTGGTGTGTCATTTGGGACACAGCTCAAGTGTTTCAGACAGAGGGCCAGAGACAGGATGGAAAAATGTTTGTGCAAATAAATAAATAAATAAATAAATATAATAATAATAATAAATATAACATAAGTGAACCTCGAGGAAAATAATACAATGAAGGAAAAAGAAACATGACTTGACCCCTTTAACTTTTATTGAACACAGAATATTCCTTTAATTTTATGTCTATATGTAGTTTAATCCCCTAACTACATGTATAATCTTTATCAGGACAAGGCGAAAATAAAATACATTTTCCAGAATAATCAACATTGAGTTTCCTTATATGAGCTAGGCCAGGTTTCTCATGACACAGATCTTGCTGCAATCTTCCACTTCTGCCACTAGAGGGAACCATAAAACATCTCTAATTATGCAAGAGCTTGTTTATAAAACCTCCTGTGCTGGTTAAGGGCCCTTCTAACAGGCCTGTGCACTCATTTAGAACACTCCAGAGCCTTATAATTCTTTTATTAATTAATTAATTATTTTTTTCTTTAAGAGATTTACAAATTGCTTGTTAATCTAGGCTAAATATAAAAGCCTAATGACATTGGCTTGTTTGTACATTGCCAGTTTTTTATAGATTATTTATATATATATATATATATATATATATATATATATATATATATATATATATATATATATATATATATATGTACAATAATTAATATATTTAATATAAGTCAAAAATGCTGTTTTAAAAAACAGTTATCATGAAAGTAGAATTGAAACCTTTCTATCTTGCTATTTTCAAGGACAACAGCTGGATGTACCCATGCACCACTCTATCTGTCTCCTTCTATATCTCTCCCCATCACTCTTTCAGTCTCACCATCACATTCTCGCTCTTAGGAGGTTATCTCTGCAGTGGCAGGCCGTGGGGAATTCTCAGTGCAGAGGGGTGTGGAGACGGGTCCGTCGCTGAGATTTCCTGTTCCTGTCCTACTATACACAGTTTTCTCTTCATTTAACTCACACATTAATCTTAACCAAGTGAAATGTAATTTCATACTTGATCACTGAAGGAATTATGGTAGAATGAGCAGATAGAACAATATGTGGCAAGGGTGTAGATTTGGTTTGAAAGTTGGTAGGGACATATTGCAAGGATCATATTCAAAATGTTGGTATTAAGTAAATGCAAGAAATATAGTCTAGTAATATAGGCAAAATAGCATTATTACCTCACAAGTCTCATTTCTTATTTCTCTGCATCACCATAATAAATATTACTTTTTTTTTCTCTAAAGAATAAACAAATTAAGAACTGACCACTAGGGCTGCACAGTTAGGAGGAAATATGTGATATGCGATTAACTTGGATAATGTGACAGCAATATGCTATGCGATAAACCTAAGATTAATGGGTCAAAATCAATTGTTATGTTTTTCAAGAAGATTTGCCTCGAGAAAATGATATCCAAGGGACATAAAGTAAATTTCGCTAAAATGTTTTATCCAGCATTAAACAAATGGAGATCAAAACAAAGGGTAGTATAAATGAACAATTTACAAAATGACTTATGAATTATGGGGAGAACGGAGCATTTACATTTTCCCCCACTTTCTGCTTTTCAACTCCCCTGACTCCCACATCTTTTCTCATATTGCTTATTTATATGCACTTACATTTTTAATCTGAAAAAGTAGGCTTCCTGAACAAAGTAGGCTTTAGGCTTAGCCTACAGCTAATAACATTTTTGATCGCAAATGCCTTATTTTTTTGACAAAACATTATTTTCCAATTTATCCCGATGTTCAATGTGCAAAATAAAACATTTATTGAGATTTATACTGGCATCTTAAAATCCTGCACCTCTGACACAAATGTTCAAATTTTAAGGTGTCTTCATCAAGAGGGCGCTTACTGGCCAAATAAGAAGAATCCTCCATTGGGCTGCATGCAAAACAAATTTTTTACTTAGACATGAAACATTTGTACACGAAAAGTATGCTTGTTTAAATCTATTAATTTCAAGGATTGGATGTAAGATACCAATGGAAATCCGCCCTTGTAATCTCCATAAAATTATTTGTAAAAATCTTAGAAATGACTGTGATCTGGTGTATCCTGAACATTGCTGAGAAAAGTAACAGGTGCCATGTGACGACACCGTTTATGCACTGCTTCAGAAGAGGTAGGACAATAATTTACACATGAATAATTATAACCTTTAAGGACCTTTGTTGGTCGGCACATTTGCAAATTTCTGAAAGTTGGTAGGGAAATGTCCCTATCATCCCTACCTATATCTACGCCTATGATATTTGGTAACGCTCCCACCTGCTCCACACTTGTATGCTGAATAATATGATGTATAATTCATTAGCAAGAAAAGATTCCATATTAGTTCACATTTTTTTATTTTTTATAAATGACTCCTTATTACTGCTAATGATCATCCTTTTAGTACAAAAATGAGAATTCTGTCATCATTTTATATCATGATGTATCATAATCACTGTTGTCATTCCAGACTCATATGATTTTCAAATTCAAATTCAATTTGAAAATGGGTTTTTCCAAAACATCTTCTTTTGTGTTCCACAGAAGAGAGAAAATCATGCAGGTTTAGAATGACATAAGTTAATTTTCGTGTTAACAGCAAAGAATTACTTCTTTCAAAAGCTAATGTAGACAACACCGGAATAATACATTCAAGGTAAAATGAATCATCTGTATAATTTATTTGATTTTCCAGCCAACCAAGGGGGTAGGGGAAATCTCTTCTTCATACTGCAAAGAAATCAAAAGATTTCAGGATATTTTGACACATTTTTGGCTCTTTTTCCTATACAAGACCAGGAGGAATTGGCTTTCGTCACATACAGAACAAGTTACAGCTTCAGAGGTACGACATGCATTAAACAACATAACACACGTACAGAAATAACGGCATAGAAAGTCAACAGGTAGAAAGATTACAAAACAAAGACCTACAAACAACATTGTAGAAGATTTAGGGGGCGAGGGAGGGATTGTAAACAGTGCTTTCTGTTTTTTAAGTTCCCTGGAAACTCTTTGAATGTTTACGTTAATTTATTTTTATGAAATACTTTCTTATTCATACCTCTAGTTACTGAACAATTTTATAAGAAGACAACAGAAAAAATCTAATAAATGAAAGAATTCACTTGTGCTATCCAGTTTAAATAAGAAGCATATAAACCCTTAATCATCACAAATCCTCTCATAGTAAACTCAATTAAAATTCAAAGCTCCAATTATCTAATACATTGACTGTGACTGTAAACCAAAAATAACATAAACATCACAAAATCCATTCATTTTCAAACAGTGCCCATGTTGATGCTGGAAGCATCATCAGTTTGACACATTTTTGAGCAAATTTGAATACCACTTAATTTGAAGGATTTTATTAATATACCATTATGGATTACAACCTGCACTAACATGTGGGTGGGCATTTTATACAAAACACCTTTAATGCCATCAGACCATCCAATAAGACACTGACATTGGACTGAAATTACTGATTGTCATCACTGTTTGTTGACTATAGTGTCTAAAAAAATATATATTCCCCAAATAATCGCCCCTACATATTTCATTCTAGTCTTTGTAAATGCTCTAAGAACACTGCACTTTGTGTGTTTCCCATGGGACATTATATAGAATGACATCTGCAGAACATAACAGCAATAAGACAACATATTCTAATTCTGACATGACTGACTGGGCAATTAACATGGAATATATTGGGGTGCATTTCACATAAACCTGCCAAGAACATGTTCAAGTCATATTTCACCACACACGCAAAAAAAAAAAAAAAAAAAAAAAAAAAAGATATATATATATATATATATATATATATATATATATATATATATATATATATTTTGCATTAAGAAAATGAAGCCTGTTTAGTAACATTAAGATTTTTTCCCCCATTGTTACATCTATCTGTCTATCTATCTATTTGTTGTCTGTCTGTCTGTCTGTCTGTCTGTCTGTCTCTCTCTCTCTCTCTCTCTCTCTCTCTCTATATATATATACACTATGTATGCATGTATGTATATACTGGATAGATGTATGTATATCATTACGTACAGGATGATTTTCATGACTGTATTGCAGCAAAGAGAATCTAAAATGAATCATCACTGAGAATAATGAGTAAAACATAAAGGTCATTTAAGGAAATCAAGTCAGTGTGCTTAATTGTCATGAAAATGATGCCATAAGACAAAATCTCTTAAAGGTCCTAATACAGGCTTTGTTTTCCTTATGCAAAATATAATATAATATTATATATATATATATATATATATATACAGTATATTTTAAATTTATAATGAAATATTACCTGGGCATGAGATTCACCCATGGATCATCACAAGAAACCAGTGTCTCAGGGCCCCACAGCCAAACAGATACACGAAAGAGAGAGTTTTGAATGGCTTCAGTAAAGTAACATTTCAGTAATTATGTTCTCTCCATTTAAATCTAAGCAATAAATAGAGTATTAAATGAGAATCCCACAATCGAAAGTTCATGGACATTATAAAATCCACATACAAGACTACAACCAGAGCAAGGGACTTTAACTCTCTGAAAGCAGTTTCATCTCGCTCTATTAATGTAAGGGTACACATCATGGCAATCATAAATTATTCCATATTGAGCAGAGAGAAGAAGAGCCCTCTCTCTTCTATTTTTTTCTGTCTGCCTCCCATACACGCCTTTCTCACTGGCTCTTGCAGAAATTGGTATTCCGTTCACACTTCAGTTCAACTCAGCTAAATTGCTGAGACAGGGATGGAAGCATACACTCTCCCAAGACTCACTAGAGGCCGAGTTTTCCTGATCATCTTCTCGCTCCCTAGATAACACATGGGCACACACACACATACATATTCTGAGAGAGAAGTACATTCTAACAATGTGACTTTTCAGTGATGGTATTTGTTGATGGATGCAATTGAGTGAATGTTTTTGATCTAATTTAGCCCTCTCTATCCCAGTTTTCAAACTGGATATAGTCATCTTCAGGACAGCTTCTACATACCTGTGTGTACATGCTGGACTGTGTTTGTGTGATTATAGAATAGTTAGGACAGGGATGTTGGCGATAAGGATATAATCTTTTAAGGATAAGGAAGTTTGTGCAGTGTGTGTCAAATTTGGAGGAAAACATGGCCAAGCATTACATTTTGTTTTACAGAGTTCTCTATCAAAAGTGATAAGTTTTAAATCATCCATCATTCAAAAGTAGAACTGGACAAACTGGTCATCATCTTGGTCAAGCCGTGTACTTTGAGCTTTAATAATAATTGAAGACACAAAAGGTCCCTTAAAACGTTATACTAAATCAAATATTTCAAAATAAACATTCTCACTGGCAAAGCAAAAGTATTAGACCATCTACCTTACTTTATATGATCATTTTAAAAAATACCATAGAAATATATATTTATATTTATTCTTTTATTCAGAAATATTTGTGTCTGAGACAGCATCCTCTGCTATGAAATTGTTAAATCGAACTGAAGTGTTGAATTGACCTGAAGTTTTTCGAAAGTTTATCACTGGTAACAACAGGGTGAGGTATGTGTTGTCCATTCAATATAGTTCTCATTGTTGCATCTGTGTGGGTTGCCAATGTGCATGTGCTATTTTTATTTTATTTTTTTGTAATATGCAATCATAAGCATGGGTGTTTTGTGAGAAAACATTGAACATGAGTTGTATCTTGTTCCATTACTTTCTTAAACCATTTGTTTTTTTTTACTAAATTTTGCCATACCAGAAAAAAATACAATAAATAAGGGATGACATGTTAGTAAATGAACATGAGGGGAGGAAAATATGAACAGATTTTGGTCTCTTCCGATGGAACAATAAACAATTTATTCATTTATCGGTAAATATGACAAGAAATATGTAACATTTCTAAGGATAATAATCTTCATGTCTATATATAAAAATAAATAAATCAAGATTCAAACAGTATGTGAATATATTCTGGAGAGTGAGTATGTGTGTAGGAATGTCATAGTTATCATATACAGTACGTGCACATTATCATACTATCAGCCCTCCCTATAATCATATACGCTTGCACACAAGCACGCATACTGTATGCTGACCCATAACTGCAGTTAAGTAAGGCAAGTTTATCAGGGGACAGGGAAGGGGTGCACTAGTAAACAGGGTTTTACATGTACTTTGTCTCTAATTTTAATCTTTAAGGTGGGCTCTAGACAGTGACTAGTTAATGTGGGCAGTGACGGACTGTCCCCTTTAATTTACCACACATACCTGCACTTGAATGGTAAGTTTTCAGCCTCAAGTTAGTTAAGCTTAAATCCTGTTCTTGTCTCAAACAAGATTTGTTTGGCCTGATTTGTTCTGGCTGTATCTTACCCCTGTGATGGACCAATGCAGGACCAAAAGGCAAGAGATGTAGGCAATGGTACATCCTCTAGATCCTGTTCCATAATTATGTAACAGGACCACTGTTTTCCAGTGAACTCACCCACATAAAGTCACCAGGGTATGCCCCCTTGTATAATGATTCTCCATTGTACATTAGTCTCCGCTTTCTCCAATGTCCTTGGCCTTCTATTCCTTCTTGGACTCCTTTCAGAGTTTTTCACAACTCTAAGGCCTCAGAGGCCCTTATCAAATGTATTGGAATTTCCCCTGTCCCCTTTGGGCCTCTGCAAGTTCTCTGAAGCCACGTGGTTCTCGTGACCAACACTTGGGCTACTTCCCAATGGGAATAGGCAGTTCTGACCTAGCAGCCTCTGGGCAGCTTCCAAATGGTTGTTGCCCCCCTGGTAACCACCGAGATGAGGCTTGGAGCTCAGGCAACCCAGCAGACGCTCTGACTGACCACCCTCACGCAAGTGCTCCTCGTCATCCGTGTCGGCATCAATGTACTTACTAATAGATGCATCATAGAAAGTGAAGACCGCAGGGGTGAATGCCTTCCTTTCAGGTGTCTTTGGTGGAGTCCTGCTGCTGGCTGTTGTGTAGACCGACACCTCTGGACTTAGGATGGAGTTATCGGAGAGAAGAGAGTTGTCGGATAGAGGACCGCCCGATGGGCAGGTCTCACCAAAACTGCGATGATTCACCCTAACCAAATGCACTTTCTGAGAGCTTCCAAGCAGACCTGGTTTTCGTGAACCATCAGTGTTAAGAAGTTTAGCACCAGAACAAGGTGATGTAAGCATGGTCTCATGCTCCATGGTGGTCTGCAGGCTTGGGTTCACACTGACCCGACTAGAGAGGCCTGAACCAGGGCTGTGGGAGAACCGAGAGCCCTCTGGGAGGGACAAGCCCCCTGTGGGATTGTAGGGGAATCGTGGGTTCTCTTGAAAATCTGTTGCACAGCTGATATAACTGTCGAAGCTGGACAGACTTTTCATGTCTACCACCCCTTCGCGACCCCCATTTAGTGGGTCACCATCTTGACCTGGCAAGGCTTCTAGCTCAATCTCATTCCTTCTATGTCCTGCTTGAGATGAGCTTCTGTCTTTGGTGTTCAGGTTGGGCTGTGACTGAGTCTTAGCCATCTGGTTGTACATTTCTTCCAGTTTCTGTGCATTAAGCCTCTGTGGACTAGAGGCCCTTGCCTTGCTCGGGGAACCTTGGTCTGGATTAAAGGAATGATTTGAACTGGTCTCAGATGCTGCCTGCTTAGATGACCACTTCCACCGACTGGGTGAGAGATGGTTGTCCTGGGTTCTTTCACTCTTATCCATGACCACCACATCCAAAAGCTCTGCACCACGTGAAAATGCTTCTCTAACATTCATGGACACTATACTGCCATTGCGTTTGGCTCGCTCAAGAGCCTCACGTCTCTTGATGGCCTTCTCTTGTCTTTTTTGTTCCTTGTAGAATTCTGAGAAATTGTTGACGATGATGGGAATGGGCAGAGCAATGACTAACACTCCTGCTATACAGCAGAGGCCACCAACAATCTTCCCCAGAAGTGTCTTGGGGTAAATGTCCCCATATCCCACAGTGGTCATGGTAATAGTGGCCCACCAGAAGGAGGCAGGGATGCTCTTGAACTTGGTATCATCCTCGTCCTTCTCTGCAAAGAAAACTAGGCTGGAAAAGATCATGATGCCCATGGCTAAGAAGAGTATAAGCAGGCCCAGCTCGTTGTAACTTCGTCGCAGTGTAAACCCCAGTGACTGCAACCCAGTAGAGTGACGTGCCAGTTTGAGGATACGCAAAATTCGCATTATTCGAAAGATTTGTACCACCCGCCGTACATTCTGAAACTGCAAGACGCTCTTGTTGGACTCTGTCAAGAATATTGTGACATAATATGGTAGGATGGCCAGCAGGTCGATGACATTCAGGGGACCTTTGAAAAATTTCCATTTGTTTGGTGAGGAAAGAAAGCGAAGAAGGTACTCCATGGTGAACCAAGCGATGCACACGGCCTCCACATGAGCCAGCTGGGGATTATCGGTAGTCTGACCAAACTCGTCTGTGTCTTGCAGTTCCGGGAGGGTGTTAAGGGACAAAGCGATAGTGGAGAGCACAATGAATAAGATAGAGATGATGGCCAAAATCTGTAAGACAAAAAAATAATTAATTGAAGAAAAAAATCCATTATTAAAGGGATAGTTTAAAATAAAAGGAGACAGAAGGCAGACCGTTCAGCCTCAGTCACCGTTCACTTTTATTGCATTTTTTTTCCATACAGTGAAAGGAAATGGTGACAGAGGCTTTCAATCCCTAATATTCTGCCTAACATATCCTTTTGTGTCCAAGTCATACAGGTTTGGAACAAAATGAGAGAGAGGAAATTATGATTTGGGTAAGCTATTCCATAAAAAAAAAAAAAAAAAAGAAGAACCTTGTTTAATGAAGATCTTACATACTGGTAAAAACATATTGGATTAAAATAGTGTAAATATTCACTGTAAACTCAGCTCTAATGTATGAACCTTTCATCTAAGAACCACAGGAGAAATCCAACATTGGTGCTTTGACTAAGTTGTACTTAAAGTCCATATAAGTCTATTGGGAATATAAGGAAATTATCTTACTATATAAAAATCGTATAAGGAAATGATGACAGAAGTTTAATTTTTGGGTGAACTATCTCACTTTAAGCTCTGTGTACATGTAAAGGCAATTAAAGAGAGAGAGAGAGAGAGAGAGAGAGAGAGAGAGAGAGAGAGAGAAAGGTTGGGCTTGAGAATGTGGTAATATATATTTAAATGATTTTACCCAAGTGAAAGACAATGCATTTTTCTCTGTTATTGTGTGTATGACGTTCTGACTTTGTTGGAGTTGTAGAAAGCATGCAATAACTCTATTAAAACCTAGTTTCGTCAAAATCGACATTTAAGCATCTGTTAAGCCTCATATAATTCTCATTAATGTTTGAATTTAAATGCATTAAGTTAGTGTAAAAACAGTAATTTTCCTAAAAAAGTATGAAAAATATTGAAGTATTACGTCTTCAAAATATAATTTCAAAGATTACAAATTAGATAAGTATTCACATCCTAAATTGGGAACACTTTCTGTTTCACTTTCTATTTTTTCTTTTCAATATACATCGACGGTCAGTGAATGTACAGTGGGTGGACCATGGATGTGCAGACTGAGATTACCGAAAAACATGTTTGGGTGACTAAGAGGATAACCTTTTAACTTTCAAAATGTGAGTCCTTTTTGAGAGAAAAACAGGGTCAAATTTGAATGTGTAAAAGGATTATCAAGGTACATTCTATGATGAATGATGTTATCCCTTACTCATGGTCACCTACAGCATTGTCATGATGCCATGGCATAACAGAATTATGAACCTCTTCCTTCATCATCTCCAATTTTAGCCAGCTAATCTATCTTTGTCAGTATTATCAAATGATTTGCCTCCGTATGAATGCTATGGGAAATCATTTGTGACTCATTGCACTTGCAGGTGTCTGCCTGTGTGTATTAATGTGTTTAAGAAGAGATGATACCCTCCAGTCACGTGAGTCATGGGGGAAAATTTAGAAACTTTAATACGATTATATACAGCCTATAACCTATAAACAGCAAAGATTAGCCTTTTATTTATAAGCATGCCAAAGCTTCAGCAGAATTTTTCCACAACAATGTCAGCAACCACAGTCTCTATTAAGTAACACCGGAGCTCCCAACTCCCTCCCATTTTATCCACCACTGTCTGATACAAGACTGAAATGTCTAGCTGTTTGCAATGTCATTGGTATACATTCTATTTCTCCTAAATATATATATATATATGTCTTTATTGGTCAAGTTGGCTGTCAATTTGAGAACTTCCCTTTATGCTCAGATTTGACAAGATACCAGCGTCTGCAATCAAAAGATGGATAATTTAAAATGAACTCAAATATTTCTCACCTAATACTTCCAAGGCAAAATTATCTGAACTGCGCTATCCACAGTCATTTTATATAGCTCCATACTCTTTAAAATGTCTCATCTGCCTATTCTTATTTCTCCCAAGGTATTTTGAAACATCTGAGACAAAGTTTATGCTTAAAAGAAACTACTGAAACTCCATGAAGTCTTATGAGCTATGAAAGACCAACTTCTGAGTAACAAAACTTTTACGTTCCTCTGGGTTTTACTGGAGGTTCAAGGTCATTTACTTGGACTTTAAGGACAAGCATGTTTGTAAAGTCTGTGCATTGCAAAATATTCCTAAAGTGAAAAGTGAATAGGGCAGCTAAAAAAGGACAGTCCACTAGAGTGACAATGCTTGATGTAGATGCTCAGACGTTTAATGGGGAATTCATTTTAAGAGGGTTCAGCACAAATTCTCAGTGTGCAATCAATTGAGCCATTGACCAAGTGATAATCTGCAAATAACGTCTGTGCACACTCAAGCTGAGGAAGGCATAACAGGGTCAACTCCCTGTGTAGAGATGGCTAGGGAGAAGGATGTCCTGGGGGATATCCCAGCATTTTCACATAGTCTCAGGTGAGTGGCTCATTATCACATCCAGTGGGGTACTCGTATAAGCACATACAAATTATGCTCTCACGAGATCAGAGGTGGGTAGTAACCCACTACATTTACTCTGTTACATTTACTTGAGTAACTTTTTGAAAAAAAATTTTTACTTTTAGAGTAGGTTAAAAGTGGGTACTTTTTACTCTCACTCAAGTAAATTTTGAATGATTTTTTTTTTTTTACTTTTGCTTCTTTACAATGGGTGGCGTTCCTGTCGCTACATTACTGGGTTTAATTTTAATTAATGTGTAATTTATTGAGAGATTATTGAATGGGACTTTTACGACTGCGGAAATTCACACAGCTGCGCGCGCTGAGCCGCTGTCCCAGACTGTCACTCAATCACTGCTGCAGCATCAAACTCTTCAAAGTGAAACACTTTCTTTGCTCCTCACAGTGAAAAAAATAATAGTTTCGTCATGCAATGCCTTCATTTAACACCAAGACAAGCTGATATATCAAGATTAAAATCACAGCTCCAACTTAAGGCAGCACGCTGTAAGGTTTGGCTCTAATGCTAACATGGGCTTTTCTGTGTAATGAGATGGTCATTTTCAGAGTGATAATGTAACTGGGCTCTTATGACACCAGTTTTTAAGTGTACATTTTTAAATCAGTGCAGCAATATATCAGTGCGCTTTGTCCCGCGTCCCGCATGTCATGAGCAGTATTTACGCATTTACCCCGCACCCTCATGGGGGTACTGGCAACTATTGCAGCTACTTCAGGCGGATTAACTGTATAAATTCATGTAAACATCCAAGTTAAGTGTACATCACTGCCATTTGCTTGATTGACAATTGGAGTGTGAACAGACAGCATTTCTGCGCGTGCACAGCGAGGTGCATGGGGCACACACATGTGAGATGTGCGGGCGCGAGGCAATCGTATGGCAAAGAGAGACTGGCTGTGTCCGCAATTGTTCACTCATTCACTATTTCCTATATAGTGAATGGCAGTTAGTGTACTATATCTCAACAGTAAGTGAACGAAATGAGTGAATTCGGACGCTGACTATACACCGAGTGTTGGAGTTCTGGGGCTGTTGCAGAAACAACGTCACATATGAAATTTTAAAATACTTGGGCCTTACTTGTTATTCTTATTAAATAATATATTAATAAAATACATCTTTATTCTTAGTCATTCAGTCATTTTTAATATATACTGTGTGTTAATATAAAGAGTAAACACATTTTATCAGATAAAGAGTACATTTTAAAATGTGTCTGTATGTTTTGTGTCTCTATATGTTATGTTATTTTAATCAAGTAATGATTTGTCAAAAAGTAATTTACTACATTTAGCATGAAATAAAACATTGCAGGAGTGAAGGAAGCAGTAAACTCCCAGCTCGTACGTCTTCCCCGTGGTGGTTTGTGGGCAAATAACCACTGTCAAGTGTACATCAAATGTACACTCGAAATTAGAGTGCACTGTGGGTAAGAATGAGTGAACAAAAGTAGAGAATGAGTGGCTCACTCAGATTCAGACACTCCTACAAAATGGCAGACACCAGAAATAGTGCACTATATAGTGGATAGGGGGCTGTTTCAGACACAGTGAGTGTTCCAGGACCGGGGTTGGTGCCCTACGCACTAGGCGTACTCTGCATTTAGAGAGTGGTGGTACTGCTGTACAGAACTAATGATCTAAATACTTATGACACTGAAAACTGTAACTACACTGAAATAAGAATCTACACAGGACTTTAAAAGCTATGAAATAGTGAAAGAAGGCATGATCTTGCTTTGGTTTATATTTCAGCATTATATATAATGTCCTTGAGGGACATTTTCACGTTTTCACTGTAATAATTACTAGAAATGTTTCCAAACCTCTCTTCTTATTGACAAATTCATCCAGATCTGACAAGTGCCCTTAAAAGGATAGTTCACCCAAAAATTACAATTCTCATTATTTACTCACCCTCATGCCACCCCAGATGTGTATGACTTTCTTTCATCTGCTGAACTCAAATGAAGATTTTTAGAAGAATTTCTCAGCTCTGTAGGTCCATACAATGCAAGTGAATGGGTGGCAACATTTTAAAGCTAAACAAAATCACATAGGTCAGCTAAAAAGTAATCCATAAGACTCCAGTGGTTAAATCAGTATCTTCAGAAGCAATGTGATAGGTGTGGATGAGAAACAAAGAAACAGATCACTTTCACATTCTTCTTGTGTTTTTGGTGATTCACATACTTCTCTGCATATCGCCCCCTTCTTTCTAGCAAAAAATGACAAATATTGATCTGTTTCTCACCCACACCTATCATATCACTTCTGAAGATATGGATTTAACCACTGGAGTCTTATGGATTACTTTTATGCTGCCTTTATGTGCTTTTTTGAGCATCAAAGGCCTGCAGAGCTAAAATATTATTTAAAAAAATATTTGTGTTTGCAGAAGAAAGGAAGTCATACACATCTGGGATGGCATGAGGGTGAGTAAATGATGAGAGAATTTTCATTTTTGGGTAAACTATCTCTTTAAAGTGATAGCTCAGCCATAATTTAATATTCTGTCATCATTTCCTAACCCTCATGTTGTTCCATACCAGTAAGACGCTTTGTATTATGTGGAACACAAAAGATGTTAGACAGAATGTTAGGGACTGACAGTCTTGGTCACCATTCACTTTCAAAATATGGGGGAAAAAAAAACTCATTCACTGAAATTAAATAGTGACCAAGGCCAACATTCTGTCTAATATCTCCTTAATGTGTTGCATGGAAGAAAGAAAGTCATACGGGTTTGGAACAACATGATGGTGAACGATGACAGAATTTCCATTAATAATAATAATAATTCTGTAATACATGTTAAATGTGTATTATGTAATGGAATATTGGGGAGTTAACGTCAATTATGTCATTTGTGAAAGTAACGTGTTACTCACTACTTGAGTACTCTTTTAATTGAATACTTTCTTACTCTTACTCAAGTAATTATTTATGTTAGTACTTTTACTTCTACTTGAGTACAGTTTTTGGCTACTCTACCCACCTCTGCATGAGATACATGCAACTCATTTGCACACAAACACATACACACCCACAGTTAAATACACACTTAAAAAGCTGCTGTGCACAGCAGGATATCCCATAAAGGCACACTTTCAATCTCAATGCATCCCATTGGAAAGAAAAATCACTAATGAGATCTCCTTAATATCAAAACCTTATACATAAGATTCCTGTGTTTTAAATTTTTATACCATAGCCTAGTGATTACAAATGTCTCCTCTACAGTTTCAGAAAAGTTCTTAACAAGGTTTCAAACTTTGCTCAGATCTGGCAAGATACCAAAGCCTGCAATCAAAAGATATTTCGGTAGCTCTTTACAATAAGGTTCTATTCATTAACATTAGTTAATGCATTAAGTATCATGAACAAACTCTTATCAATATGTTTTTTTAAAGCATTTATTAATCTTTGTTAATTTAAGTTAAGAAAATTACAATTGTTCATTGTTAGTTCATAGTGCATTATCTAATGTCAACAAATACACATTTTGATTTTAAAAATATTAATATATATTGAAATTAACATTTACTAAGATTAATAAATGCTTAATAAGTATTGTTCATTGTTAGTTCATGTTAACTAATGTTGTTAACTAATGTTAATAAATGGAACCTTATTGTAAAGTGTTACCGATATTTCAGTGTAAACTCAAACATTTCTTACAATGTTTTTTTCAGTAACCAAACTATCTAGACTATATTCAGTATGTTCCCCTTCTGTCACTCACTCGACGTTGTGTCGATGTAGTGACACTAGGGGTCACTCTTGAGAGCCCCGAACACCTCAGATCTTTGAGAAAAGGCCAATGAGAATTTGCGAGTGGAATTTGCATGCCACTCCCCCGGACATACGTGTATAAAAGGAACTGGCTCGCAACCACTCATCCAGATTTTTTCCTCGGAGCTGAGCGGTTGTACTATCAGCGAGCTGAATACTACTGCTGTTCCATTCACCTCTTAAGAAGCGTATGCTTTTGGATATATGGCGCATTTCCAGCGGCTTTCTCTCCTTCTGCACGACGAGTGCAGATTTCACCCCTAGACGCTTAAACAGCGCTAAAAGAGTGTATATTCCTGCTAAAGAGTATATTTTCTCTATTAGAGCACACACATTGACATTGAACGTCTTTTTAAAGATGCGTCTTTATAAAGATGCCTTTCTGTCTTTGTATGATTCCTGGATGCGGTCGCTATCTCTCCGCTTCCGACAGCCACGGGCGCTGCCTCACGTGTCTGGGCAGCGATCACACGGAGGCAGTGTTCGTGGATGGTTCATGTTCTCATTGCAAGAATATGACCATGGCAATGTTGCAGTCGAGGCTTTCCTTCTTCCGGGGGAAAGCCACTCTAGCCGCCCCCGCGCCTCGTCTTTTACCTCCGGGTAGGCGATTTGGGGGCTTCAATGGGCGCGGCTCTGCCGGGTGAATCCCCTTGGACCTCCCATTCCCCAGCATGCTCATTTGCCCCCAGTGAGTTCCGAGAGGAGACCAGCTTGCACCAGGGCCAGCTTAGTGTCCCTTTCGGCGCTCCGGAGCGGGATGAGTGCTCGATCGCTGCATCGGAGTGCGTACTGGCTATGTCAGATGCTGAGGACTCGACTGGGCTGCCACCTTCGAGTCTGACGGCGAGATGACCACCATGCTTGCCCGGGCTGCCGCGTGTGTCGGGTTGGAGTGGAACCTTCCACCCTCCCCTGAGCCCTCGTGGCTAGATGATTGGTTCCTGGGTTTGGGGCACCACTCACAGCACCCCCCCCCCTCCCCAAGCCCCTTTCTTCACGGAAGTGCACGACGAGCTGACAAGTTCATGGAGGGCACCTTTTTCTGCCTGAAACCGACCTCCCAGCTCATCCGCTCTCACTACCCTCGATGGCCCACGGGTATACGGAGGTCCCTCAGGTGGATAAGTCAGTTGCTGTGCATCTGTGCCCGCAAAGCGCAGCCACCTGGTGGGATCGCCCGGCACTCCCTTCCAAGGCCTGTAGGACGACATTGTCTCTGATGGCCAAAGCATCCCCCAGTGGAGGGCCGGGAGGTAAATCCTTGGTTTCCTTTTCTTTTATGTTCGCCCCACATTCTCAAAAGAGCAGTTTCCTCACTCTCTGGGTCACATAGCTAGTGTTTACGACTGCCGTTATCATGGCAACTGGGAACTGAGCACCTGCAACTTAGACGCCGCGAACGAGGGCCCCCCCACCTTTGCGCCTCCGGTCGCACCACACTCACACCCATGGCCAGGTGGTTGTGACGGACTATGAGGACGGTCAAAAAGTCCCTCCTCCCCCGTTGCTGACTCCCCCGACACCGGGTACATGGAGCAAGATAAGTGCTTCGAGGGTCCCCTCAGCACAGCCACGAGTTCGAAATGAAGTGAGGCTCCTCGACGTGGCATCCTCTGCTCCCTCCCACCGCAAGGCCCCACCCACAGGTATGTTAAACATGATCGTCCCCTTAGTGCCCCTAGCACGGCGCTTGGACGTGTGGCTAGCGCTTTCCAACCCATCGCATTGGTTGGCCAGGACCATCCGACTCGGCTACGTGATTCAGTTTGCCAGGCGTCTCATTTCTACCTCGACACAGACCCTTCCTACGGTTTGCTTTCGACGGCCAGGCGTATCAGTACAAGGTCCTCCCCTTTGGCCTGTCCCTGTCCCCTCGCGTCTTCACAAAAGTCTCAGAGGCAGCTCTTGCCCCATTAAGGGAAGTGGGTGTCCGCATACTCAACTACCTTGACGACTGGCTGATTCTAGCCCACTCTCGAGAGTTGCTATGCGCACACAGGGCACTCCCTTCCAAGGCCTGTTGGACGACGTCGTCTCTGACAGCCAAAGCATACAGCGCCACTGGTCAGGCTGCCTCTGCCCTGTATGCCATGGCCCTCCTGCAAGTACACCAGGCCAAGGCACTAAAGGAACTGCACATGGATATTCCTGATCCCGATGTGATGCAGGAGCTGCGCTCAGGCACCTCAGCCAGCTAGGGCTTCGGGTCAACTGGGAAAAGAGCAAGCTCTCCCCGGTTCAGAGCATCTCTTTTCTTGGCATGGTGTTAGACTCAGTCTCGATGATAGAGCACCTCACGAGGGAGTGCTCGCGGTCGGTGCTGAACTGCCTGAAGTCGTTCAAGCAGAGAACAGCGGTTCCACTGAAACACTTTCAGAGGCTCCTGGGGCATATGGCATCCTTGGCGCCGGTCACGCCACTGGGGTTGATGCATATAAGACCGCTTCAGCACTGGCTTCAGACTCGAGTCCCAAGATGGGCATGGAGCCGCGGCACACATTGCGTGTCCATCACGCTGATCTGCCGCCATTTGTTCAGCCCTTGGACAGACCTTGCATTTCTACGGGCAGGAGTTCCCCTACAGCAAGTGTCCAGGTGCGTTGTCATTACGACAGATGCCTCCAAGCGAGGCTGGGGCGCTGTGTGTAACGGGCACGTAGCAGCTGGCTCCTGGACAGGACCGTGACTGTGTTGGCACATCAACTGCCTCGAGTTTCTGGCAGTATTGCTCACCCTGCGGAGGCTTTTGCCATTGATCCGGGGAAAGTGTGTGTTGGTCTGGAAGGACAACACAGCGACAGTAGCGTATATAAATTGCCAAGGCGGCTTATGCTCATGTCGCATGTCGCAACTCGTCCACCGTCTCCTCCTATGGAGTCAGCAGCAACTGAGGTTGCTGCGGGACACTCACATCCCGGGCACACAGCAGATGTGCTGTCATGGCAGGTGACACTCAGGGGAGAGTGGAGACTCCACCCCCAGGTGGTCCAGCTGATTTGGAGTCAGTTCGGCAAAACACAAGTAGACCTATTTGCCTCCCGAGAAACCTCCCACTGCCCGCTCTGGTATTCTCCGACAGGGGCCCCCCTCAGCCCAGATGTGCTGGCACACAGCTGGCTCCAGGGGCTGCGAAAGTATGCATTCCCCCCAGTAAGCCTACTTGCACAGACCCTGTGCAAGGTCAGGGAGGACGAGGAGCAGGTCACCCTCGTGGCCCCGTATTGGCCCACCCAGACTTGGTTCTCAGATCTCATGCTGCTTGCGACAGCCCCTCCCTGGCGAATTCCCCTGAGGAAGGACCTTCTTTCTAAGGGACGGGGCACCATCTGGCACCCTCGCCCAGACCTCTGGAACCTCCTCGTCTGGCCCTTGGATGGGACGCAGAAGACCTAATTGGCCTACCACCAGCAGTGGTAGACACAATCACTCAGGCCAGAGCTCCCTCCACGAGGCAGCTTTATACCCTGAAGTGGCATCGGTTCACGAATTGGTGTTCTTCCCGAGCTGAAGACCCTCAGAGATGCGCAGTCTGGTCAGTGCTTTCCTTCCTGCAGGAGAGGCTGGAGGAATGGCTGTCCCCCTCCACCCTGAAAGTGTATGTGGCCGCCATAGCGGCACACCATGATACAGTGGACGGTAAGTCCTTAGGGAAGCACGACCTGATCATCAGGTTCCTGAGAGGCACCCAGAGGCTGAATCCTCCTAGGCCACGCCTGTTCCCCTCATGGGATCTCTCCGTGGTCCTCCTGGGCCTTCATGGAGCCCCCTTTGAGCCGCTAGAGTCAGTCGAATTGAAAGCCCTCTCCTTGAAGACGGCCCTCCTGATTGTACTCACCTCCATCAAGAGGGTCGGGGACCTGCAAGCGTACTCTGTCAGCGATACCTGCCTGGAGTTTGGTCCGGGTGACTCTCACGTAATCCTGAGACCCCAGCCGGGCTATGTGCCCAAGGTTCCCACAACCTGCTTCAGGGATCAGGTGGTGAACCTGCAAGTGGAGGCAGACCCAGCCCTGTTGATGCTGTGTCCGGTGCATACTTTGCGCATCTATTTGGATGGCCCAGGCCATGCTTGCCCCTTCGGGAATACAAGCACACTCCACAAGGAGTCTGGCATCCTCGTGGGCACTGGCCCATGGCACCTCTCTAGCAGACATCTGCAGGGCAGCGGGTTGGGCGACACCCAATACCTTCACGAGATTTTACAATCTCCAGCTTGAGCCGGTTTCGTCCCATGTTCTGTCAGGTACGAACAGGTAAGTCTGGGAATACGGACAGCTGGCTGGGTCTCCGCGGGGTCTTTTCCCCCTGAAAGAATAGGATAGGAAAAGAACACCTTCCCTGGCGCATATATTGAGGGTTAAAATGGCCCCAGCCGAATAACTGAATACTCTGTGGAGAGAAAACATAGAGAGAATGTTGCTGATGGTGCGGCCTGCTCCCATACTAGATACTCTCTTCCCCCCCAGGGATGTGGGGAATTATACAAAATTTTTTGGGGTGTTGGGGGAGGCTACGTGCACACCGGTGCACCTGCTACTACACACACAGCAGCTTGCTTGCACCGGCAGTCCACGTAACACGGTTCAGCTAGTTGTGGCATTTCGTATAGGGAACGCTAGTGTCAATACATAAACATAACGTCGAGTGAGTGACAGAAGGGGAACGTCTCGGTTACTGTCGTAACCTCCGTTCCCTGATGGAGGGAACAAGACGTTGTGTCCCCCCTGCCACAATGCTGTGCTACCCGCTGAAATGGCCGGGACCCTGTCTCGGCTCCTCAGCACAAAACCTGAATGAGTGGTTGCGAGCCAGCTCCTTTTATACCCATATGTCCGGGGGAGTGGCATGCAAATTCCACTCGCCAATTCTCATTGGCCTTTTCTCAAAGATCTGAGGTGTTCGGGGCTCTCAAGAGTGACCCCTAGTGTCACTACATCGACACAACATCATCAGGGAACAGAGGTTATGACAGTAACCGAGACCTTTAGTTTTTTTTTAAATAATTGATATACATTTTATACTTGTTATTTTTATATTAAATTAATATTTTTTTATAACTATAGCACTAGACTCATTTGATTATATATTTGATTAAATTTTTATTTCTTCAAAGAAATTTTAGGAGAAACATCTGAGACAAAGTTGATATTTAAAGGCGATGTCTGCAGTATTTCACAATGTTGAAATACATTCTCCTATCCCAGCTTAATATGCAAAGTCAGCAATAATTAAATAATTTGTAGGCTGACTCCCTTCGAAAACTGTAATCACCAGCCTGGTCTCATGAACATTATGTGACCATGGCAAATTTTTTTGCAAAATTAAATTATGTGCCTCATTACAAGTTTGGCTGCAGTTTCCCAGTTAATGTCCAGTGAGGGGTGCAAAAAGTGAGTGAAATTGTGTCGTAATCAGACAAGGTTTTTAATATTAGATGGAGGTTTTATCTTATAACTTAAAACTTTAACCTAAACAATAGTGATCTAAAATCCAATGAGAGGTAGACACAAAACAGACATCCTTACCCTTAACCAATGCCTAAACCTAACCGCCAGTTTCCAAAAATAAAATGAGAAATGAAAAGCTAACTTTCTGAATCATCATCTCGTGTCACTTCTATGACACCTCTCATCTCACATCTCAACTTGCTTGCTTGGCTGGTCTCGTACCACGTACTTCAGAGTCCAAAGTCCAACACGCTATGAGGTTAGCTACCGTGGATCACTTTGGAATAAGTGTGAAAATGTAGGTAGGTCTGTAATACAAGCTTAAAAATTTGTTGTTTTTCAAATGATGTGTTACTGTAAAAGTGTTCTGATTTCATAAGTGTCTGAGTAATAGTGCAAAAATATGTATTTCTAAAGTCAAAACAAGCCATTGAAGTCGTGATTTGTGTGAAAGTGAATAAAACACAGTTGTTGTAGCACCTATAGTGTTCCTTTCACCAGGAAACTATGATGAAATGTAGAAATCGGCACGTAAAACTAAGTTTGCAAAACATTTTTATAATAACGTTCTTTTTATGAGACTAGGTTGGTAAAAACTGTAGCTCTGTGGTGCTATCACATTGGTGTTTGTTTGAGAATACCGACCAGCCTGACACTGCACCGACTCAACCAATAGCGTAAGTTTGGGGTGGGACTATCGGTTTGTCCGACCAATTGCAACGGGGAAATATCCTGGAAACCTGTTTAAAATCAGGGTTATTTCTTTTGAATCCTGTTGCTATTGCCACTGTAAATTACACACTTTACCTTTAAAAGAAAGCAAAAGAAAGCTATGAAAGAGCAGCCTCTGAGCAATAACATTTCCCTCTGAGAAATTAATTAAATTAAGTGTTTTAAAGACCATATTGAGAAATAAGTTATGTATAGGAAAAATTGTAATAGTATGTCATTATAAGTAACAATAAACATGCATGTCCTGCTCTTTGTGTAGATGTTTCTTTGACTCTTCAGTGAGAACTCCTGCTTTGACCTTGACCACTGACATTCAACCGCTACTGCAGCATTGTCATGGCAACTTCATACTTGGTAGGAGGCATTCACATGAAGTGGATTTTTTGAAAAGTGTCAAAGTCTCTGTCCCTCTTATCATCAACATCAACACCATGCCTGGCTCATCACTACATACAAACATACAGATGTCAGATATAAGGAAATTAAAGTTGCCAGTCCTGTTCCAATCTATTCTGCAAGATTTCTTCAAACTGGGTACATTTCTATACATTACTACTGTATACTTACATTTTTGCTAAATAATTTTTACGTGCAGTTTTCTGGTGAAACCAACACTTAGGCATAACAACAACAATTACTTTTATTGCCTTTAACACAAATCACTAGAAAGAAGGCAGATAAACAGGTAGGTTTTGTTGATTTAAAGCTCAATAGAGCATTGACTTTAAAAACCACTTCTGTTTAGAAGAATATTTTACTTGCTTTTAGTGCCACAAAGCAAATATTTCACCTGAAACTGTTATATAATTTTGCTAAAATGTCACCACAGCCTAATTTTGTTTTTAATTATTATTCATGAGATAATTTTAAGTTTATGCATTTGCCTGGTAGCATAACAATATGCTTTTTGCCAGAAAAGTCACGAGCCATTCTAACTCACAACTTGCACATGAGCCCCACAACCCAACAAGGTCATGTCCACTAACTGTTAAGCCACAACTCCAACAACAATGTTTGCAGTATGTCAATAACTGAAGTTCCATATCTGTCACTCACTCGGTTAGCACTGGGGGCAATTTGGGGACATCAATGGACCTCCCATTCCCCAGCACACTCGCTTGCCCCTGTCGGGCTCTCAGACGAGACCGCCAACTCATCTCAGGGTGAGTTTGACCTCTTGTTCGGAGCCCAGGAAGACGATGAGTTATCGAGCGCAGCATCGGAGATCAGGCTCGTCCAGTTGGACACAGAGGCTTCGGCTGGGCTTCCTCCTTTGGGAATGGTCGCCCAGTCTCAGGCCGACGCAGAAATGACGGACATGCTTTCCCGGGCTGCCGCGAGCATCGGGCTAGAGTGGAACCCTCCACTCTCCCCTGAACCCTCGCGGCTCGACGATTGGTTCCTGGGCTCAGGGCGCCACGCCCCACCCCGGTTCCTTTCTTTCCGGAAGTGCGTGAGGAGCTGACAAGATCATGGGAGGCACCTTTTACTGCCCGGTCCCGGTCTTTCAGCTCCCCCGCTCTCACTACCCTCGATGGTGGAGCGGCCAGGGGGTATTCGGTGATCCCCCAGGTGGATAAGGTGCTCACGGGCGCCCGAAGCTCCCGTCCAGGGCCTGACGGCTAGGGCCTATGGTGCCGCTGGACAAGCCGCCTCCGCCCTGCACGCCATGGTTCTCCTGCAAGTACACCAAGCCAAGGCACTAAAATAGCTGCATGAGGGTAGTTCTGACCCAGGATTGATGCAGAAACTGCAATCGGCGACCGACCTCGCTCTCCGGGCGACGAAGGTCACGGCGCAGTCTCTCGGGCAGGCGATGTCCACCCTGGTGGTCCAAGAGCACCACCTTTTGCTCAACTTGGTTGAGATGCGAGAGGCTGACAAGGCACGGTTCCTTGACGCCCCTATCTCCCAGGTTGGTCTGTTCGGCGACACCGTCGAGGACTTTGCCCAGCAGTTCTTGGCGGTGAAGAAGCAGACGGAGGCCATACAACACATCCTTCCCCAGCACGGCTCAAGACCCTGCACCCCGTTTGCTCGTCACCAAGGGCGTCCTCCTGCAGCAACAACACCGGCTCTGCTGCAGCCTGCCCCCATGGCCCAGCCTCGGCGTGGAGCCCAATGCAGGAAGCAGATGCCACACAGGGGCGAGGAGACCTGCTTCTCTGGAGCTGGTGAACAGACAACTCCATCCCCCGGTGGAGGGCCGGGAGGAGAATCCTTTGTTTCATTTTTTGCCACATGCCCAAGAGGCTGCGGTACCCAAAAATTCAACAAAAGAGTGGTTTTCTCGTTTCCTGGGTCACATGTCCGGTGCGCACGGCCATCGTCACGACCATCGTCCACCGTCCCATTTTTGCAGGTATGGCGCTCCAGCAGCGGACCCCCTACCCCTGTGCGCCCAGCTGTGGCACAAACATGCCCACATGGGATTGGTTCCGGTGGACTACGGGGACGAGATTCCTCCTCCCCCCTCCTCGGCCAATATTATGGTGGGTGGCAGGAGCCAGGTAAGTGCTTCGATGTCCCTGGACTCAGCACGGCCACGGGGCTCAAGTCCCCTCGATGTGGCACCTCGAGCTCCGCCCCGCCACAAGGCCCCACCGGCCGGTTCGTCCAACGTGGTCATTTCCTTGGGCCCCCTCGCCCGTCGCGATGGCTGCCCCGGACCGTCCGACTCAGCTGCGGGATTCAGTTCGCCAGGTGCCCGCCCAGGTTCAGCGCCATACGCTTCACCTTGGTGAGAACGCCGCTACCTTGCGTGCGGAGATCGTGACCCTTCTGCGCAAGGGTGTGATAGATCCTGTCCCTCCAGCCAAGATGAAGAAAGGGTTCTACAGCCTTTACTTCATCGTACCAAAGAAAGGCAGTGGGAACGGAGGTTACGAAAGTAACCATGACATTTTCTTTCCACCTAGCAACAACCAAAAACACCCTATCAACTGCATAGGAACATGCTAATAACCACTCAGATCACCTCACAAACCTTTGCATTTTCAAAAGATCTTACATGATCTTCAATGTGAATTTTTTGGGGCAATGATTTTTAAAATCTGAGGAACTAGACAGAACAAGACTGGTCATTGTAGTGGGCAGACAGAAAGGAAGAGGAGAGAGATGGGATTCTGATAGTGTTGCCGAACCCGCCTTCACGTCCCCCTAAAAGTGACACTGTTGCCATGGTTACCAGAAGAGACCATGTCTTCCACATTTTCCACCAAATGATGGCATGACAATGCAATCAAATGCAAACACGCATTCTATGAATATCTATAGAAGTGAATCATTCCTTTATAAATCGTCCACTCTTAAAGGTATAGTTTGTCCAAAAATGTCAATTCTGTCATCATTTACTTATCGTCATTTTGTTCTAAACCCGTATGACTTCCTTTCATCTGTGGAACATGTTAGGAGATGTTAATCTGAATGTTACATGAATGTCACCATTTACATTTGTCATCTTGTTTTTTTTGTTTTTTGTTTTTTTCATACAATGAAAGTGAATGTGACTGAGACTAACATTCTCAATTTTCTATTTCATGGGAGAAATAAAACAAAACAGGTTAGGAACAATGTGAAGATGAGTAAAAAATGACAGATTTTCATTTTTGCATGAAATATCCCTTCAAATACTGTCCCTCAAGAGTTGCTAGTAACACTCTTCGTTGTCCTCATCTTTTATTCAAAACATCAAAACATCTCCAGTCTGTGCTAGAGGGGATGGTTCAGATTTATCTGTGAAGTCCTTGAGATGCAAAGACAACAGCTGTGTCCTCTCACACACACACACTAGCTGACCTGAGCGACTGGTCCTTGGCAGAGCCCTATTTTTTCGTTCATTATTCATTTGTCTGCAATGAGAGGGAAAATCAAGTGGTAGAGTCTATATATAAACCTGCCCAGCCCCTGACACCGTTATTAATAGCAGCAGGCGGGCAGCTTCGGGATTCTACCGGAATGCTGTCTTGGAACACACACACAAACACATGCACACCTTAGATGATCCAGTAGACAGCATGCTCGGATATGTAATGCCCTACTTTGTATGCTTTTATTAACATTGTATTTCATGGTTAACAATTAGATAAAAAAAACAAAGAAACAAACAAGATTTTTAAATTTTCTAGAGAAAATGTGAGTGGTGCTTGCTGTGCAGAAGTCGGCGTTGCAATGTTACAGTGTTATGGGTGGTTGCCAGGAAGTTGTTATGTGGTTTCTAGGTTGTTCTGGGTGGTTACCAGCTGGTTGCCAAGTTAAAAGAGCCCACCCCCAATCTCTTTGATATTCTGGTCCCTAGATATGACTCGGCTCCCTCCATCAATGTAGATCTATGGGATTTTTTCTTCCGTTTTATCATCCATCGGGTGAATATTGCAAGTTTGATTGCTTAGACATGAAAAAGCACTCCTCTGCTCAATACGCCACATAATTTGAGGGGGGGGGTTGGTGTGTGCGCAGAGCTATTGTAAGGGGGGCATAGGCATGGGAGACTGGCCTGTTCTCAAATCTCTTTCACTTTCACATATTCTACAAAAATACTGACAACGAACATAAGAAACAATGTGCGCAAATTATTTTCCTCTGCCTTTTCTCCTGCCTTGTTTAAACTTTCACCTGGCACCGCAGCACATCATGCACGTGCAGCCAGGGCCTTAGCTAGTGGGTGAAAGGTGGTAACAATTCTAGGGGCCCACAGGTCCATGGGGGTGCCACAACAAATTCTAAACTGTATTATATATATATATATATATATATATATATATATATATATATATATATAGTATATATATATATATATTATATAGAAAAGGGGCCCTGAGCAATACACAGTCAGGGGGCCCAAAATACTTTGCTACGGCCCTGCGTGCAGCTCTCGACAGCCCAAAGTGTTTATGGTGTCAGGTGCGCTTGCGACGCTTGTGTAAACAAGCTGTTCTGGCATGCACACCGGTGTTATGGATCAACTGGGGATCATGTTGACTGGTGATGTAATTGTGCATATGAATAATTTTACTTGCGTTCAATGTGAATTGTCAATGAGTAAAGAAAAGACGTTTTGCACATTATAAAAAAATGTTGGTATCATTATTAAACATTGTTTCATTTATGTCTGTTTTAATGAATTTGACACAGTGAGCTGTTCAAAATGGTGAGCGGGGTTAATGTTGGGGTGTTCCTCCTAAAGTCCACTATCATCTCCAATGTTTTGAGAATGTTCAGCTCCAGCTTGTTTTGACTGCACCAGAAGGCCAGCTGTTCAACTTCCCTTCTGTATGCAGACACATCGTCATCTTGGATGAGGCCGTTTTACATAAAAATGTATATAATTTATATAGAAATGACATCATTACTCATAGAAATACTCATCCTTAATTTCAAAAATGGAATTTTAAGCAGAAAAACACCATTACTGATATCTGTAACTGCATTTTCACTGGTAGAATTTCACAATTAACTTTCATTCTCTTCTGTTCAAAATGCAGTTACAATATATACAAATACATTTCTTACTACACCGCACTGTACTTCTTTCGTACTAGTAAAAACAATCATTTTTTAAAATCAATAATTACTTGTTAATTCCTGATATCAACACATAAAAATGCTATTTTTTTATATCTGTAATTTGGTATTCACTTGTGGCAATGCTAATTTCAGATATCTGGAAATTGACTTCTGGTGTCAGTAAATTGAAGAGTTATTAAAGATATTGCAAAAGGTTTTATTACATAGATAGCTTAATGGATTGGATAACTCATTTGTGTGTCATTCAAGAACAACCTACAATGAAAGATCAAACACATTTCTGCCACAAACAAGCAGTTATGCACCAATGCCACACAATTTGCACTCTATTTGAGATAATAATACACACACAAATACTTGTTAATCCAATGCACATAAATCATTAAAGACATAGAGACAAAGGATCAAACACAAACCAACAAAACACTGGCACACAAAGTAAACACACACATACACACACCACTGCTTATCCTGGCAGAGACAGCTGTGCGTTCAAGCGTCCCACAAGACACAGTTGCCATAGTGACAGTGACGACACGCTTTTGCATTGCAGGGATGGCAGAGAGAAAAGAATGCATGTGTGTGCGTAAGTGTGTGTCTATGGAAAAGGAGACAGTGGCAAAGGCATTTACGACAACAAAACTGCAACAAACAAAAGACGAAAGCTGCACTGCAAAGAGCAACAGCACATCCTTTTGTAGAGAGGACAAGAACCCCGAACAAGACTTACAATACATGTAATGTAGCACAGCGTACACACCCAAATTAGGACCCTAAAGGTCAGCTGGCAGAAGAATGGATCATGTAATCTGACTCTTGACCTGAATGTTTAAAGATTAAAAGCAGTAACACCATGCAGAAAACAGATAGTGTTCAAGATTGTACTTAATTCAAGGAAGAGGTAATTAAGAGAGGTGTACCTGGGCAATCGCATTATTTTTACATGTATCTAGTGTTGTCTCAGTAATTTGCCACATGAAACCTGCAATAGCAGTTATAAGGGTCATTCTCAGGAAATGGTGTAATTTGTGTGCTAAGTATGTCCCAATGACTTGCTACTGATGTAATAAACTGGATACTGAACTTGGTCACATAATTTGATAGTTTTGACTCTGTAATTCAGTAAAACTTTAAAAACACAAAATTATTTTTTTTTAAATGCTTGTTTTTCATTGGACAATGTTTTTCAGTTTGCTTGTCCCCATTCATCATCGTTATATTTTAAAGGGGTATATAGAATTAAATAAATAGAACTGAATTTACCCTAAATTACACTTCCATCCATCCATCCATCCTTCCATCCATCCCTTATGTTTACACTTATATTAGTCATGCCAAGCTTAATAACTGCACTCTGTTAGAAGGGAAAAGATCAGTTTTATACAGAAAAAAACAAATTCTTGGCACAGTGCACAAGAATACTGACTGTAAGTAATGTGGGGTAGTGCAATGATATTTGATGGCCATGATTAGACATGTTGCACTGATCTTACACCCTGTAACATTCAACCCCAAAACATTTAGAATGTAACAGAGTTGGCACAAAATGTGTTTTGAAAGAGAATGTCATAGGTAATTAATATATAATTTTATTATATATTTTTATACAGTATATATATATATATATATATATATATATATATATATATATATATATATATATATATATATATAACTTTTTTATGTAAATATTAAAAATATTTTATTAAAATATTAATAATAAAACGTCATACAAATATATTTATATATAACGTGTAATATATTATTATTATGATAATACATGAATAATAATATTTTATTTATATTTTTTACATGTTTTCTGGATTGAATATATTAATGATAATTACATAATAATTCTACACATGTATAAATATAATGGCCTGACACTTTTATTTTGGAAATCATGATTTCTTGAAAGTTTTGCTGTAACCTATTCATATAAAAGAAATCTTTCTAGCATAAATGGCAAAAAAAATTTAAAAAATTAACATGACCCATAAACTGATATCGAACAGTAGTAATGTACGAAGACCATTTATTTCCATTTCAATCTGGTTTTAGTTGAAAGACTTTGAGAGTCAGTTGCTTTCCCAAGTGCCTGCCTCAGAATCACACACTGGATTTGATAAACCATTCCCGCCCTTGCGTGCCATTTATATCGTACCCCTGACCTTTGCTTCCTTGTCATATCCATTCCAGCAGCAATTTAATCTTTGACACCCAGAAAAGGGTTTGCACTAAAGATGCCCTCTGTGCTTCAACAGGCCTTGTGTAGTGTGTTTTACGGCCATTTCTATTGATTGCAGTGACTATAACACAGTATGGTGAGAGCCAACTGTCACTATAAACATGACAAGGCAAGTGGCATGGACAGAATAAAATGACAACACGGGAAACTGTTCTGACCTGTTTCCTTTATATATGCCATTCCTTTGATTTATTAGCCTGGTGTGCATTCGAATGGAATAGCTATGCAATAGTGGGAGACTTTTCAGGGATGCCCGTTTCATGTCACATAGCAATGAAAAATCAAAAATGAGATCTCTTTAATATCTCAATTAGGACTATCAATCGATTAAAATAGTTTTAATGAAATTCATTATGCTGATTGCAGTCCTTAATCAAATTAACTGCAAATAATCACATATAGAAATATATGCAGATAAAAGCTCCCAAATGAAAATGATTCAAAGATATAATTGTGGCAGATGACTTACCACTGAATAAGCATGATACAAATTACAGTATATTTTTGGTTTTATTTACATTTCATGTGGACCTGTGACTTGATTTGATTGATCTACAGTTCAACTTGTAAAAACTTGTCTTGTTAGCTTGACAACTTTAATCTCATTTGTTTTTCCAAGACACCAGTGAGACTGAAAGGAGACCAAATGAAACAGGTCTCAACATTACAAACTATGCTCATCTGCCAAAATCCCAAATTCTGCAATCAAAAGTCATAGATTTCAATGAACTCAAACATTTCTCATTCAATTCTTCCAAGAGTAAATTATCTCACACAGGTTCCTATGTTTATTATCACACATTTACAGTCTGTTCCTGTATCCATAAAGCTCAAATTCTGATGGAGTGTTAACAAGCCTGGGAAAGACTTCAATAGAAAATGAGACACCATGTTCCTCTGTGATATGCTGACTGAAACTGTCTTTGATTATCTCTCTCTAGATTAGCCTTCCCTTGTACGCCGGAACTTTCTAATTGTTTCCTAATTGCTTTCATACAAGATCTGTCTGCCAATTTAGCTAGAGCTCATATTAAAAGAAAGAGCATTTAGCATTCATCCATCAAAGAAATGAAATGAAAAAATGTCACCATCTACAACTCATAGTGAGTCTAAAGATCTGTTCCAAAACCTCCCTTACAAAAAGTGTAGAGTTGCCACAAACTTGCTGCAAACTTAGCCACTCATTCATTTTCACATGCAAATGAGCTTTGCAGCAAACTCTTCATTGTCACCAAAGGTTTGCTGCAGGTTCACCAGTCACCACTACCGGTAAAGAGCTGGAAACTTCTGGAAAACATTTGTGGCGAATCTCAAGCTCATTTACATGTGAAAATAATGTGTGGAAAATTTGTGGCAAGTTTGCGGCTAGTTTGCCAGAACTGTAGATTTTTGTAAGTGCTAGTGAAATGCCATCCCAGTAGACAGCATTTTTTAGGCATCTTAGGCACGCTCTAAATGTGAAAGCTGTTCCAAACTGTATGCAGTGAAATTAGGCTGCCTTACAAAAGATTTTGTTGTGGCTGATATCTAAATTAGCACTGCATTGAACCAATGAACCAAGATAAGACACGATGGATATGTTGAATAGGAAAAGATATTATAAAATAGTTCCATCTAATTAAAATTGCACTATTTTATCCAATATTTGTGTGTGTTTGTGCTTATTAGAAAATAACGTTGTTAGCTTAGCAACACGCTAACTTCAGACTATTAGAATCAACGGTGATAGTCTTCATGCAGTTCTTGTGAATTGCGTTATTTGACTTGCCAGAGTATTAACAGAGTTGCTGCCAATGAAGAGTGTCTTAAATCAGTCACTTATGAGGTTTAATTTCAGTTCCTTATGAAAATTGAGAATTCACTACAAATTTGTCGCAAACTTGCAGCAAATTCGCCACAGATCATTTTTCCATGCAAATATGCTTTGTGGCAAACTTGCGGCATGTCTATTGTTGCCAAAGGTATGCCGGAGGTTCACCACTACCGGTGAAGAGCTGCAAACATCTGGCATACATTTGCGGCGAATCACAAGCTCATTTGCATGTGAAAATAACAAGCTGTAAATTTGAGGCAAGTTTGCCGCTAGTTTAGATTTTTTGTAAGGTTAGTGTGCTGCCTTTAAAGGTAGCTGCTAATGTAGACAGCAAACCAATTCACTTGGATTCGGAACAGAGTTTTAGCATTTAGTCTAAGATCATGTTGTCAATACTTCAGAGCTGCAGCTAAATATATAACATGCAAACATATGCAACATATTGATCTGACTATGCTGCCTACAATACAGTAATAATACCTCTGGGCAAGAAGACCATTAAAGGCAGACAAAGATGTACTTAATGTATAAACATAATATAGGGCTTGGGGCTGATGTCATCTGAAAAGGTTAAGTAAGATGGCCAATCGAGAATCTTTAACAACAAGAAAGCCCTCTTTATTTATTTTCTTCTACTGTGGGTCTGCTCTCACTCCAACCTATTGCTCTTGACAGTAATAAGATATTTTTTGAGGGCACAAAAAAGTAGTTTGTAAGATCAAGTTAATTAAAAGTAGGCCTAAGCGTCGTTATCGGATAGGCTGGTTCTGTTTATTTTCAATGATGGCTTACACATTATGAATAAAGCTCCAATATGCATTATGGAAGTGGCAGATAGATCGAGAGGGTCCTCGCTGCAGACTGTAGCACAATGACATAGTGGATCTAATCCTCTGTGTAGTGGATTTTGGTGATGTAAGGGATGATTTGGTTTTTATGCGTTACACTGAATACATTATTACTTAGTATTAAAGTATTACACTGAGACATTTGCTTAATATAGCTTAGCTTTGTAAATTACTTTTCCTTGTTTTCCCTCTTCATCCACAGAAAACAAATATATAAATTAAGCAATATAGTCCTCACTATAATGTGCTCCTCATTTTAACATCTCCTCCACTGTACATAAATGCCATGGGGTGAATTATTAACATGTAGTGGTCAAACATACTTGGAAGTATGCAAAAGTGTAATGAAAGTGAATCTGGAGTGCTTTAAAAACTATGCGCTCAGGACATGAAAACGGAACCAAATGGAGCACATCTGTTACTCTGAGGATGAGATGGAGTTATGGAGCACAGAATTGCTCTGAATACACTGTAATATGCTTATACACAATACAGACAGAACAGAGCAGCATGCAAGCGAACAGCTTGAATTATCTATTAATTTAGTTAAATCGTTGTAGCCCTTTGCAGTTAAATAATCGCACAGTGTCATACCACGATTTTATTTTAATTAATTGTGCAGCCCTAATATATAAATGTGTGTGTGTGTGTGTGTGTGTATATGTGTGTGTGTGTTATATAAATATATACTGTATTAATGACCGTTAAGTATGCTACAGTAATAAAACAAACATTAAAATGTGAATATGCATGCGCATTATAATATCCACTGTCACTAAAATCCAGTATGCACGGGATTAGATCCATTACGTCATTGCGCTAAAGTCTGCAGTGAAGAGTACCTGGATAGTTCACATAAGGCAATTAAAGGTCCTGTAATCAATTTTTGTTTTCTTGAATAGCAGACAAAACCCCCACAACCTGACAGATTTTTTTTTTTTTTTTTTGCCAATCAAAAAACTAGCCACTCATAAATGCTCTCTACCTGTCAATCATTTTGCATATTTAGGTTTGTTGACATCGGTTTTGCTGTTATTTATTTAGAGGGCAGGGTTTGGAGAAAGGGTGTGCGGTTAGCATGTCAGCAAAATGGCGGAAATGAGCAAAACAGCTTATCCCTTACAGCACATTTAATCTGAAAAAGATTTGTCTACGTTAGTTAGGCTTTGCTGATTGTTCAATTTAGCTGATGCATCTAGCTAACTAGCACTTGCTAACGCCTCTGAACAAATGACCAACACAGCACACCATATCCTTGTTATACTAACTCAACCCTGTTGCAATGAACAGTCTCAGCCAAATTTCAATGTGAGAAAAATTCTAGCAGCATTGGAAACAGTCTGGCCAGGTCATGTCATCCTTGGACAATGCAGATGCTAAAAAAGAAACTTTGAGCCATCTGAGGCGACAGAGATAGTACAGTATTGAGACAGCAGTGTATTGACATTTTGTCACAGGGGACACTGAGTACAGGCTGGCCAGGGCCGACTGTGAACATAAACCTCTGCCAATTCAGTCTTTCTTAATTTGTTTCATGTATGCGTAGCAATGTAATATATCTATAGATCTGTATCAATGCCCTATACTGTTCAAAGAATGGTGTACAAAAAAAACTTTTGTAATGCAAAAAATGTTACATTATGAAATAAAAGGTTCAAATATTATTATAATTTTGTTAACACTTACTTGTCAAGCTCCATAGTTCAACTCTGTTATGGGGGGAAAAAAAAAAGCTTTGTAATTTTTGAACGAAAAAATTTTTGTTCATTGCACAACAATTCTGACAAAATACTCTGGTGAGGTGCAATGCTATTTGCTAGCCAAAGATGTTATTAGACATTAGATTTTTACACTGACCTTTAACCCCAAAACATTTGGAATGTAACTGGGGTTGGCATAACACATGTTTTGAAAAAAAAAAAAAAATGTAATTATCAATCAATTACAAGACACATCGAAACAAAGCTTTACAACCATATTTACTATCTAGTCAGATTATAGGTATATGAATTCCAAACTTTTTGTGACAGATATTAAATAATGTAACGCTTTAGGCTGAGGGTTAATAATTATAAATAACTATCTTATTTTGTTTCATATTGTTAAAACAACACTATACCTATAGCATATCAATACACTCTACATGATGACACTGCAGAGACCAGATAAATCAGTACGCAAAAAGGTTAGTGACCTGAAGTAGGATGGATCCTTGCCTATATGTGATATACTTTATATATTAATCATAACCTGGGGAACAGATACATTAATATGATTTATGCCAGTATTGTAACAATGGTTACAGTGGGAAATGAATCATGAATTATCTACAATATTCTTATCCAATATCCTATAAGTATAGCCACAAGACCTAAACAATATGCATGTTAACATGATTTTAGTGTGATCAAATCATTTACTAACATTTTCAGTGTAAAGTTATATCCAATTTTACAACCTCATTACCATGACGATGTAACGTTGTAAACACTAATCCGGGTATTTTAATAGTCCAGCACAAAAACAAGGATTTAAACAACTTTACGCCTCAATAAATACAAAAATAAAAATAAAAACAAATTCACCCAAAAATAAAAATTCTCTGATCATTTACTCACCCTGCCATCCCAGATGTGTATGACTTGCTTCTGCAGAATACAAACAAAGCTTTTTTGAAGAATATTTCAGCTCTGTAGGTCCACCACAATGTAAGTGAATGGTGACCAAAACTCCAAAAATCACATAAAGGCAGCATAATAGTAATCCATAAGACTCCAGTGGTTAAATCCATGTATTCAGAAGCAATATGAAAGGTGTGGGTAAGAAATAGATCAATATTTAAGTCCTTTTTTACTGTTAATCTAAACCAGTGGTTCCCAACCTTTTTTCCTTGAAGCCCCCCCCCTACTAACATACTGTATAAGAAAGCCTGTGCCCCCCTCCCCCATATATATACATATATATATATATATATATATATATATATATATATATATATATATATATATATATATATATATTTATCAGTCACAACATTAAAACCACCTGCTTAATATTGTGTAGGTCCCCCTTGTGCTGCCAAAACAGCACCAACCCGCATCTTAGAATAGCATTCTGAGATGCTATTCTTCTCACCACAATTGTACAGAGCAGTCATCTGAGTTACCGTAGACTTTGTCGTTTCGAACCAGTCTGGCCATTCTCTGTTGAACTCTCTCATCAGTAAGGCGTTTCCATCCGCAGAACTGCCGCTCACTTAATGTTGTGGCTGATCGGTGTGTGTGTGTGTGTGTGTGTGTGTGTGTGTGTATATATATATATATATATATATATATATATATATATATATATATATATACCTTAGAACGTCCGTAAACCAATCAGAATCAAGCATTCAACAGCCCACGGACGTTCTAAGGTGTGCAAATATTTTTCAAGGAAACGCACGGCTATAAAGTAGTTCCAGGTCTTGACCGCATAACGGTTCCATATCACTTTGCCAAATTAATTCAGTTAGTTCCAATAGCCCTACAGGCTACTCCAACAAAATAACCAGTTAATTTATTTCAGTTTCGGTTAAAAAGAGCCCTCGCGCTCTCTCGTCTCCCCACACTTACACACGCTCACACACACACACACACATGCGCGACCGACAAATAGAGCCGCACCTCCGCGACTTGATCAATACAACAATTTCTATTATCCGAAATAACTTTTAATGTTTCAATATATTTTGCCCTAATCAGCCTTACATAGCTGTAATGGAAAGCACCGCGCTACCCCCCATTTCGCTCACTCACACACACACACACACACACAAGTTAAGGTTGAGGTTAAGGTTTATAACGGGAATATGGCGACATACATCTTGGCGATTTTTAAGCGATGTTACTTCTGATGAAAACTGCAACAAAAAAGGTAATCCCAGAAGCGAGATATCTCATTTTCTGAGTTTCTCTCTTTCAATCCCTCAAATACAAACTCTCACACACGTGCACAAATGCACTAACTTGTTACTCCAGTAAGTCCTCGAGTAAAGCAGCGCAATACTCCGTTGCTAGTTCTAATGTGACATTTTCGAATTAGCAACGAAGGCTCCGACTGTATTAAAGCAAGACGCTGAATATGTGGCGGAAGAAAGTAGTTCCACTCACAAGAGCGTTTTAGGGACGAAAACCAGAAAATGTCTTGAGATAAACCCTGAACGATGTCTTAAGGTGTGGTAACCACGGTATAAGCGGAAAAATTGACTCCGGCCCGTTGAATTGTTGAAAAATAATACACACCCGAGGTGCAACGGTGTGCATTATTTTTCAACAATTCAACGGTCCGTCGTCAATTATTCCTTACATATATATACAGTATATTATATATATATATATATATATATATATATATATATATAATACAATGGTTAACAAATGTGTTAATTAATAATTTCTGAGGTAAATTACTCGATCACTTCTCCCCGGTGCTTTGTGGCAAAACCGATGCCAAAAAGAAAGCTTGACAGCACTAACAACAGTAACAAAGGCATCTCCAATCTCTCTCTACATTTGCACGCTGTTTGTGCTAGCATGCGCGTGAGATAGACCGCAAAGGTTAAGAGAAATGCAAAAATAATGCAAAAGTATAAAGAATTATGAAAATAATATGAGGTTTTTGCAGTCATTCAGTGCGTGGATATGATGCAGAAATTCTATGAATTTTTTGGGGAAATTCGTTGGTAACCACTGATCTATACTATCACTTTCACTTCCAAATTCTGGTGTGGAAGTGAATTTTACCTTCCCATTCTACCACCTACTGGTTGGGGCTGGTCAAAGGTGAAGAATTATAGTGAAAAAGGACTTAAATATTGATCTGTTTCTCACTCTTTCCTATTATATCGCTTCAGAAGACATGGATTTATCCACTCGAGTCATATAGATTACTTTTATGCTGTCTTTAAGTGCTTTTTGGACCTTCTAAATTCTGGTCATCACTCACCTGCATTGTGAGGACCTACAGAGCTGAAAAATGCTTTGTAAAAATAAAATAATTTTCTCCCCTTTTCTCCCCATTTTTCATGCCCAATACCCACTACTTAGTAGGTCCTCGTGGTGGCACGGTTACTCACCCCAATTCGGGTGGCAGAGGACAAGTCTCAGTTGCCTCCACTTCTGAGACCATCAATCCAGGCATCTTATCACGTGGCTCGTTGTGCATGACACCGCGGAGACTCCCAGCATTTGGAGGCTCATGTTACCCTCCGCGATCCATGCACAATTTATCATGCGCCCCATTGAGAGTGAGAACCACTAATCGTGACCACAAGGAGGTTACCCAATGTGACTCTACCCTCCCTAGGGTAGAAGAAAGAAAGACTGCTCCACGTCTGTGTTCAGCAGAAGAAAGAAAGTTATAAACATCTGGGATGGCATGAGGGTGAGTAAATGATCAGAGAATTTTCATTTTTAGGTCAACTATTCCTTTGACATCTCTATGAAAGATAGAAAGTCATACGGGTTTGGAACAACACGAGGTAAGTAAATAAATGATATTGTCATTAAATGATAATGACAACATTTAATTTTTGGTGAACTATCCCATTAAAACCTTTAAAAAAATGGACCTTCCATTGTAAGTGCCTCCTTGTACCTCGATTTTTTATTATTATTAATCAACATTATGCCCTAAATACTGTCTATTGAGATTAACTTGTGTTGAACCCAGAATATTTCTTTAAGGGTCACAAATAATATTTGACACGGGGTTCTTAGTCTCTGATATGGTATTTCTGAGTAGGCAAAGCATGCTGGTCAAACTAGCAAGTTTTTAAGAATCAATGTTAACTTCATTATGTACGCACTGCACACTACATACACTTACTTCAACACAGAGACACAAGCCATTGCCCTGGAAATCGATGGAGTTTGCCATGGCAACAGAGGCTCTGCTGCCAATAGTGTAGGTGAAAGGGAATGCTGTGATTAAGGATGGATTAAACTTGTATAGTTTGAAAGTTAAACAATTTATCAGAAAATTACTTATTTTAAAATTTTCAGTTTGGTACTTAAAAAATTAATAAAATAAAAAATAAAATCACATGGTATTTAAGAACTCAATAGACTTGATTGTGCTATTTGAATTCATGTCTATATAAAGGCTACCAAACACATTACTGTAGCAGTGGGGGCATGGTCGAGTGTCCATCCGGAGAGAGAGAAAGCAGTACGGGTGCATACACTTGAGCCAGATAATGACTAACACCTGTTTCCAATTGCAGTAAGCTTGGGGAGAGCGGTATAAAAGGGACCACACCAGCGGCGAGACGGAGAGAGAGTCTAGAGTCACTACCTGGGTGCTTGATGTTGTGAAGCTGACGTGTTATTGTGAAGCTGAGAAGCTGAAAAGCTGATGTGTTAATGTGAAGCTGAAAGCAGATATTTTGTTGAGAGATGAAGACACTTATATTAAAGGCTGACTCACGTAGACTTTGAACCACCTCCTGTGTCCTTCCTGCTTGAACCTACTTACACTGGTGCCGAAACCGGGGAAGGTTGGAGAAGGTACGCCTCATGGAGTCCTTGCAGTTGGAAAAAGTCCTCAAGTCCCTTGCCGGACACAGCAGCCCTCATGCCCCCGCCCACAATCATGAAGATGGGGGCGGAAGATGATCCAGAAGCCTTCCTGGACCTCTTCGAGCGAACCGCTGAGATCTGGGGTTGGCCACGTAACCCGGTGGGCGGCCAGGCTCATTCCCTTGTTGTCTGGGGAAGCCCAACTTGCAGCTCAACAACTGCCGGCGGCTAGTCTCCTGGAATACAACAACCTGAAGAAGACCATCCTGCAGCGGGTCGGCCGCAGTCCAGAGCAATACCATCAGCACTTCCGTTTGATCGACGTCGAGGGAGTTATCGGTGGAGTGGGTCCAGTGCCACTACCTGGCGTCGCTGGAGGAAGCTGTCCAACTGGCGGAGGACCATCTGACAGCGTACCAGAGGGAAGAGCCCTCCCACACTCTCTCTCCTCCCCCTGTGTTTTCCCTGATCTCTTCTCCCCCCACTTCTCTCACTCTGCTCTCTCTCCACAGCCCATCCCAGTACCACAGAGGCGTGGAATCCCGCCGCCAAAACCGGCTTCCCATTTGCGGGGGTTTGTCCACCCGGCGACTTCATTGCCTCCCCACTCTCCCCCTAAGGTGGATGTGCCCGCCGACGCAGGTGCGAGCGTAGCGACTGGGCCAGCTTGTTGGAGTTGCTGGGATCCAGGGCACTTCTGGGATCAATGCCCTGTGATGGAGCTGGGAACTGTGGACTGGATCCCCGACACTCATCAGGCTGCCCCCGATTGGGTTGGAGCGTACAGGATACCGGTAAGTGTCAAGGGGAGTACTCATCAAGTCTTGGTGGATACGGGTTGCAACCAGACCACTATCCACCAATGTTTGGTTCAACACAAGGCTTTGGGGACAAACAAAAGTGTGTGGGTGAAGTGTGTGCATGGGGATATTCACAACTACCCTGTAGTGACCCTCGTTATCAAATTTTGGGGGAAAAAAGCACAGAGCGGAGGCAGCGGTTAGTTCCCGCCTCACACATCAACTAATTCTTGGGGACTAATTGGCCAGAGTTTGAAAATGTGTTAAAGGGAATATGAACGGATGGGTCCTGAAAGAAAGTGGTTAGATGTGAAATGTGCGATGCTTTGGAAGGGGAGGCGGAGCCAGGGCCATCTTCGTCAGCTCCACGTCAGAATGATGTGAGGGAGGGGGAGGCTACTGCCCCTCCTGCCATTTGTGGGTTTCCTGAAAGGTATTTCCCTCTAGAGCAGTCGAGAGATGAAACCCTTAGGCATGCCCTTGACCAAGTGAAAATCATTGATGGTCAGCGTCTCCAGTCAAACGTCACACTTTCATATCTTTATTTTGCCATAATAAACGAGCGGTTGTATCGGGTGACACAGTACACTCAAACAAAAGTGGATACAACCCAGCTGTTAATACCGCAGAGCCGGCAGGAAATGTTATTCCAGGCAGGTCACTTAGGGGAGAGAAAAACACTGAACCATCTAATGGCCCATTTTTATTGGCTGGGCATTCACGGGGATGATTTCAGGTGGTGTGCTGCATGCCATGAATGTCAGCTGGTAAATCCACTGACCACCCTAAAAGTGCCAATGCGCCCCCTTCCACTGATTGAGGTCCCCTTCGAAAGAATTGGCATGGACCTTATCAGGCCATTAGAGCGGTCAGCACGTGGACATCGATTTGTATTAGTCCTGGTGGACTATGTAACACAATATCCGGAAGCAGTGCCTCTGCACAACATCTCAGCACGCAGTGTTGCGGAGGCACTCTTCAAAGTAATCCCTCGGGTGGGGATTCCGAAAGAAATCCTCACTGATCAAGGCACTATATTTATGTCACGGACACTCCGCAAGCTTTACAAATTGTTGGGTATTAAGGCGATACGCACCAGTGTTTACCATCCGCAAACAGATCGGTTGGTGGAGCGGTTTAATAAAACCCTAAAAAATATGATTTGTAAGTTCGTGCACAAGGATGCTAGAAATTGAGATAAATGGCTCGATCCCCTGTTATTCACAGTGCGAGAGGTCCTGCAAGCCTCCACAGGGTTTCCCTCATTCGAACTGCTGTATGGGCAGCGCCCGCGCGGTGTGCTCGATGTCATATGGGAAGCTTGGGAGGAGGGTCCTTCAAACAATAAGAATGAAATTCAATACGTTCTTGATCTTAGAGCAAAACTCCACACTTTGGGGCAACTAACACAGGAGAATTTGCTCCAAGCTCAGGAACGTCAAAGCCGACTGTATAACAGGGGAACTTGGCTACAGGAATTTGCACCGGGAGACAAAGTGCTCATATTACTTCCCACATCAAGCTCCAAATTACTCACCAAGTGGCAAGGACCATTTGAGGTCACACGACGAGTGGGGGATCTTGATTATGAGGTGAAACGAAGCGATAGAGGGGGTGCACATCAAATATACCACCTCAACCTCCTGAAATTATGGAGGCAGGCAGTCTCTGTGACGTTGGCTATGGTAGTTCTGGAGAGGGCGGAGCTCGGGCCGGAGGTGATCACAAAACCCAATCATATCACCCTGGTCACTTGTGGAGACCACCTCTCACCGTATCAAGTCACAGAGGTGCAGAAAGAATTTGCGGACGTGTTTTATTGTACAGCACCATACCGAGACTGAGCCTGGGGTAGTGGTACGTAGCCGTGTCAACAGGCGTTTAAGCAAGTTAAAGCCGCACTTTGTGGGGTGCCGCTTTTACACTCACTCGATTTCTCTCTCCCTTTTGTGTTACAGATGAACACTTCAGACAGATGGATGGGGGCGGTGCTCTCGCAGGTGGTGGAGGGGAGGAGCACCCAGTGCTGTACATTAGTTGCAAGCTCTCGCTGAGGGATACTAAGTACAGCACCGTTGAAAAGGAGTGTCTTACCATCAAGTGGGAGGTCCTCACTCTCCAGAGCTACCTGTTGGGGCGGGCCTTCACTCTCTGCTCAGATCACGCCCCACTCCAATGGCTCCACCACATGAAAGATACCAATGCACAGATCACCCGTTGGTATCTGGCTTTTCAGCTGTTTAAGTTCAAGGTGGTCCACAGACCGGGAGCGCAGATGGCTGTCGCTGACTTCCTTTCCAGAATTGGAAAGACAGGCTGGATGACTCCCTGGCCTGAGTCGGGCGGTGGGGTTATGTGGCAGTGGGGGCATGGTCGAGTGTCCATCCAGAGAGAGAGAAAGCGGTAAGGGTGCGTACCACTGAGCCTGATAATGACTAACACCTGTTTCCAATTGCAGTATGCTTGGGGAGAGTGGTATAAAAGGGACCACGCCAGCGGCAAGACGGAGAGAGAGTCTAGAGTCGCTACCTGGGTGCTTGATGTTGTGAAGCTGATGTGTTAATGTGAAGCTTAAAGCAGATATTTTGTTGAGAGCTGAAGACACTTACATTATAGGTTGACTCACGTAAACTTTGAACTGCCTCCCGTGTCCTTCCAGCTTGAACCTCCTTACAATTATGTTTGCGTAAAAATGCACATATACTTCAAGTCGGCAATGCACATATCTAATGAATTCCTAGCTTTCACCTTATTTCACTGCTTTCACTTATACCGGTGTCTTTGGCCAATTAAAGGGAAAGGTCACCCAAAAATGCTGTACAAATTCTGTCATTATTTACTTACCCTAAAAAGGAGATGCTGTGTGAATGTTAGCCATACTAACATGTCCTTTTGTGTTCCCCAGAAGAAAGAAAGTCATATTGGTTTGAAATGACATAAGGGAGAGTACATGATGACAGAATTTTCATTTATAGGTGAACTTTTCCTCTAACTAGAGCACAAACCTGTTCTTGAATGTCAAAGCCAAACACTATGCTCTAGAAAAGTCACTTCTGTTGATGTCGAGACACTGACGTGAGCCCAGGAGCGGACTGGCCATAGGGAGAATCTATGGGCCGGATTTTATTTCAAATCCAGGGCCGATTTCTCTCTTCCCAGTCCGCCCCTGCAATAGACTCTTGTATTTCTGACTTGCGGCATGTTTTTGTCAACCGTGTGTGTATTTGTGTGTGTGACAGAGTGAGAGCGAGATGAGATAGAAGGCTGTTTTCAAGCTTGACTGATTAATACATTAACTATTTTACTCTTCTAGGCTATTGGTGGATGGTGGTAAATTTCTCTTTAGCTTTCCAGTCACATCTAATTTAAATTGTAAAATAAACTTGAGAGGTCTAAAAAAATACAGTTCTCTATTCATTACATTCTAAGAGAGTCTTGCCCCCATAATGCAGGTTATCAGGTTATCTTTAATCATTGCTCAATTATGTGTAAAGGGATAGTTCACTAAAAAAATAATTCTGTCATTTACTCACCTTCATGTCTTTCCAAACCCGTATGACTCTCTTTCATGGAGATGTCAAAGGAATACTTTACCCAAAAATGAAAATTTACTTTTATGCTGCCTTTATATGCTTTTTGGAGATTCCAAGTTCTGGAAACCATTTACTTGCACTGAATGGACCAACAGAGCTGAGACATTTTTCTAAAATCTTAATTTAAAAGAATGAAGTCATACACATCTGGGATGGCAAGAGGGTGAATTAATGATGAAAGCATTTTCATTTTTGGGTGAACTGTCCCTTTAAGCCTCAGTCACCATTCACTTTCACTGTAAAGGAAAAAGATCCAAAAAGATCCAATGAAAGTGAATGGTGACTGAGACTAACATACTGCCTTTCACTTCCTCTTGTGTTTTACAGAAGAAAGAAAGCCATTTTTGGGGTGAACTATCCCTGTTAAATTGAATTGTCTCCAATTAAACATGTATTTCTATTTTATGTTCCCCAAAATTTGGCCAATTCAATAACACCTAAAGGCCGGTGCACACTGTACGATTCTGGCCACGATTCTGCCATCTGAGACAAATTTCCAGAATCCTAAAATATTTCTGTCATCGTAGGGCAAAATTGGCAATCTTACAATGTTTAGTTTGACATGCTCACTGACGTCCGATTAATAGCCTTTGCAATGATCTTTAGCCTCCAACGAAGTTCTAGCGGTGTCAGAAATTTACATTGCATTCGTATATTGTGACTGCTATTACGACGGCCAGATGAGATAGTCCACTCCTTTCTCACTCCCCAATTCACTGTTTTCGGAGAAACTCCACTGAGCTCCTTGGAAAGAAACCTGCTCCGCATCTGTACCATAGCAACATTTGTGCCCAGTTATCACTCTACTCAAGCTCTTTCAATGTTTTTTTCTTCTTTTAATTTTATATAAAAAGTTTGAATAAAAAAATAAGCATAAAATACTTCAGCAATATGAAAGCATTATTCCCCGAATTAAATACAGAGCTTACAAAATGAAAATAAATAAATGATTGCATTTTCTTAACATGTTTTTTTCTTCACATTTATCATGCATTTTCTTTACAACGTTATTTTAATTACTATTCTACTTTTAATAAATTTAAGCATCTGAAAACTAGTTAAGATTCACATCACTTTTTATATTATATTTATATACACACTAAAAATTATATTGTTAAGTATTTATGGGATGTTTTAATCCAAATCAGCAGATACAAATGGATACAATTATAGAAATCTATGTCATGTTTGTGCATTATCCATAGGGAATTTGCAAGCACAATAAATTATTAGTCCATGAATTTTCGAAATTTTGCATGGCTTATAGTTTACTAATCTAAAAAGGAGAAAGACGTACTATAACCCACCTTTTTTTGTTTTCCCTGTGTGAATGCAGAACTTTGTAATTATTCAGGCCACAAGTCTTCTTTTTTCCACAATGAATCTTTGCTTGTAGTAGCTAATTATTAATGCAGGCTATTTCCCACACTGGTGTTCATTCTCAACATCTGTAATTTTGTGTATTTGTGATCAGGATGTCTTATTAAAGGCCTATTTGACAGGTAATGGAGTGGTATTGGAGCAATGGAAATCCTGATGCCCTGACTTTCAGAAAGAAAGAAAGAAAGGAAAAAAAAAAACGCTTCTCCAGGCAAATCTTGCCGTTTCGCTTCTATTTATTACTAACTATCTATATACTTCTATTATATCAATGATCACGTTTACTAATCAGGACGATTGGGACCACCGATGTGTATCGTACAGTCTGACATAATGTCGCACAGTGTGCCATGGTGATCTCAATGCGTGCATATAGTACGGTCTGACAAGTAACAATCTTAAAGGACTTTAAAAATCCTACAGTGTATAGTGGGCTTTACTGAACAATACAATGGGAGACACTTCACCAACCCAGTTTTACAAATTAGGTAAATGAGTTGCAGCAGTCTGATGATGAAGGTTGATTGCACTATAACAAGACACATGGCTTCTAGAAGCATTTGGATCCAAAGATCACTGAGCATTAGATGATTCATAAAACACTGTTGTGATTTACGATGATGAGATTCATAATAATGAAAAAGTTATCATCGTAAGTTCTATGTGTCATAGGTAATTAGGCTATCCTAACCACTAACCACAGGTTGAGACCTGTGTACCACGATGGGCTATGGAGAGCCTTAGCATTATAACTGCAGGGTAACTTCGAATACAGTGTGCTCATGTTACTCATCAGAATAATTATTTAAAATTGCAATAACACTAAAAAAATCATAATTAGAGGCTGTTCTGCAAAATAATTGAATAATGATGTAACATGGACACTGTAATGTAAAATGGAATCCTGTAAGGTGCTAATAAAGCCACGTCCACACTAATCCGTTTAAGTTCGAATCTTTTCAGTTTCCTAACATCTTCGTTTTCCAGAGTTTGCCGCTATTGAGATTGTTTTTTTTTTTTAAGTCTCAGTTTTCGGTGGAGGACACAGCGTTCTAGTGTGGATGAGAGGAGTAAAAGTAGCGAAATTCATGCATTTTCAAATAAAAACGGATTGGTGTGGGCACGTCTTAATTTGCCATTAAAATGTATTTGCCGCTCTGATTTTGAAACCATTACAATTATGGTGTTCACACTGGGGATTTGGGTATTGTATTGCATGTTTAGATAAACGGTCAAGTGAAAAAAATTTAATGAAAGTTTAAAAAAAGTATTCAATTAGGTTTCTTTTATCATTAAACAAAATCTGAGGGGAAAAAACTATTCTTTTTTATTTATTAAAATTGTAATATGCAAAGCTATCCAATGCAAACTGACACTATGTGAAAAAGCATATCATTAAGCCAATTAACTGTCAGACTTGATTAGAGGAAGTCCTGCTTAATATTAACCATATCTACAGTATTTTCTTTAAAGATGCCAGAACAAAGATGTGCTACAAACAAATCATGCCACTGGGGAACTAGCAATCTGATAATGGTTAAAAAAGCATCTCTATCTTTTTAGTATAAACAACAGAGAGAACTATGGTCCAAAAAAAAAAGGAGAACAACTGGACCTGTGATTGTTCCCAGGAAAATATCACACAGAAACTTAAAAAGCTTTCTAGATTAAACTTTCTTTCTAGTCTTTTCAAGCCTACTGTAAGGTCAATATCTGTAACTTTATAATCAGAAATGGGCTGAGTAACAGTAAGCTTAATAGAGGAGTAGAAAGATGGAAGTGACTGCTAAAATGATTTGCATAAATGCCCTGGATTCTGTTCCATAGAACATTTTTGGAGAATGCCGATCCATTCATTCCTTAACTGTAATTGGGTCATGAAGAAAGCCAGTAAGCAAAATGCGGTAACACTTTATGATAATGTTCCATTTGTTAACATTAGTTAATGCATCAAGTATCACGAACAAACAATTAACAATACATTTGTTACAGCATTTATTAATCTTTGTTAATGTTAGTTAATAAAAATATAATGTTCATTATTAGTTCATCTTAGTTTATAGTGCATTAACTAATGTTAACATATGCAACTTTAGATTTTGAATATGTATTAATAAATGTTGAAATTAACATTAACTAAGATTAATAAATGCTGTAAAATAATTGTTCATCATTAGTTCATGTTAACTAATGTTGTTAACTAATGTTAACAGATGGAACCTTATTATAAAGTGTTCCCTAATACGCAATAGCAAGATCAAATCAGAATGGCTGAAAAGCAGCTAAATCAATGTTTTAAATTATAGCATCACGGTCTAGAATGGAATCCAGTACATATGATGTGGCGGGGCCTAAAATGAGCAGTTCATGTTTGATCACCTGCCAGTGTTTCTGAATTAAAGCAATTCTTTAAAGAGGACTGTGTTACATTTCCATCTGGGTTATGTAAAAGGCTAATATTTAATTTTAGGAAGCATTTGGTTACAGTTATTGCATCTAATGTGTAAGTGGACTTTCCCTTTTTCACACAGGGGATATGGTTATATCACCTGTTATCTTTAAACACATTTAATCCTGTGATCTTTAAAGACATTTAATATTATATAAAGGATAATGCTTAATATTATTTGATACTTTACTTTTTATTTAGAGGGTTCCCACACTTTTTGAATTTCCATGACTTATCCGTAACATTATGATTACTGGATATAGGTATTTAAAAATCATTTTGATTCAGACCGATTTGCCAATAAATAATTTAGGCCTATTTGTGAACCATTTCAATTGACAAATCAGAAATCATGATGACTTGTGAGCAATTTTTACTCCATACAATTTCTACAAAAGAAATGTCATGACTATTGAGATTTTATTAATTTTCATTCATCACAATTTTTAAATTTCGTGATAATTTCAGGTTTAATGTACTGTACTGAAAACATTGTGTATGGCAGTAAAGAAAATTAATATATCAGCATTCAGGATCAAACTTATTAATTATATAATTGCTTTTATTTATATTCCATTATTTCATCTCCTTATTGTTGCTTCCGCAGCTATAGCTTTCTCAGAACATAACTATTTAACAAAATGGTTTCTTCTCTCTTTACGCATTTGCTTTTGGATATAACTTAGGTAATCTTTACAGTGTTCTGTATTAGCACTAATTAGGCTTCTGTGAGATGCAGAAGTGTACATATTGTTTGTTATTTGTACCTGCTATAATAGTGAACCTGAGTTTCACTTAAATCATCTGAACTGCAATGGAATTGATCCCAACCCTGATCACTGAAGCGGACAAATCCCGTAGTCTTCTATTTTGGGGTCAGCTATCCTGACATGAGACACCTTCACAGGCACTAGTCAGATATCCTCATAAATGTTGCATTGATGTAACAGAAGACTTATTATCTCTACCTCTCATAAGAATTAATGCCTCTTGAACATGTTAGTAATAAAATGACAATTACTCCAACTAGAACAAGATAAAGTTATCTTTCTCACAAAAAATGGTTACCTTCAGCTGTTTGTTACATGCCATATGTGTTGTTTTCACTTTTTGAGATTTCAGAGTCATGATAATAGTCATTTGGCATTTACTTGAAACAGATCCGTGGAAATTTCGGCAAAGTATTAAGGCAAGTATCGCAAAAAAAGCTTTACAAACCATAAGGTAACTGCGTCAGAGCTACAAGGGCTTCTGGAAGGGCATTGGCTGTAGACAACCACATCCTGTAAGTGATTACTTAACATATATATATATATATATATATATATATATATATATATATATATATATACCAAATGAAAAGAGTAAATAAGACTTGTGGTTTGTGACATCTTAAAATAAGGAGATATCCACATCACAGGATGGTAAGTACTGTGGGTCTTCAATAAACTTGATGGGCTACATCAGAAATTAGATTCTTTGAAAAGAACATTTGCTAATTACTCTGTCTTGATCTGTTCATGCTTATAGGCTGACCTCACAGCACCACTGTAATTGGAATTAAGCTTGGGTGAATTGTCATTCCTTGCATCTGACAAGTATACTTAAACCAGCAGTTCTGCATCTCCTCCAGGTGCAAAATATACTGTAATATTCAGTTGTATATATACAGATACATCTCACCATGAAATTGAAGATAAATAGGCCTACTTGAAATGCTTAGATTGTGAAAGCACAACCCAGATTTAAACAGTTTAAATAGTTTAGTTGGTCCACACTGATAATCAGTATTGGGTGTAATCTAATTATAAAGTAATTAGTCACTATAATCAAAGTCAGAAAGTAGTGTAAAACATTAAATTTTAAATTCTTGTAATCAGATTGTAGTTAATGACTTTCAATTAAGTTACTTTTAAGTACATTACTTGGGTTACACATATTTCTAAATAGTTTTATTTGTGCAGAATAATTCATTTAAAACACGAATAAGTGTACATCTGTAATTTGCCTGCAAAAAGACATGCAGACATTATTTTGAATTAGTTGAGTGGAAAAACAAAACGTTTTCTGTGAAAGGTTTTAGAGAGTAACTTAAGTGTATTCATTAGTAATGTGATTACATCTTCCAGAAAGAAATCAGTAATCCAATTACAATTTTACACAAGTAATCAGTAATTGGTAGTTGATTACTTTTTTGAGTAACTTAACCTAACACTGCTGATAATGGCTTAATAAATGTGACATTGGTAGTCCATAAGTAAGTCTACGTTAATATTACATTATTCTAGCTGGGCTGTCATGTGATTAAAGGCCCGTTCACACCAACAACGATAACTATAATGATAACTACAACAGAAAAGTTTTAAAAATCATTCTAACTGTAAGAGAATAGTGGAGTCCGAGAAACGATATCATTGGGATCACTTTCAGAGTGAAGGCATAAAATTACCTCAGGTATCCAGCGCTAATGTCGACAGATTGTCTTGTCTCCTTTGAAGGTGTATGCGTTTGTTTTTCTTTTGGTTTCTTTGCGAAACATGGAACAGTAGCAAGTCATCTACATCCATTTTCTTGACTGTGACCATAACTGCAGCACGCGCTTGGAATAAGCAGAACGTTATCATCCATCGGTATGGATGCTTACATAGTTATCATTACAGTTATCGTTATAGTTATCATTCTTGGTGTGAATGGGCCTTAAGTCTTATTTGTTTGTCTCAAGTGTTGGGGTGTCATTCACAATAAACTGCAGAAGTCGAGAGTGCAAAAATGTTCCAGATTAACCTAATTCACCCTAAATGGCACTGACTCAAACTAGAGCCTGCTACATAAAGAAGAACATTTTGTCAAATATGCATTCATTGTGCGATTTAATAAATACACTTACTGCCTCTGCATTCATGTACTTTGCTAATGTTTGAACAATTGAGCCACCACTACTTTACAGTGCTTTGACCATGAGGCTTACGATGTCAATTAAATGCAAGGTCCTGAATTCAAAGCAAATTACCTCCTTCTATCTTGTAAATTCTATCGAAAGTATTCAGTAAATAGCAAGGTATTTGTGAATGCAGAAAAGTTGAAGTCTATATCTGAAATATGACCAGAGAGTAATTTGCAATGAAATGAAGGTAGACTGACATAATCTTAATGTGCGGTAGGGCCATACGGCGAAATCTGATTTGAGACAGATTTAGACACAGCTTGGTTCAAGTGAGAATGGGGGGACTGAGGAGGGGTTGAGAACAGAATGGGACACAGAGTTTCAGGGAGGATAATTAATGTGACATTTCCCTGACATTTAGCCAGAGGTGCAGTGAAGGAGTCTCAAGAAAGAGAGAGATGTATAGAGAAGGAAGAAGAACAATGTAACAAGGCCAAAAATCAAGCTTGACTCCTTGTTCAGTTCTAACTTAAACTAAACACAGAACTTATAATAATATATTTTGCGCCCAGAAAACAGTATGTATAGGTTATGCACATATGCATAAAAAGTACAATACACACAAATGTGTGTCCACTTCAGCCATGACCCACTCAAGCACATTCTAACCACTCACAAAAACTAACTTTATCCTTTTGTGAAGTCCTTCCTTTTAAAGTTATAAAGTAATCTCTCTTTTCCCTGGTAACAGGAAGAACAGTCTTGCACTGAACTGTCCCTCCCTGTCCCATGTGACCAACCACCTCACAGGTACACAAGTATGAAATTAGAACAAGTAAAATAGACAGCCAGCCCAGAAGGAGAACCAAAACTTAAGGAACAGTTTGCAGATAATCCCTGATCTTCTGATACAACTCTAACATCTACAATTTAACCGCAATACAAGATGCTGTATTGTGTAGCAAAGGTGTCCAATACAACATCAGTAAATATTACGCCTATCATTAGACATATCAGATTGCAAACAACCTACAAAGGTGTATATATGTATATACAGTATGTAATATTGGAGCAGGAGAAATTGAAATAACCCTTGTGTAAATTGTCAGCTTTACGCTAAGCTAAAATGCTATTTCTAGCCATTTTACATGCACGTTACCAGGCACAATCATATTTCTTTATCAAGAAAATTCACGTTAGTTCATAATTTCTTTTTTCCTAGTAAGACCTTTGATATTAGGGCAAAAATCATATTTTTCATAATATTTTTTGTATTGTTTTCATGTAAAAATTTCTAAAAATCCTTAAAACAAGATCAGTTTGATTTATCTTGTTTTAGAAACAACACGGCATAAGATATTTAGGTTTTTCAGAGAATGTATTTTTAACATGTGTATTGTGTCTTACTGTACTGGCAGAGTTTTTATAGTCAAAACAAGTGAAAAAATCTACCGGTGCTGAAGAAGTAATCCAAAGTATTTAGAATACGTTACTGACCTTGAGAAATCGGAATACGTTACAAATGACATTTTACAGCATGTATTCTGTAATCTGTAGTGGAATACATTTCAAAAGTAACCCTCCCAATCCTGTATATATATATATATATATATATATATATATATATATATATATATATATATATATATATATATATATACACACACACACACACACACACACACACTAACACACACACACATCTTTGTAGGTTGAATATATAATATAAATTGGTGATTCTCATGAAACCTGTCAATACAATTTCCTAGACATAATTTACCCTAAATCAATAACCAAAAGGAAACTTTACATAACTGTCATGAAAACAGTGTCACAATGTAAAAAATCTTAATGGCCGTAAAAATAGGTGTTTAATTTTATTTGAAAAATATTTCTTTTTTGTTAATTTTGAATTTGGAGTAAAACAGGACCAGGATATTTTCTTGACAGGTTTCATTCATTGTGCGACGGGTTGTTATGTCAGGTGTTGCTTCAAGAAGACTTCATTAAAATGTGGATGACAATGACCAGAAATGTGGGTCAACGAAGGAAAACACTTGTTCAGATTTGTATACTGCCCTCATGATCAATGGCGAAACATTCGTTGTTAAAGTATAACACATGGTGAACCCACGCAAGTTTGCGTCCCTATTATGACAACCAATGTAGATGTGCTAGAAAAAGTGACTTCAGTCTGAACAGGAAAAAAAATCAGAACTGACCACTTGAAACTTTGTTGAAACAGTTAAAAACAAATCAGATATCCCCTGAAGGGCCTAAATCTCAGAACTGCACCGATTATTGACCTACTGACAGACCCATGCATGTTCTGAACGTTTATACGGAAACATAACATTTTGAATTATGTGAGAAGCAATAGAGACTCACTCTGTAGTGATGGATTACACAACTGCAGCAATTTGGTTAGAGTCCAGAAGCTTGAACTGCACGTGTTACATTACCCTTTTAAGCTAATTGAGTGTAGATATGTGCTTTCAAACAGTTATGCAGAGGTTGCATTTTTTCTAGGCAGATGAAGATGTTTGAAACACAGTGTTGAACGCTGCTGAAAATGATGATGTTATACATGACCATCAAAGAGCTAAATAAATTATAATGACTGAAAAGAATCAGTCTCTTTTTCTTTCTAACTAATTCATGTTGTTTTGTCTGCCTTAAGAGCACTTTTCTAGGCCTCACAGTGCGTGTATCTGTCTGTCTGTATCTTAGCCTATTTGTCAGTCTGAAAGGATGCTATCAACATATGAAGTGAGGTATACCTTGGCTGCTACGGATGAGCCCGGCTTCTCGAGTAGGTCCCAGAGTTTCTTCCGTTTCTCTGAACAACACGTATTGTCGAACTCTTCACCCTCACAGTCCTTCAGCGTATCGGCTTCTCGTTTGAGCTCCTCATTCATTTGTTCTTTCTTTTGGTGGTACCGTGCCTGGCAACACGATTCCAAGTAGATCTCATCCACCCCCCAGTAGTCCAGTTCCTGGCTGAAGGACAGAGCGCACATTTCCTCCATCATGTGCAGCTTCCCCGTGCGATAGAAGTTCAGTATGGATGTGAACGCCCCGGGATGTCGGTCAAAAAAGTACTCATTCTCATCCAGGTTGTAGTCATCGCATACATCCATGAGGGCTTCGTGGGTTTTGCAGTCTCGTAACTTCCCCAGTCGAGTGCGCGGAAGTCGGTCCAAGGTTCTCCACAGGACCTCATGCGGCAGACCCCCAATGTTCAGCTTGACACGCCGGTAGCACGACATACTCCGGATTATATCCACAGGCTCCGGGGGAAGAGAGGTTGTTGACCGGGAGCCAACTTTACTCATTCCTGCAGATGGTTTATCCATTTTGTTTGGTTGAAATCATGCATAGATTATCCTATGAATTTGTCCATGGGACTGACGGTTTCCAGTTGTTTTCTGAAATGTTTCATTCTATTCGAGCTGTCAAAGATAAGGGAAATGAAAAGGGTGTTTCTTCAGCACTGAGAATATCTTGGAAATTAAATCTCTTTAAAACATTTTCACACTCTCGCTAGTTAAAAGTGACATTGAAAATTCCCTCCACAGTGTCATATCCAGCACATCTCAAATTCTGCTTTTTTTTGTTTAATTGCAATTTTGTGGTGGAAATGACAGTTATGGAAATTACATGTTTTTGAAACAAAATGACCATATCCTTTGTCTTGCTAAGGCTAATTTCATAACTAACATTTTATGTATCCTCAATCCACAATTGAATTTTCACACTTTTTGCATAAATTGGCAAAATTACATCTTGATTGAAAATTACACGCAATAAAAATATGGGAGGGTTATGGGAGGGGATGAAGTGTCCCACTTTGACAAAACAAATGTCCCACTTTACCAGTATTGCCTGAACAAAGCAGTGATTTGGTCAAAAGAGGGTCTTCAAAGGTTCTTCCTCCCAGCATTTAGTATTTCTTAATTTTTGCATTTGAGGTAGGAGACATCCTAAACTTTCTATAAAGGTATAATTTCAGATTATATGGCATTTGGATGACAATTAAAAGTGCTAGGAAAAGTAATATTTCCAAAAGTGTCCCACTTTACCTATATTCAATCTGCACTTACTTTGGGAGAAAACAAAATTGTTTGGTGTGGTGGAAATGACACTACAACTGTGCGACAGTTGTAATCTTTGAATAATTGATAGAAATCATGTTCACATAATACATATTGAAATGGTTCATGTTTATTTCACTCTTTGTTCGGATTATCATAGCTTTAAACATGTAATAATTGGTATTTTTATATTGGATTTTCATAGTTTAGTATTGAAAGTTTGGATCTGAGACAAGGCTAGAACCATCAAATATATATGTAAAAGACATTTCAAAATTAGTACCAAATATAAATGAAGAAGGCATGGTAAAAAAATAAAAAAAATAAAATAAATAAGTACTATGTCAGTTTTAATGTGACTAGTTTTAATAAAAATCCATCCCTGGAAAATAAAGAAGTTGAAGAAACACCCAAAAACGAGCATTGCTCTGTTAAGTGCTCCATTAGGTCTTATTTAAGACAAGTAAATAAAAGCCACTTACAAGTACTCACAGGCATATTGCAAGTCGGGCTGCTAAGAGCTCGGAAAGTCGCTGTCCACTCAGAGGGTGCTGAATCCTCTGCCGCTCACCAGTAAAACCCAGATTCGCCTCTATTATCTCTCAAAAGAGAACAAAAGAACATTTGAAGTCAAATGTATCAGAACGTATGACATCCACCTGTAATACTAATTCTGAGTACGAAATAGGCTGACAATTTTTGTCAACATCATTTTCTCAGCAGCCAAGCTGTTCAAAAGCTCCCCATATCCCTGTTGCTATGAGCAGTGGATTAAAAGAGTCCATCAACTATTCCCTAAGAGTCTAAAAGGTTAGATATTGAATTTCCATACCTTGTAACTAAAGTGTTAAGTGTAACGTCGGCTGGAGCCCGCCCGTACAGCTGCAACAACACACCAGCGTGTTCCATGCACACACAGGAGGAAAATATGATGACACGAGCATTACACATTTAGATTTAGCCAATATTATAATGCGAGGCTAATTAAAATGGGTTTTTAATGAGCACCGCACGTCTTTCCCAGGATAAAATGGCATTAACTGCATCAGACAGTCATTATTGACATAAACGTGTCAATGCAGCTATGCCATGATTTCATTGATAGAAACCTTTTACACTTGACGTAAACAAGTGACTCGAAATACGCACCGCAAATTGACTGTAACCATTTGAAAACGGCATAAAACATCATAATGTACTAACATGGACATTAAATCAGATTTAAACACTGTAGGAGTGGCATTCGGGTTATAGACCCTGCATCATGCATTACAAATAATAATAATAATAATAATAATAATAATAATAATAATAATAATAATAATAATAATAATGGAAACACACCACAAACAACATTATAACCCTACTGCAAAAGAATTCCTTTATAAAAGTGAAATGCACAAATGTAATATTATTCAGAAACAGCTTATAGCACATCAGCACATCATATTACACTTTTCCAGTCAGGTTATAGGCAGAATTTTTCAATAAAGATCAGTAATCACCATAAACATCTGGTAATCATAAAAATATTGGGTCGATATATAAAGCTGCAACAAATACATACCTGAATGTTTGACAAATAATTGCTGACAACAGTGTGAACTTAAGTATTTAAATGCGGGAAAATGCATGAAGCCATTATACAGGAGCTTTTTCCTCGTCTCCATACATTGGACAAACATACGGTTTTCATTTCATGGAAAAAGATCAACAAGTCTTGTGGTGAATTCACACTGATATCTAACGTGAAGACGAACGCGACAGCTGCTTGCCTTGCAGATGGCTGGCTCTCCATAGTCTTAACGCGCAATGGCAGAGAGGCGGCGCGTTTAACCCTTGCCATCCGAAACCAAGAGGCTCTAAGAGCCGTTCTTTCTGTGTCGCTTCACCAGTAACATCTGTGAAAATGGCGCCTTAAGAGCGAGCAGTGGAGAAAACTAGACACTGAGGACATGTCAGCTTGTTGGAGGAGTGCTCAAGCCATCAGTCCCCGCTTGAATATGAGTTTTTGATTTAATATTCTACCAGGATGAAGCATAGTAGCAGTGCAAAGCTGCTCACATTTCTTGATCTCCAGTGACCACATTTCAATAGGCCTTATATTGAATTTCAGCTGTTGGTTCAAATAGATAAACCCGAATAAGTTAGCAGAACTCAAAAGTTTGAGGTAATCAGTTACATACATTTTTTTATGTTAATACATTTCAAGTTTAAGTAAGCAGAACTGTCAGGTTTTGATTTTGTACTACTTATGCATGTTGAGTTTTTTCTTAACTTGAAAAATTGAGTGAGCTAACTCATGCATTTTAATGGTACTTAACTTTAAATTTAAATTAACCAGGCTCAACTTAAATACAGCTGAAGTCAGAAGTTTACTTACGCTTAGGTTGAAGTCATTAAAACTAATTTTTTAACCACTCCACAGATTTAATATTAGCAAACTATAGTTTTATCAAGTCTTTTAGGACATCTGTTGACACAAGTAATTTTTCCAACAATTGTTTACAGACAGATTGTTTCACTTTTAATTGACTATATCACAATTCCAGTGGGTCAGAAGTTTACATACACTAAGTTAACTGTGCCTTTAAGCAGCTTGGAAAATTCCAGAAAATTAATCCAAGCCTTTAGACAATTAGCCAATTAGCTTCTGATAGGAGGTGTACTGAATTGGAGGTGTACCTGTGGATGTATTTTAAGGCCTACCTTGAAACTCAGTGCCTCTGCTTGACATCATGGGGAAATCAAAACAAATCAGCCAAGACCTCAGAATAAAAATTGTGGACCTCCACAAGTCTGGTTCATCCTTGGGAGCAATTTCCAAATGCCTGAAGGTACCACGTTCATCTGTACAAACAACAGTATGCAGGTATAAACACCATGGGACCATGCAGCCATCATACTGCTCAGGAAGGAGATGCATTCTGTCTCCTAGAGATGAGTGAAGTTTGGTGCAAAAAGTGCAAATAAATCCCAGAACAACAGAAAAGGACCTTGTGAAGATGCTGGAGGAAACAGGTATACAAGTATCTATATCCACAGTAAAACGAGTCCTATATCGACATAACCTGAAAAGCTGCTCAGCAAGAAAGAAGCCACTGCTCCAAAATTGGCATAAAAAGTGCACATGGGGACAAAGATGTTTTTGGAGAAATGTCCTCTGGCCTAATGAAACAAAAATTGAACTGCTTGGCCATAGTGACCATAATTATGTTTGGAGGAAAAAGGGTGAGGCTTGAAAGCTGAAGAACATCATCCCAACAGTGAAGCATGGGGGTGGCAGCATCATGTTGTGGGGGTGCTTTGCTGCAGGAGGGACTGGTGCACTTCACAAAATAGATGGTATCATGAGGAGGGAATATTATTTGGATATATTGAAGCAACATCTCAAGACATCAGCCAGAAAGTTAAAGCTCGGTCGCAAATGGGTCTTCCAAATGGACAATGCATTCCTCCAAAGTTGTGGCAAAATGGCTTAAGGATAACAAAGTCAAGGTAATAGAGTGACCATCACAAAGACCTAACCTCAGTCCAATAGAAAATTTGTGGGCAGAACTGAAAAGGCTTGTGTGAGCAAGGAGGCTCAAACCTGACTCAGTTATACCAGTTTTGTCTGGAGGAATGGACCAAAATTCCAGCAACTTATTTTGAGAAGCTTGTGGAAGGCTACCCAAAACGTTTGTCCCAAGTTAAACAATTTAAAGGCAATGCTACCAAATACTAACAAAGTGAATGTAAACTTGATGAAATAAATAATTCTCTCTACTATTATTCTGACATTTCACATTCTTAAAATAAAGTTGTGATCCTAACTAACCTAAGTCAGGGAATGTTTTCTACGATTAAATGTCAGGAACTGTGAAAAACTGAGTTTAAATATATTTAGACAGATACTAAGGAGTTTGTAAACTTCTGACTTCAACTGTAGGTTAAGTAGAAAGTACCCTGCTAGCTATTACAAGCTAGAACAAACTAATACCGTGAATGTTAGCATGCTGATACATTAGTACTGCAGTTGCTCATCATGTACAGAAACTCTTCTAAACAACACAACAAAACATTAAACACTAACAAGTATCTCCCTTTACATTCATCTTGCACAAAGACACACTATATAACACTTCATTTTAGCTTGTACTCTCCCTGTGGAGTGCCATGCAAAGTATGCTGGGAAATAAAAATCCCCTTCCCAGTTTCAGTTAAATTTAAGTTCCTGTAAATTTAAAGAGACAAGTTCATTAAACTCAAAACATTAAACAATTCAGGTAATTAAAAGGTGTAAGTTTTGTGAACTCAAAAGAAAGAGAAAGTTCTAAATTCTCATCAAGGTTAATTTATTTGAACTAATTTGTATGATTTAATTTTTCCCTACTCAAAACAATGAATTATTTTGAGCATTAGGGTTTACAGTAGGGGAAAAAAGGGGTAACAGATTAAACCTTGTGCCATTTTTTAGATTGACTATACACTCTACAGTATATGTTTGAGGTCCTATAAAGACCCGATGATGCATGTGTAAAAATAAGAATAGTAACTTCAGAATGAATTTCTTTTTTTCCATTTATATTATTTTACTGTTACTCTGAGCTAATCAAAACCAAGTAGACAGGTACTATATCATCAAATCTTTAACCCTCTATTATTACAACATATGCATGCACTTTTCAGAAAGGTGACTATTAATCAATACAGTGACTTGCTTCTGTCTGGCAACAAAACATTGTAGAAAAATCTAGTAAACAAATCTAAATAGACAGTTGTCAGGAGTGTACTTCCAGAGTGTGTATGCCAGTCAGAGATTGTTATCATGTTAAAATTCATTGCATTTATTTATGTTTTTTACCTGGTATCTCTGAGAGTCTAAACAAGTAATGTTTTTTTGTTTTTCTGGGAAACATATGAAGCATGTATCAAGCTGGAATTCTGTTGACAATCTATTCTCATTAGATCAGTGAAAGTCATTTCGTTTTTTGACATATTAAAGGGACCTTTGGGTCAATTAGACCTCAAACCAAACATTAAAAAAGCTGACAAGAAGTAAAGAAAACTGTGCTATTTCTCTTTTAATATCTCTTTTGCATATTATCAGAAAAGCAAACCTAAACTACTATTAGATTGTGAGAGACAATAAACTACAAAACATAAAAAAATTCAATAGTTATATTGCAATAAATAACCAAGATATTTAACATTTTAAAAACAATATATACATAAGACATTTGTTGAAAACCAAAATTTGTTATTGTTATCTGTACAGTTCTAATCAGATTTGGCATGCTATTGCTGTCAAGTCCTTCTTCTATAACGGATCTCTAGATCTTCCCTTGGTTGTAACATGCCAAAGCCGTATCCGCTGGTGTCTACCAATGGCACAGTCACATTCTTGTCACACAGTTCCAGGTCAAATCGAGTCAAGACCATGAATACAAACCTATAAGGACAAAAAATGTAGAAACAAATTTAAAATGTATATATTATAGCTCATTTTGTCCCCAAAACCTTGCCTTGCAAACACAGCATGCCAGTGTCTCATATTTATCTACAGTAAGTTAATGTCTCTTATTTAACTACTGTAACACTATATTCATTATTACCAGAGAAATAGAAGCATAAATTGCCATTGGTAAATCTGGAAGTAATAGGACCAGGATCGTAAGAACTTATACAGTATGTAACAGTATGCAACATTAGTGCTGACAGAATGGTGGTATACTAACTCTTTAATTGCACTAACTGCAAAATGGCGTCCTGGACACATGTTGCCTTTTGTCCCCCAGGGCATGGTGGGATACTTCACCCTTACTCCTTCCTTAATGAAGTCTTTCATCTCTGTCCCATCTGCATTGAGGAAGCGGTCAAACTTGAACTTCTAAAACATCAAAAGAATACAAACAGGATTAGTCATACCATTCACATGACTTCCATTTTTTATTTTGATTATCATGCCATTGAGTAAAAAGTTAATGCATCCAAATTATATTTACAGTATCTGATGACACATCTGATTGTCATCTTTAAATGCACCGTCTGCTGAAAAACTGATAAATGATACGTTCATGTGATATGTTGATGAGACATGTCTAATATTTGCTTGCTGTTCAGGAACAACATCTTGCTCTGCTGTTAATCAACTATTAATCAGTGCACTTGATTTGGAAGCTCGGGTCGTTAGTTTAGTTAAAACTGCCATTATACAGCACTATGGCATGCAATGTCAGCATTTTTACCGACAGTGAAAGTGGTGAGAAACTCTGCCCCCTCCCCCATTTACAGTACTGTCTTTGTGTCAATGACAGCAGTTGAATGGCTAATCCCAGATATCTCACTAGATTAGCCCTTTGACCTGTGCAGAGTTTAATCCAAGGTGGATAACAATGGTTGACACCAATGAAATTCAAGATGAGGTTTAGATAACACCTTTGCATAATATTTATAAGTGAGCTGTATTATAAATAAATGTACTTAGCAATGCATTATCTGCTAATATGAAAAACCATCTTAGTGTGTTGCATGATAACAAGCGCATTGTGGCAATTTACACTGTTACTATAAAGATTGCTTGAACAAATTTCTTATTTGCTTACGATTCAGTTACATGTCAAACTAAGTTAAAAAACTTGAACTCAATGTCACTGTACTAAATGTCCTAATGGAAACACAAAACATGCTGGATTTGTAAACACCACTTGATTAGTCTGCTATCAGTAATTTTAAAAAGTCAAGCAGAGCAAAAGAACAAACAACATTCAAATTCCCTTAAGTTAAATTAACCAAGAATTGCATCATTATATATTGCAGTGTAAGTGTTTGAGTCTATTCCATTTGAATTCCACCTATATAGGATAAACTGAAAATCAATGAACATTTAAAATCCATCTACATTAAAAATTCTTTAGGTAATTAAATTATTTCTCCTCCAAGCAAATCTGTCCTCTTAAGGCCAAATCAAACTCTACTCATGCACGTGAACGGAGGCAGTTAAAGCTAGTATTTTGTTCCAAAATGCTATTAATAACACAACGCAAGTATGTGTTGTCACAAAGGGTGCTATAGCGGTCACTAGTGTGAATTTTCCATTACTACGGTGAGTTCTCCCTTGCAAGCCAACTACTGTCATGGCAGAGAAACAGTTTGAGAAGAATATTGGAGACCAAGTTAAAGTCAATATGTATAGCAACTAACCTGAATAATAACACATCTAGTTAAATGACAAAGACTTTTGAAAGCAACTCTATCACCCCCTTGAGTACTGAGATTTGTTAAGGCCACAGTAACGCAAGAAGCCCATTAAGCATGTCCTCCAGACCTTGCATTGGCAATGTGTTGGCCAAGTGCTCGCATTTGCATACACATATTGCTTAAAGTATGTTTCTGGACTCAAGAAGGCACTGTAATCTGAAATTGTACCTCTGGCTCTTGGTGGATCTGTGGGTCCATTTGAGGGCTGAGGAAGGGGAATACACACAATCGGTCGCCTCGTCTGAGCTGGTATTCTTGCCTGTTGTTTAAACGAACCTTCATGTCTTGCACCACTTCTCTAGTCATGAGAGCAGCTGCAGTAAGACGCAGTGTCTCACTAAGAACACTATCTGCAAAAACGGTTCAATTGTTTGAGATTTTCAAGTGATATTGAACATAAAAAGGGTCACATAACTGTAAATTCAGTAATGAGCTCAATAAATCTCCTGTAATCAATGGCAGAAATAATTTAATAGTGGGCATATGTAGAGTTTCTATAAGTAATTGGTTTGAAGATCATGCTTGTTCCTGTAGCCTAAAACATTTAAATATCTTTGATGTTACACTTTCAGCAGAAATCAACCTACAAATATCTTACAGGACTTATACTTATAGGACATGGAAAAAATTACACACTTCAGCATTAAATCATCTCACTAATGTGACCTACCAAAGACTGGTGTGTGTTTCTCTCTCTCTTCCAGGGGGAGGTGCTGTACATCTCTGATTTCCTCTCTTACTGAACTCAGAGCTTCAGGGTGGGTGAGCATGAAGCCTAGTACCCAGAACGCCGCTGGGCCAGCGTTTCCCTGGGGACATATGAAAATTATATTTAATTTCCTGGAAAGCAACGCACTGATAGAGTGACCAGTCAGCTGTCAGAGATTCAAAGTCACAATGACATGTTTATGAAATTTCAACTAAACATACAGCAGTATCTAACCTACAACATATTGTTTCTCAGAGTCTAAGAAACAAGCAGTTTTATATATTTACAATGCAGTCAGTGTGAAACAGTTGAACCGGTCATACAGCAATTGCTACGGGTTCAAGGGTGAATCCTCACTGACAGAGGGGGCCATTGAGAGGTGAAGACTGAGACAGACTGTTAGGTGCATATGTCTATCAAAAAAACCTGCTGACACTATGACAAAGCATCTAGACATTTTTCCTACAAAAGGAAATCACCATGTACTCATCATGACAGTATCTTGAAAACTACCTGTTACAAAAACCTGTCTCATAGAATCATGTTACAACCTTCATTCTTGCAAAATGATTTTTACATAGCTTGTTGTGTCACAGCAGTTTCCAGGTTAAATAAAAACTAGAGGCGCTACAACAACTATGACTTGTTTTCACTTTCGCACGTCACGAGTAACGTTGCAGATTATCAATTCATAAACACTTACTTTCTGCCCTGTTCCTCGCACAATGCTTTCTTATGACATCAAAACACTTTTAATATAGTATATGAATTGTAAGACGATACATATTAACATTTGCATTACATAAACCAGCTACATTTACAAGCTTGTTTGAACGTGACCAAATTGCGTGCTGCGGTAGCTGAATTGATATAGCGGGATACGAGTCCTGAAGAGCACGTGAGTTGACACGTGAGCCGAAACTATCATAGAAGAACCACAAAATGACATGGTTGCTTTAACAACTGCAACAATGTAGTTCCATGACCATCCCATATGGCATCACATTTTGAAATTGCATTACACTTTACTTTTATACGAGTGTATGGCAAGCTATGACAAAACATTGAATAAATAATGGTCTATTCCACCTTACCCCTTCTTTAGCTTTTCCTTTAAGCTATTAGTTTTAGATTAAGGGGATTAAGCATGACAATTCTATTGGTTTAGATGTATGAAGAAACTAGAGTGGTGCTTGCCCATGCAAAACTCGCTGTCACAATGCTAGGCTGTTTTGGGTGGTTGCCAGAAAGTCAATATATATGGGGTTTCTTGGGTGTTCTTTGTAGTTGCCAGGGCATTGCTGCAGCAGGCTATGTGGTTGCTTGGGTGTTCTGGAAGGGTTTACTGGCCCAAACCAAAAATGTTGACGCCCAAATCTCTACTGTATGTTATTCTGGTCCCTATATGCCCTTCCTTTGATGTACGTTTATGGAAAAAATGTTTTTCCGTTTGCCGGAAATCTAAGGTCTGATTGCTTCAAAATGAAACAGCGCACCTCTCCTCAATAAGCTGCAGGATTTTAGGTATTATTCATGTCTGTAGCATAAATGGTGCAATACGAGCTATGTGCCAAAGTGTAATACTCTGGCTTAAGGGTCTGTTCAAAAAGCGAACAAAGAAAAAAAAAACTGAGATCTCTCTCATTTGTTCTTAGTTATACTGCCCTCATGTGGTAAATTGGAGCACTGTTGCATATTGGCTCTGGAAATGTAAATCTAAACTGAAAATGGAAAAGGAAGACATTATTAATTTTTGTTATCCCTCATGGTGTTTGTTTGCATGTTTTAGATGTGATTGTGTTGAAGAGCTTGATTGTGGTACCTCTAATATGTGCACAATAGTTAATCCTTTAGAATTCATTTTAAATTCTATAGAAAATAAAACACCTCCTGCATAATCCTTTTGATTATGGTGGAAATCACTCTGTACATTCTGTGCATCAGTCTCAGGTGTGCTTTGGGCAGCTTGTCAGCTTCTTTTGTTCATGCAATCTGTAAGTGGCAGGTACTCAATCGAATCACAAGCTCGTGCATTCCAGAGCTGACTGGCTCTTTTGTTTACAGTAACACAGTGAGTACAAACAGCCAATCCCTATGGCAACTTCAAGGTATTAATGTGTCATTCGAACATCTAGCACTAGATCTGAGTGATTAAATATATGACATCCAAAGAAAGAAATTCTTTAAGCAATAGTTCACCCTCATGTTGTTCCAGCCCTGTTTTATTGTCTTTCTTCCATGAAACACAACAGGAGATTTTCTTTTCCATTGAAGGAAAGTGAATGGTGATTTATAGTGTCAGTCTCCAAAAAAGGACACAAAAGCATCATAGAAGTATCATGAAAATAGTCCATAACACTTTTGCACTATATTCCAAGTCTGATTTTTTATTTTTGGGTGAACTATTTCTTGAATTCTCTCTGTTGCCTTTTTTTTTTTTTTTTTCACTTTTTAGTGAAAAATATGGGACATTGGGAGGGATGTTTAATGTAGTAGAAAGTCCTCTTAGAACACTTTTGCAATGCATTGACTGTGCATATATGTTGTGCAAGGATAAAGTGAGAGAGACAAAGAGAGAGAGAGAGAGAGAGAGAGAGAGAGAGAGACTTACCTGTGTGAGCCATAGTTGGAGTAGCATTGCTCTTCTCTGAGTCTCAGCATCTAGGCCTTCCACCTGAAGGTGCTGTATGAAACTCTGCAACCATGACTGTTGTTTATCCTTTCTGTCCAAACATGACGGAGTTAACAGTTCCCACAGCTTTTCACGTGCTGAATTTGCAACTTTGTTCTCCTCTAATGAATGCATGCAAAACAGACACAAAGATTAGTTATAGAGAGGTCCCAGTACATCATTTGAACACTTTGCAAACTGAACATTTAATTAAAAGAGGTTTGTTAGGATTTAAATGATAAAACCAATAGAAGGTTGTTTCTTCAACTTCGGGCACTTTTAGCTCTGTGAATTCCAGAGAGTCTCCTTAAAACATTTTTCACACTGGTTTATTTAATTTGTCTACTAACAATGTCCAACAGTGTATGCACATGCATCAGAGGAGATTTTTTCATTTTGGTTATTTTTCTCTAAAAAGTCCCACCACAGTGTCATTTCCACCACATCTAAAATTCCGTATTGTGTTTAATAGAATTGCATGGTGGAAATGAAAGCAATTACATTTTCAGCATTTTTGGAATAAAAAACGGCAGGCTCCTTTGACTTGCTATTAATGCTAATTTCATAGCTAACATGTGATGTATCCTTAATACACATGATTAAATAATGTTTTCACACTTTTTGCATAATTTCCAAATAAATTGATAGAAAAATAATTTCCACACAATAAATATTGAAATGGTCTATGCTTATTTCACTCTTTTTTTATTATCATAGTTTTACACATATAATAATTTGTATTGTTATAATGGATTGTCATAGTCTACTATTGAAAGTCTGGGTTTGGGACAAGGCTAAAATAATAAAATATATACACAAAAGGCATCTGAAAAGTACCAAAAATATAATTTATAAAACAGTTTTAAGGTTATCTTCATATGACAAAAAGAAAAAAGTTTAAATCTGTTAGTTTGAATAAAATCATCCCCTAGAAAATGACCAAAGTTGAAGAAACACCTAAATACTGTATACTGTTCAAAATGAAGACAAAGCACCTGGCAACGTTCTTGTTGTCATACTGGTTGTCCATAGTTAATGTAATGAACTACACCTGTGGTTCAGATTGAGTGGAACTGACTTTCTACATCCACTAAAAATGAATGGCCTTGGGGCCATTTGATTAAAAGTAATTGCAAAAATGGTTAAGAAAAATGATTCCTTACATTTATATAGTGCTTTTCTAGGCACTCAAAGTGCTTTACAGAGTATATGGGGAAACTCTTCTACCACCACCAATGTGCAGCATCCACCTGGATGATGCGACAGCAGCCATAGTGCACCAATACACCCACCACACACTAGCTATTGGTGGAGAGCCAATTCAGGGATGGGGATTATTATGAGGCCATGATAGATAAAAGCCATTGGGGGGGGGAATTTGGCCAGGACACATGGGTTATACCCCTACTCTTTACGAGAAGTGCCCTGGGATTTTTATTGACCACAGAGAGTCAAGACCTTGGTTTAACATCTCATCCAAAAGACAGTGCTTTTTTACAGTATAGTGTCCCCGTCAATATACTGGGGCATAAGGACCCACACAGACCAAAGGGTAAGCACCTGCTGCTAGCCTCCCTAATACCACATCCAACAGCAACTTTAGTTTTCCCAAGGAGGTCTCCCATCCAGGTACTGGACTGGCTCAACCCTGCTTAGCTTTAGTGGGCAACCAGGCAAGAGCTGCAGGGTTATATGGCTGCTTGGTCTAATGTTTTGTTTATAATACATTTAAATTCGTACTTTTTTTATTCATTCTTAAATTCATAAATTGTTTTCATTATTTTTTTGGGGCCACTGAATAAATAACTATTAAAATCCAGGACAATTACATTCACATAGACAAAACAACAATTAACCTTATTTTTGACTTAGCTGTCAGGTTTCTAATGAACCAGCATTACCTTTGTTTGTGCTACGTCTTGCCAGTTTAGGCAAAAGCTTGTCAAATCGACGAAACTCCTTATAAATTTTTGTGAGCTCTGCACTGTCATACTTCTCTGTGCCAAACACAGTGAGATAGCCAGCCCTGCAGAGACAGAGAGAGATAGACAGAGTGATAAGTATGAGGATATATACAGTACAACAGCAGGAGCATAACTAAACGAGCCTGGAAAATTACCAAATTTGTCAGTTGGCTTTGATATTATCTAACTTCCTATCAGTTGGCCTTAATCACTTATTTGGGTTTTTCCTTACTGTTATAATCTGTACTAGATTTTCAAAGTTTAATTAATTGCAGGGCAATATCACAAACATATTTTACTGCATGACCAGAGGACATACATGAGAACACCAGGCTGCACCTAATGGAGGCATAACTATTATTCTTATAAGGACAAAAGTGTGTATGGATGTGTGTGGCTGAATTATAATTATTGTGCCAGCTTTTGGGTGGGACAGCCTTTTCTAGATGGGTACAAGTGGAATGCTGTAATCAATACAATAGTCTTTATGCATTTAAATGGGGTTAGTAGTATGTAGATTTCAGAGGTAGTCATACTTGAAGAGCAAGCTGTAACAAAAATGGAAGAGTCCTTCTTTTTTCCATTTATTCAGGCCTATTTCTGAAGAGGTCATGAGCAAGTGAATGTTGTTTTTCATTGAGCTGCAGAGCTGGATCAGACCAGTTCCCTGGAAATGCCTAGTCAAACACACACATCATATTTCAGCCTTGTTATTATCAAAGGATCTATATTTAGCTTTGTTTTATATTTTGTATGTTCTGATATAATAGCAAATTCTTAAAATGATGGTGATTCAAATTCAGATTGACTACAAAGCCATTTTCAACATCCACAATGAATTAAACTATTCACAATGAGGCTTAAAATCTCTGCTGAAAAAAAATAAATAAATAAATAAAAAATCTTAAACCAGTCTTAGCCATTTTATTGTTCTTCGCCGGCATGTTTGCTGGTTTTAGAGTGGTTTTGGGCACAGCTAAACCAGCTGAAGACCAGTGAGGTCAAGTTGGGATACCAATAAGGCCAGCATAACCAGCTATTAAGACCAGCAAACCATCTTAGGCTGGTTTAAGATGTTACTGTTTTAAGTAGGGCTTATAAGGCCACATCTGAAACACCTACATTTCTACTCTCCTCCTCTCTGATGCTGGGTTGTGATTGGGCAGATGCAGATTGAAGATTCTCTTCATTAGAAGCTGACTGTAGGCAGTCATGTCAAGGGAGACTGTATCTGACAGGACAGCATCATAGCAGTTTGAGTCCAGAAGAACAGTGATGTAGTGTCCGGCCGCACACACCTGGTTTACATTGGTCTGGTTAGTGCTCAAAATAATCAAAGGTTTCCAGATAAATGTCATTAGAGGCTATCAGCGCAAAGTTATTGTTCTTGGGAACTCGGAAGCTGTTCTTTCTATCATAAAATTGTGAATTGGTGACCAGTTATATGGTGACATGTTATAGGCCTACACCTCACTTATACATTAATATACAAATAATCTTGATGTTGAAATAACGTACGTAATATTTGTCAAGTAGCCAGCTAATTAGCATTCCCATTATGACAAATTATCAATATAGTGCTGTTGTTATTATTACTATGAACCGAAAATAACTTACTGTAAAAATGTCTCCGTGTTTCTGCTTCATCCGTGTTAAAAATTTAGCACTGTCTTTTCCAAACTCAAGTGCATGACCAAGCCACGGGATTATTCCATTATCAAGAGGAGGTTCATTTCTTCGTCTGAAAAATAAATAAATAAATAAATAAATAAATAAATATATAATACTACTACTACTACTAATAATAATAAAATAAATAAAAATAAATAGAATAAAAATTATATTAAATGAATGAATGAATGAATGAATGAATGAATGAATTAATTAATTAATAATAAAGACGTTTTAATTCAATACAAATTAATTCGGAAGTGTAAGAATTGTTAGGGGCCGTTCAAAAGTATAACTTTATTTTAATGCAAGAACGCGTTCTGTCTGAATGGCCCCTTAGGGAATACTATACGCACAAATTTAATTTACAGGTAAATTAGTGCTGTCTGTCAGACAAGCCATAGACTTACCTCACACGCCTTGTGTACACAAATAACAGGGTGAGTCCAAGAAGAAGAAGAAGAAGAAAAGCAGTCCATAACATGATGATCGCTGAGTGATCAAATACTCTAGTTTCGAGCAGTTAAATACCCCACTGATACGAAAAGTAACATACGTCAGAGCTGATTATGAAATTCACGGCTACTAAGTGGAACATGGGCGGGCATGTCATAGGTTAAGTCATATTCAGGCAATGACATCCAGCTTGACTGTTTCTCTGTTCAGTTATAGAAACAACCTGAGAGTTAGTCATGATGACTTGCAGTGATAAAGCATATCAATAAAGCGGATTAAACCTTGCCAAATTTAATTTGCAAAATAAAATTTGCAGAATCAATGAAACTCAAATATATATGATGTATTGTAAGGATCAAAACAAGCAATTATCAATTCATTATTTATGCCATGATCAATGTAAATGCTTCTTGCTGCAACCCCCCCAATGTTCAAGCCAAATCTATGCCCTTGATTGTATGTTATATATATATATATATATATATATATATATATATATATATATATATATATATATATATATATATATATATATGCTTGTGGTTTCACCACAAAAAAAATTCTGTAATTGCACTGCATTGTGAATAAAGTAATAACATGTGAATTAAAGTATTACATTAGTTATTAACATTTGCTTGTTCGTTGTAGGCATGCAGCTACAAGATGCATAGTAATACAAATATTTGAAGAAAGAAATGCTAAACTATATGAAAGGCTGTAAAATGCAGAAGTAAAGCATATCTCGCAACGTTTCTAACAACATCTCCAGCAAATGAGTCATTTGAACACCCCCACATACAGTACAACAGTGCTACCCACAAACAGACATACTTCCTTTAAATTTTTCTTACTCAAAAGGTACACTGACTTGGACTGTTTACAAATATTTTCTTAAATGTGTTATTGTATCCCTGGAAAATTCTTTGGCATGAATCATGTTGTCTCTTGAATGATCGTTTAATTGCTCAAGCATTTTAGGAGATTAGGGTGTGTGTTTGTGTTTGTGTGCAGTATCATGTTCTACATTTCCGGTGACAATGTGCAAGTCATTTTAGATGTGCTTCCTAATTGACAGATGGGGCATTTTACTGATTCAACTGATCATCACTGGCCTACAGTATGTGAGAGAAGGCTAATCATTGTTGCATTATGACTATGTAGGCCTATTAAGATACATTCACTAAAGCTGTTTTTCAGTTAATATTTGATAAACATTTGAATCCCCTGATAGTAAATTGTTACTTCTGATTAAAGCCAATCACATTTAGAATATAAAATGCTTTGTATATAGGCTTAAAGCTAATTTACATAGCCTATTAACAATCAAAATGAACAAACAAATAAACAAGTGTTATTAATATAACTTAAATCAATGTAACAAAAAAGTAAAAAAAAATAAAAATAAATAAAAATAAAACCTGCAGTTCTAATTATAACATAAGAAAAAAACTGCCTTTACCCTGATTGTCTAGCCTGCATGTGTATATCGCACTTATATTTTGGCTCAAGCATCAGACTGAATTCTTTGCCAGGAGTATCCTATTTCCAGCAAAGCTCAATGTCAGAAGGCAGCTGAAGAAATAAGTTTTTATGCAAGCTAGCTGTGCACTGAAATGCATTGAAGTTGGTTGAAAGAAAGGCTGACTAGAGTTAATTGATGACATGTTCAAAGGCATGAAACATTCCACAAGGTGGAGACCTAGTCACACTGACGTTGAGCTTCTCACATTACAGATGCAAGTGCTGCTGCTTATTAATTTCTAAAAATAAACAAATTGTAAATTTGTGAATTGTTTATTTAAATGCAATGTGTTTATATTGCTATGCAGTGTTTCTTTTCTTTTTTTTTTTTTTTATTGTTTAAAAAAGTGTGATTTCCCTATTCAAATTGTATTCTAGTTTTATGAAATTATGTTACGTAGCATAAAGACAAAAAAGGAAAAGAAATGCGTGGCCATTCCTCAACTTCTATTACCCTCTGTTTATGCTGGCAGATTATTTTAAAAGTCATTTAATTTGTTATTTTAAATATTAGAAATTCCAAGCCCTGTAAGAAAAGTAGGTAACAGAACAAATAAATCTTCATTCAAATATACAATACTACTTTAACTGCAGTAAAACATGCAAATGTATGCTTATAAAATGGATTTCCACCAATGGAGGGGTGTTGACCGAGTATTGCTCAATATTTCACACTTAATTCTATGCCTTTTCTCAACATGCCTGCCAGACAGTTCTGATAAGCTTTATAACTTTGATTTGCTCTAAATGATTAGGACCAGCCCATGCAACAATGGGTTGCGATATCTCCTGGCCTCAGCAGTTCAAAGGCTATCCAAGCTAACGAGGCATTATGCATGGTGGTGCACTAATCGATGTGACAAAAGCATCGTTGAACTGCCTTGATCTCTATTAAGACAAAAAAATATTTCACTTTGAATAAGCAGAAGAGAGCTGAAATCACGGCACAACTCATAATATTAACCATCTCAATGGTGTCTGTTCGAAATTAAGACAAAAATTTTGGACACTTTCTGGTTGTCAAACTTAGAAGAACATTTCTATTGTTGATGTGATGAACTACACCTTTAGTTACTTTGCTAGGGCATGTGTGTGAACTTTTTGGGAACCGACTTGTAAACTAAATGTACACTAAAATTATGTTGGGATCAGTTATTAAAAAGCAGGTAATGCAAAAATGGCTGGAATAGTGAGGGTAGTTCTGCAAAGCTCTAGCATAATTTGTTTGCAGACGTCATTTGGTTTGATATTTCGTAATCTATGAAATTCATAAACTTTTATAGTATTGGTGTTCAAATACATTTTGGGGCCACTGTATCTGTCTAAAAGATTAAACTAAACAACATCAGTAATTAGTATCGCTCTCGGATGTGCCATTTGGTACACTTGTCACAGCAGGTCCTTTTCTGAATTTTGAGACAGGTTTCAAGAGTACTGACAGAACTGCCAACGGTGTTTTAATGGACCGTTGGGCCACGTTGGATGAGGAATTGTACTGATGCCCAGCAGTGGTGGGAATTCGAATAGGCTACTGACAAACTGAACCTAACACAAATGCCTTTAAATCAAAAGTCAAACATATCCTCTGAAAACATTCTCTCAGCAAAATGATGATAGACTTTGTACGCTGCGTACACAGTAAAATTCCAGTTTTTCAGTCATTCAAGTGTCCTTTTACACTCTTAAATTTCCACTGCCTCAATAAGGAGTAAGGCTACTGCAAAAAAGGAACAAATAAGATAATTACCATATATTAATATCACAGACAGGATGCTCATTTATATCTGTCATGACGGCAACTTTAAAAGCTAAGGCGTTCAGATCCAAAAAACAGATAGGTAAATACATTATTAATTTACAGGCCCAGAAACAGTCAAACAATACATCACTGATAAGAATATCAAATCATCTGTTATTGTCTACAGCTAAAATGTCTGGTTCACAGCACACACTCATACACACTCATACACACACACACACACACACACACACACAAAAAATATATATATATATATATTATTCCATGAATTTGGAGGTAACACTTTGGGGTGACACTTACTTTTACAGTGTCCATGTTACACATGTAATATTTTACTATTATTGATTACTATAGCAATTACATTACTGATTACAATATGCATGTACAAGCAGCTCTGCAAAATAATTACATAGCAAGTACATGCGGTTCATTAGTAATATTCAGAAATTACTTAAGTAAATACACCATGTAATAAACACTTGTGTCCAATAAAGTCTGTCCCTATTTAGTAAATTTGCTACCTCATATACAGTATGTGTAATAAATACAAATTAATTTATCCTGAAGAATAAAACAACAAATATTATTTAATATATGTATTTAATTTATTTGTAATATTTTATATTAATTTTTATTTTATTTTATTACAAACATTTATTTGATTAAAAAAAAAAAAACTTAAAAGCATAATTTAAAGATCATTCTATACACAAAACATTTTCTACAGCAAAGGCAGGACGTTCTTTCAAGTGTGAAGTTGTTCATCAGTGTCCTTCCTGTCAACCTCCTTTTTGTTGTATTGTTTTTATTATTAGGAACAGCTCATTCTGTACCTGCATTAAGACATAGATGAGGAACACATAATCACAGCTTGACAGAAATCCTGTTGGTGTCTCCACTCTGTAATTAATGGACCTCTTATCACCTTATTATTATTATTATTATTATGGTAAGTACCATTTATTTTCAACAAAACCCTGTTTAAAATGTGCATCCTTAACAACATGTGGATATATGAAAACTTTACCCAAAAATTAAAATTCTCTAATCATTTACTCACCCTCATGCCATCCCAGATGTGCATGACTTTTAGTCTTCTGCTGAACACAAATTAAGATTTTTAGAAGAATATATCAGCTCTGTTGTTCCATTCAATGCAAGTGAATAGTGGCCAGAAATTTGAAGCTCCAAAAAGCACATAAAGGCAGCATAAAGGTAAATCATACGACTTCAGTGGTTAAATCCATGCTTTCAGAAGTGATATGATAGGTGTGGGTGAGAAACAGTTCAATATTTAAGTCCTTTTTTTACTATAAATTCTCCTTCCTTACCAGTAGGTGGTGATATGCACAAAGAATGCGAATCACCAAAAACAAAAGAAGAAGAAATCTTAAGAGAAAAGAGAGTGCTTTGGAGGGCTGGTGAAAATGGATGTTTATATTTAAATAAATAAATAAATAAATAAATAAATAAATAAAAAGGACCTAAATTGGTCCTTTAAATTGGTTTTGCCATGTATTGTAGCATGGTGTTCCATCCGCATCGAAATAATGCAGACATTTAAGAACCTTTAACAGAGCCAAATATCATGTAAATCATTTGGTTCCAGTAATTTTTATAAAATAATATTTTTTCTGTTTCCAGTTCATGATTCCCAACCCCGGTACCACGATGACTCATTTTGTGTGTCTTACTATCAGACAGTTTAATTGGCTTTAACAGCTCATGTGCTATTATAATTAAGTCTGATTAAAAAAATTAACCATCGCCTCATTAGTTTCATCACATTTCTAACTGAAATCAGCGCACAGACAATACTGCAATCACACCATTATTTACTTATAAAACCAATGATGTGCATATATGACAAACACATTACATAAGAACACATCACACAGCATATTCACACTTGAGCACCTAGACTACAATGAAAGAACATTTCCTCATTAGGTGCAGATACGTGAAGCTTCCCTGAGGAAAAAAGAACAGGGATAGCTGGTCTTTTAATCCTGCAAATTGAATCAGTGGACAAAAGAAATGGGGGAGAAAGTCTGATTTGACATGTTCTGCAAGTGGATCGGATGGCCCCTTGAGGGCTGGAGATAGCTAACCTTAGTGCCAAAAGATGCAGATGAACTGAAAAATACTGGGAATAGGCAAACAGTTAATCCCATCAACAAATATCCTGTAGACAGACATTTTTTTTTGTATGGAGTACCAGAGACTCTAATTCTGTACCTGAAAAAAAAAAAAAAAAATACAAATAATAATTATATATATATATATATATATATATATATATATATATATATATATATATATATATATATATATATATAACCCAATAAAAATCCAATAACAAAAATCAATAAAATACTGCCAGGTTGTATATCGCTAGTATAGTATACATACCAATCAGAAAATCTTAGCTTGTGAAAATTAATAGCATTTATTCATTTCATGGTTAGTATCTGAGGTCTCTGAGACCCCCCTGAAACTTAAAGGAATAGTTCACCCAAAAAAAAAAAAAAAAAAACCTCTCATCATTTACATCTTGCCATCCCAGACGTGCATGACTTTCTTTATTCTACAGAACACAAACAAAGATTTTTAGAAGACTATTTCACAATTCCCACAATACAAATGAATGGATACCAACATTTTTAAGCTCCAAAAACCACATAAAGTCAGCATAAAAGTATTCCATAACACTCTAGTGCTTATATCTATATCTTCAGAAGTGTGGGTGAGAAACAGATTTCTATCATTTTTTTCTCCCCTTTTCTCCCCAATTTCTCGTGCCCAATTCCCAATGCGTGCTAAGTCCTCGTGGTGGCATAGTGAGTCGCCTCAATCCAGATGGTGGAGGAGGAATCTCAGTTGCCTCTGCATCCGAGACAGTCAATCCACGCATCTTATCACGTGGCTTGTTGAGCGCATTACAGCGGAGACGTAACGTGTGAGTAGGTTACCCCAACATAACACAACCCACCCTAGCAACTGGGCCAATTGGTTGCTTAGCAAGCCTGACTGGAGTCACTCAGCACACCCTGGATTTGAACTTGCAACTCCAGGTGTTGTAGTCGTCAGCGTCTTTACTTGCTGAGCTACACAGGCCCCCATAGATATTTATTATTGCATTATTACATTTCTTTGTGTGTGTGTGTGTGTGTGTGTGTGTGTGTGTGTGTGTGTGTGTGTGTGTGAATCAACAAAAACAAAGAAAAAGAATGTGAAAGTGGAAATTGATAGTAAAAAATTAGTTAAATATTGGTCTGTTTCTCTCACACACTTATTTTGCTTCTAAAGACATGGGTTTAACCATTTAATTACTTTTATGCTGCCTTTATTTGCTTTTGGAGCTTCAAAATGTTTATACCCATTCACTTGCATTGTGAGGACCAACAGAGCTGAAGCATTCTTCTAAAAATCTGTGTTTGTGTTCAGCAGAAGAAAGAAAGTCATACACATACACAGAGAATATTCATTTTTGGGTGTACTATTCCTTTAACAAGCTAAACTAATAATTTCTACTTAAATTCCATCATAGTTTTCAGTGTTTCAATTGTCTTCATCAGTAATTTTAGTAAATTCAAAGTGGTCGAGAAAAAAACAGTTTGTAACTTTGACACCACTTGACAATTAAACCTAGGTTTCCAAATATATATATATTTTTTTTTTCTTTTTTTTTTTACAGTGGTGCTGTGGACTGAAACTAATGTATGTAGTGCCCTTTCCTACACCACTGCTTCACTTGCTTACTGTACAGTAAATCTAAGCAAAATTCCACCATATTAGGTTCTTTTGGACATCACAATAATATAAACTAGACAGGACCATCTGTTCTGTGCTTCTGTATTGTTTGGTGATTTTTCCCATTCTTTTGTCACTCTGGATATCCAATAAACTGTGGGAAAGCAATATGAGAGATATGAGAGTTCAGAACCATAAGAGCTTTTATGGCAATCTGTAACAAATTCTTGTTGCCAACAAAGAATGATGGGTGGGGGAATAAAGTGTAAAAAAAATGCAAAATGTGCCTGAGATTGCAGTGCTGATATAATGCGATAATTCCATTTCAGATATCTGGCTTATTTTCTAAACATTTTGACAAGTTATAGGGCCTTTCCCACTGGCGATACTAAAGCCCATTTTATGTACTTTTCCCAGAAATTGGTGCTTTTCGTTGCTTTCGCACCTAAGGAACTATAGTTCCTCGAAGCCGTTTTAGGGGACATTTTTAGCTCTTACTCTGGGGTTAGATACTTTTGGGGTGTATAGGAACTGTGAGACTGTGGGAGGTGCTGCAGCCTGTGATTGGTCAAAAACCTGCATTGAGAAATGAGAGGAGCTCCATAGCCACCATAGTAAACAGCTAACTGCTAGCCTGCTACTGAGAGGATTGCGCTAATTTTACAATTCCCTTAACAGAAAAAAATAACATAAAGTGTCCAAAGAGAATCACCCGTTTCACATGTGTGTATATGTGTGTGACTTCATGGGGAGGCACGATTTGAGTTTTCATCGCATCTGTACTGTGTGACTATAAAGAAAATGAAGTGATTTCTGGATTACTACATCGACTTTTTCCTGGGATGATGGATATAAATTATCAGATGTTTATCGAGAGTGGGTAACTGAACTTTATTGTACACTTGATACTGAGTGGTTAACTTGCATCAAGACGTCTTTTTTAAGTCAGTGAGTGAATATTTAAGTACAGTAATTTATGTTGAGTCATAAAAGCCTTTATTGTAAAAGACTGTGTTGATAAATAGGTGTATAGTGCATTTTCAACATGTTGTCCACTGAGTTCAGCGTGTGCTGCATGGTTAAACAGCGCATTCACCGCCTCGTCTCATCACCTCCGTCTGAGCGAGGTTAAGATATTCCAGACACGTAGTTCCACAGTTCCCTATTCAACCACTAGGGGTAAAATGAAAGGTTGTGAAAGTTGCCCACTGTCCTCCTCTATTGAATGACGCTGGTTTTCGTGACTCTATCTCCTTCAACAAAAAAGCTATTACAAAAAGAAGGTTAATTTTGGACATGCAGTTCCCTATTCAACCAGTAGGGGTAAAATAAAAGGTTGTGAAAGTTGCGCACTGTCCTCTTCTGTTGAATGACACTGGTTTCATGTCTCTATCTCCTTCAACAAAAAAGCTATTACAAAACAAGGTTAATTTTGGGCATGCAGTTCCCTATTCAACCACTAGGGGTAAAATGAAAGGTTGTGAAAGTTGCCCACTGTCCTCCTCTATTGAATGACGCTGGTTTTCGTGACTCTATCTCCTTCAACAAAAAAGCTATTACAAAAAGAAGGTTAATTTTGGACATGCAGTTCCCTATTCAACCAGTAGGGGTAAAATAAAAGGTTGTGAAAGTTGCGCACTGTCCTCTTCTGTTGAATGACACTGGTTTCATGTCTCTATCTCCTTCAACAAAAAAGCTATTACAAAACAAGGTTAATTTTGGGCATGCAGTTCCCTATTCAACCACTAGGGGTAAAATGAAAGGTTGTGAAAGTTGCCCACTGTCCTCCTCTATTGAATGACACTGGTTTCATGCCTAGATCTCCTTCAACAAAAAACTATTACAAAAACAAGGCTAATTTTGGACATGCAGTTCCTTATTCAACCACTAGGGGTAAAATGAAAGGTTGTGAAAGTTGCCCACTGTCCTCTTTTATTGAATGGCACTGGTTCCGTGTCTCTATGTCCTTAAACAAAAAAGCTATTACAAAAAGAAAGTTAATTTTGGACCTGCAGTTTTCACACCTAGCAATTACAAAAAACAAAACAAAGGAAAATTGCACTTTCTCCACAGCCCCTTACTTACCGCTATGCCAAGAGGAATTCTTCCCGGGGTAACTCACATTGCGACGGCTTTTGCAGGCCAATGCTCATATAAATATTGAGTGAAAATAATGAAAACAAGCTTGTAGAATATTATTAGCTTACCATGTTTTACAGTAATCCTATTTTGGAAAGTATTTGCTAAGCCATTTAGGAGTTATCGGCGTTTATCAGTAATCCTATTTTGGAAAGTATTTGCTAAGCCATTTAGGAGTTATCGCCATTTATCAGTAATCCTATTTTGGAAAGTATTTGCTAAGCCGTTTAGGAGTTATCGCCGTTTATCGCTGAATGTGTCTGGAATATCAAAAACAAAACTATCTTATCCTCGCTCTCCGACAGCTGCACGGCGCACCGCATGTATGCCTTGCGAGCCCAGTTTAAACTGTAACCTGAAGACACAGGCTGTGTCCAAAAACTGGAAAATGCTGCCTTCCGAGGCTGTATAAGGATGGATGAAGGTAGGATGAAATAAGGTGATTTTAAAACTGCTCAGAGAGTTCCATTCATCAAAAAACATGTTGTTTAAACCATTAACTGATAAGGCAGCTGCCTACGTTTTCCGATGCAGCTAAAGTTTGTATAAAACAGCACTAAACAAACAAAAATGTGGCTCCGATCCTGGCGTCCTCCTTCGGCGCTGTTGATTTTGTTATTGTTGCTATTGAAACATGCATGCAAATAATGTCTGAATAAAAATGGTCGATACTAGATGACGTCACTACGGTGATTACTTTGTGAGAGCGAATGCAACAGGGGAAAAGTTTCCTCGGGTGTTCCGTTTCTCCTAAGCAGAAGTACTAGGACTGTAGGTGGGAAAGGGCTTTATAACTCACCCAATGGTTCAAGTTACCAATGCTTGCATGTATTTGGTCTCCATATTTTTAATAAAGCAAAATTAATACCCCCCAAATAGTAAATGATCACAGAGCAAATTACTGGCTGTTCTGAGCAATGTCTTTGTTTGTGTAACCTTATCATACTGAAAAATACAAAAAACATTCAAAGCCAGTTCCATTATTTAAATCAGAACACAGGGCTTTTAGATTATCATGAATCTATGACAACCTGTTAATATCATTCACATTATTTAAAAAAGTTGTTTCCACTACAAGTTTTCTCCTGAAATCTGAGTGTTTATTAATGGGGTACCATTAAGGGTTCTAACCAAAACTCACCACCATGACGCTCAGGTGTTGTTGGTGTTTGCTAGGGTACAGTGGTTGCTAAGGTGTTCTAAATGGTTTTTAGCATGGTACTATGTGGTTTCTATATATCTCTGTGGTAGTGTAACTGGTCCTGCTCAACCCACTCCGAGCGGGATTTGAACCAGCATCTCCAGCATGGGAGGCAGGCGTGCTAACGAGGAGGATAAAAGGCTACAGCCCCTAGCGTCAGTTGCTAGTGCACCTCTTGAGGCCAGAGGAGTGAGGTTTACACACACTGCACAGCACTACTGGCTGGCTACCATTACAGTAGCACAAATGGTGCAAGAAGAGGGCCACACAAAGTTTAGAGCTATAGTTCAGTTTTGTCATAAATTTATACAATGCAGAGTAATTAATTTGTTTTTTAATTTTTTTATTGTGAAAATCTTTATATCCATTGGGTGTTCATGAAATGTTGAGTTGTTTCTTACCAAAACCTACCTTATACCTTCAGAGGACTTAGAATATTGTGCGTCATGGACTACTTTTATGATAATTTTGGGTCATTGTTTAAGCTTTAAAGTGAGTCTATTTTAACTGCCATTGTATTGAAAAATGGACCAGAACATTCATTAAATTTTCTCTTTTTGTGTTCCCAGTGCTGGGTAGTAGGTAACTAAAAGTAGCAACACTAACCTAACATATTCAGCTTTTCCAGTAACAAGCTACGTTTTCTAACGAGTAGCGGTGTAGCACCACAAAACGCTACATTTGTCACATCGTATTGAACACATGAATGGAGCCAAGAAAGTAATCAAACAGGCTTACCTAAATTGACCTCTTTCTCTCATATGTACAGTAGCACTGGGAAAACAAAATCAGTAAAGTGAATCTATATATATATATCCATCAGATCTTACTCTCCAACCTCTGTTTGCTGGGCATAACAGGAACTATGCTTGACTGGTTTAATTCCTATCTCTCAGGTAGGTCCTTCAAGGTAGCCTGGAGAGGTGAGGTGTCTAAGCAACATCATCTACTTACTGGGGTACCTCAGGGTTCAGTGCTTGGGCCATTTCTCTTCCCTATATACACAACATCACTGGGTTCCATCATTCAGGCACATGGTTTCTCTTACCATTGCTACACTGATGACACGCAACTCTACTTGTCTTTGAAGCCCAACGACACCACAGTGACTGCTCGAATCTCTGCCTGCCTGGCAGACATCTTGGCCTGGATGAAGGAACACCACCCGCAACTTAACCCAGCCAAGACTGAACTCATTGTCTTTCCAGCCAACTCTGCTGTTGAGCACAAAATCACCGTGCAGCTGGGTGCAACTACAGTAACGCCTTCCAAAACGGTCAGAACTCTAGAGGTAACCATCGATAACAAACTAAATTTCACAGACCACATCTCAAAGACCGCAAGATCATGTAGGTTTACACTCTACAATATCAGGAAGATAAGACCCTTCCTCTGAACATGCCACATAACTTCTTGTTCAGTCACTTTTCATAACTAGACTGGACTACTGTAATGCTCTCATTGCATGCCTCCCTGTATGTGCAATTAGACCCCTGCAAAATGATCCAGAATGCAGCAGCACGTCTGGTCTTTAATCAACCAAAGAGAGCGCATGTTACACCACTCCTTGTCTCTCTTCACTGGCTGCCGGTTGATGCACGTTCAAGTTCAAGGCTCTGATGCTGACATACAAAACAGTCACTGGGTCTGCTCCAGCATACCTAAAATCATTTTTGCAGAGCTACGCGCCCACTAGAAGCCTGCGGTCGGCTAAGGAACATTGCCTTGTTGTACCAACACAAAGAGGCACCAAAACACTTTACCGGACTTTCGGCTTCATCATACCACATTGGTGGAATGACCTTCCCAACACCATCCGTGAAGCTGACTCACTTTCTGTCTTCAAAAAACGGCTAAAAACACATCTTTTCCATGAGCACTTAACCAGTCACTAAAAATTGTTGCACTTTAATCTGTTTTGAATGCTATTCTGATGCTAGTGAAACTTTGTTATATGGCACTTTTCATACCACTGTCTCCTTAAGATGATTCGCTTATGTTTTTCCTCTCTTGTAAGTCGCTTTGGATAAAAACAAATTATATATATAATTATTTTTATTTTTTTTCTGGACAGTTAATGTTAATGAACTTGTAACCCTTATTCTGTATTTAGCATTGGGATCTCCCTGCGCAGCCTTAAAGGGACGTTGCCTTCTTTTTTGAACAAAATATTTAGTTAATTGCTGCTGTTTATCACTATATTTCGAATCAGTTGCATAAAATAGGGTATTTTCAAGTTTATTAAGTATATTAAGTATAAATGTATGTTCAGTGCATCTAGTCATCCTAGTTGTTTAACCCTTTTGAAAATTAACCATGGTTTTACTATTGTAAAACTGTAGTAATCAAGACTGTAGTAACCATGGTTAATTTTGTGGTTACCATGGTTTTAGTAATACCATGGTTAAACAATGCTAAGTAAAACAAAGGTTGATTTTCATAAGTGAATGTCACCCAAACTAAATATAACACTATCAGGTTATATTATTTAATTCTGCTGTCAGAACTTTGTAGAATTCAATTATGTCATTTAATTGCAATATACTTAAATATCTAATATTTTCTTGTTTAAATAGCTTCAGTATAGTTAGCTGCTTTTTGTAGTAGCTTGTAGTGTAGCTAACACTCTTTTTTTTTAAAGTATTTGACTGTAGTTTAACTACTTTACCTACTGAATAGCTTGTAGCATGGGTAACTCCCCAAACTATGATCTCTGCAGGAAAAAGTCATTTGGAACAACATGAGGGTGAATAAACTGAGATGTTCATTTATGTTCACGTCTGAAATAATTTGGCTAATCTGATCATGCTTTCAGCTACAATGAGAGTGTGGTATACTCTCAGTTTTGCTGAACACATTTTACCACATTTAAATGCATTCCACAGATTTTCCGCCAAAGTCAGTTCAGAAAGATGCAGATTCCACCTGGACCTTGTTAGGGGGGTTAGGACAAACCCCATGACATTTTCAAGAGAGGATGGTACATCGACCTTTCTACTTCACAGTCGTCTTAATGAGTAGGTGCCATTTTTTGAGGATGTTACAACATTTGCTTCAGTTTTCCATTTTATTTCATATTCTACTGACCTGTCATCCATATTCACCATCTCTTCATTCATATTTATTTTCCCAAAAGTAACTTCTCTCCTCTCTTTATCTCTCTCTCTCTCTCACACAGTCTTTTATGCTACTTTTATCTTCTCAGGTCAGGTAGTTTAATGACTGCAAACAGAAAACAGAAAGATCTTTCCTTAGAAGTAGAGAGACACACACATTGGGATAAACTCGGGGTTATTACTGGACTGCTGGTAAGGGCAAAGAAAATTGACTAAAATATTTGAATGGCTAACTGCTAAAACACTAGGAATACTTTGGGAATTAAATACTACCTAACTACTGTACTTACTGAATACTGTGCAGTATACACTCTTTAGTGCATAGTATTCTTTAAAAACAGAATATGAAAAAGAATGCATTATGCTACTATAAACATTTCAAACAGCACTTTGTTGTCAACCGACCTCATCATATTGCGTGTTTAAGTCAGCGAGTGTTGTCCAGTTATCATTTTGAAAATACTGCATTTTGAATCCAAAAAACATTTCTTCATTTTTGGCAGCCCGATATAAAACAAGTCTAAATAGAGACATTAAAAATTGCAGCTGTTGGAACACAAAAGGAAATATAAGCGAGTATTTTAGTCTTAGTCATTTTTTTACTTTTATTGCATCTTTTTCCATACAATGAATGTAAATGGTGAGTGGGGCTGTCATTCTGCCGAACATCTCATTTTGTGTTCCACAGAAGAGATGAAGTCATACAGGTTTGGAACAATATGAAGGTGAGAAAACATTAACAGAATTTTCATTTTTGGCTGAATTATGCCACTGAGTAATGTTGAGTAACGTGTCTAGAACGTTTAAGATCCAACAAGCATATAAAGGCAGCATAAAAGCAATCCATACGACAGTGGTTTAATCCATGTCTTCTGATATATAATAGATGTGGGTGAGAAACAGATCAATATTTAAGTCCTTTTTGCTATAAATCTCCACTTTCGCTTCCATATTCTTCTTCTTTTGTTTTTTGGTGATTCGCATTCTTCATGCATATCGCAACCTACTGGTTGGAGCTGATCAAAAGTGGAGATTTATTTTAAAAAGGAATTAAATATTGATCTGTTTCTCACTCACACCTATCATATTTTTTCTAAAGACATGGATTTAACCACTGGAGTCCTAACCCTATGGATTACTTTTATGCTGCCTTTATATGCTTTTTGGAGCTTCAAAGTTCTGGACACCATTCACTTGCATTATATGGACCTACAGAGCTGAGATATTCTTCATAAAATCTACATTTGTGTTCTGCAAAAGGAATTCATATGCATCTGGGGTGGCATGAGGGTGAGTATATGGTCAGTTTTGGTTGAACTACTCCTTTAAGGTTCATGCTGTGTCAGGTTTCAAATCAACAAAACCAATCTCCCTACCCTTAATCCTAAACCTTAAACCTAAACCTAACTGATAGTGTCATAAAAAACAAATGTGATGTAAAAAACACAACTGCTGAATCAACCACATAATTTTTTGTATTTTGTTTGTTTTTTTGTTGTTGTGCTATTTCAAATCTTTCACCTCATGTGTCGACTCATGTGCTGGTCAGGACTCATATCCTGGTCCAGAAATAAATATCATTGTTGTTTTAGTGACTTTAGTGTTTATTTTACCAGGAAAGAGTCGCTATTCTTAGAACGAGGCATGTAAAATGATTAACGTGTTCTGTGAGATCAGACTGGAAATCCTGGAACTAATTTGGTTTCACAGGAACAAATCCCTGGTGCTACTGTAAATTGATTAACAGAGGTCAAATGTTGCACAAATTTCAATTGTGAGCCATGGATCACAGAGAATTCAAACTGTCAGTTGCATTTTCTATGGAGGCTTGAAAGCATATGGCAAATGTATAGAGTTTTAAACTAGCAGGATCCACTGCCCTTGGCCCCAACACAATTTTGTGGTCATAATTATCTCTATGTTATCAAATGCAGATGATCAATATGCTTTCCCACGCCAGACTGGGAATTCAACTGGGTTGCAGAATCATTTATTTGTTTGTCTTGTTGTCGTAGAGTCCCCTTTGTCCTGTGTTGTCATGCCTGGGGAGAATGATGATAAACTAGTCCCATGGCATTGAAGAAGGAAACTTGAAGGTTTAGTTTGTGTGTTTAAGTAATCACAGATGCACACACTTGCATACAAATTTACGCATTTATACACAGACAAACACAAATGCAAACACGAAGGCATGTATATGTATACACACACGATCTATTTAACTGTAGGGTATATGTTCAGACATATTTAAGCTTATTGTTCTTTCTGATACCTCGGTGATGTTTTGGCACATCTCATAAACTAATAACAAAGAAGGACATTTTTCGTTTTCTAACATGTTGGTTCCAAAATGCATCGATCTTACCCTTAAAGTTGAAGAGCATATTTTTTGCACCACTAGCATCCACAAACGGAACTACAAAAATAACTATTATTTTCAAACAGATTTCCAGAAGTGTTGCTGCACTGGGCTGGTCGGGATGCTCAAACAAACAATGCAATGTTTTAATAATACCACAGCGCCACAGTGTTTAAATTTTTCGGCGATTACTTTTGATTTGATTTCACTTTATTATTTTTATAATTTCTTCTGAAATTTGTCTTGCGTCCCAAGACGTACACTGTTTCACATCAATAACATTTACACAACATTTACACAACATTTAACCAAACAACAGAAACAAATACTACAAATTATATTATGTCAGACATTACAAATAACTGTCTGCGGTGCATCAATTTAATCACTTCCTTCAGTGCATAGTCCACATAGGAACAGTGAGGCCTAATCTGAACCCAAACTCTGATTTAGCAGTTTGACAGACTGGTGAACAAAAGAGTTCTGCAGTCTGTTCAGTGGAGCCTTTGGGACTCTAAATCTTCTATTTGATGGCAAAAGCTGATATTCTTCAAATAAAATATGAGAGGGGTTGGACGTAATTCTGTAATTCTAAAATCAAAGCGATCTCATTTAAAGGTTAGATCTGAGTAGGCATCTGGAAGTTAAGCTTATAGTCATGGGATGGTTATTTTCTTCTGAATTCCACTGAATTTTCCACTTGCTGAGTAACTCATCTGTGAAAACAATGGCATACTATTGGGTCATTCCATGTCAATTAAACCAGAGGTTCCCTGTGCAAAATATTGGTTTTGAGTTTTGTTTTGTTTTTTCACATATGATTTCGGGGCAAAATTTCAGGTAAAAACAATAACCTTAGAAAAGTGGCAGTGTCATTTTTTTGTGTTGTTTATATGAAGTTGGAGTGCAGCTTAATCCAGAAGTATTAAAAATATCTTAATATACTTTAAGATTCTTAATAAGGCCCTATATGGTTAAATCCCTGATATACGCAGCTCTCCATGTGGCTCCATCTGCAAGTTGTTCAATTTAACTAATTTTTAATGGTCAAGTTTTTAACAAATGTATTAAAGATAAGGATAAGCGAAAAATGTGGCTCTTCAGTTAACGCAATACCTATATCTAGTTAGCGTTGTTGTGATTCCACAGACATTCCACAGACAATAAGTGAAAATGCAACAATCTGTCCAAAACAAAAGCAAATCAATTGAACAAACACTGCTGATTGCCTGCCATCTGAAAGTTTATCTGTTTGTCTCACGGAGTGCTCAAGAGCTCACTTGTTAGATGATAATTGCAGCATATTAAGAGTTGCATTCTTCGATGCAGGTACAAATGGCACAATTCTTTCCCTAAATGAGAACAAAACAAATATGGAAACAATTGGGACCATATCAGACAACTGTTTTCATTCAAATGTCATTTTACAACAACTCACATCCAATTGCCTTATGTTTCTGATTATAGATAATTTTAGTAATATATTCTGTGTATTGTTAATCTATGGCTTGAGACCTGACTGCAGAGTAGCATTCCCATTAACCCTTCTGTCAAGTGCAGCCGTTCAGCCTTGTTGAATACAAGCTATTTTTGAATATGCGTCCTTGGCTAAGTGTAAATGCGTTTGATTGTTCAAGCCCCATATGTAAACTTTACTCCAAGGATCTTCAACAGGGGGTCCGCGACCACCAGGGGGTCCATGGTGGTACTGCAGGGGGTCTGCAAATTATTGTTTAATCCACCTTGGTGGCATTTGTAATAATCACTTGCACGCGAGCGACAGGAGTATGAATTATTGACATGTTGAAGTCCTTCGCAGCTGCATGCCAAATCTTAAAGCGTGACTAAACAGCTCTTGTCAGCAGAAGCACGCAGCCTGGACAAACCCTTCACACGCCCACCTGCTCATCACGAGCTGCTCAATGCGCGACACACATCAGGTTCAGCAACGCTGCAGTGGAGGATCACGTGAGTAAATTAATCTGTTTTGCGTTGGTCGCGCTGTGTGGTTGAGCAGAGAACAGCTTGCTTTTTGAACAATAGCGTACTTGCCTGGTATAAATAAATAGTTACCGCTGAGATTATCAAGCTGGCATACATGGTCCTTAATGTTCCACACACACAAGATGGTGACTCTCAAATCAACATAATTCAAGGTGCACTCAGTCATTGTTTTTCTCATTACAAATGTTTACTCGATGAAATCAACAGTAATTTTAAAATATATGTATAAAATCGATCACTCACATGGGATGAAGACTCCATTTTAATAACCTTATAAAAGATGTTTTATTCTGCATGGACAGGGTCTCTCTGTTTTTCTGTCTGTCTGTCTTTTTCTTTCTTTTTGGCAGAGGTTTGGCACAGGTATTTACGAGGGAATTTAAAAATGCCACTTTATATCAAAAATGTTGCAGACCCCTGCTGTACATCCCTGCTGAAAAGACCTGCTAAAACCAGCTTAAACTGGTTGGCTGGTTTTAGCTGGTTGCCCAGCCTAGCCAGGCTGGTCCGTTAGCAGGTTTCAGAGGGGGTCTGAACACTTTTTAGCTGGTCAGGCTAGGAGACCAGCTAAGACCACCCTGACCAGCTAAGACCATCCTGACCAGCTAAGACCAGCCTGACCAACTAAGACCATCCTGACCAGCTAAGATCAGCATGATCAGCCTGACCAGCTAAGGCCAGCTAAAACCAGCCAACCAGCTTATGCTGGTTTTAGCTGGTCTTTTCAGCAGGGCAGCATTTAATGATTGTTTCAATGGTTTGCAATGTAAACATCATGAAGTATGTACATACAATAATATGGTAGCCTACCATCCATGTTTTTATAGGCATAAAATGCAACACTCAATTTTATACAATATGTAACAGGTGTCCCGGCTCCATCTCTGTACCCACCAAGGGGTCCTTGACCTGAAAATGGTTGAAGACCCCTGCTTTACTCCATTCAAAAGAAATATGTATGCCCTGTCGAAGATGATAGTCTCTGTGATGCAGTGAGTTCCAAGAGCCCACTGCAGGACGTGGTAAATGTCAGAGATGTTGTGTGTTAAAATTATGGCCTAACCCGCAGTAGCACTCTTGTGCACCGTGATATTTATTTTACAGGTGCAGAAAAGTGGCGAAATTCCAGTAAGTGAAGAATATTTACAGGTGCAAAACATATAACTCAAAGTAACAAATAAAGAAAAGGCATCTCAGAAGACAGAATGTTGAAGGAACAATTCAAGGAACAATTTTTCTTGGATTGATAAGTGGAATAGCGAGTAATGTTTGCACTGGATTGGACTGAACAGAATTTGAAATGGCATAATTCAATAATGATGTATTTTTTTTTAACCAAATTCTTGCATAGCCTCCAAAGCGATTATAAAACAGGGAACAAAAACATTTTTTTTCTTTGCCATTAAAAGATTCAACTGTTGACATATGCACTCACAGCATAACTGGTTGACATACTTTTCATGCTTTTTTGAGGTGGGCATTACTTGAGGCAATGTATTATTTGCATTTAGTGTTGTTTTTCCCTTTAGTATGCGACTCTATCAGAACAGACCTGCAACTAATTTTTGGGTTATAGCCCAACAGTTATGAACCACTGGTTTAAATTATGGTTTAAAGGCCAGGCAAGAGAGATTTTAGATAAAAATGCAGCAGTTCCCAGTATTTTAAAACTGTATATGTGCAGATCTGACATGCCTGAGCACTTCCAGGCACAGACACAAAGTAAACTAAATAAAACAAATAAATAAAAAGAACACACACACACACACACACACGTACATGTTGGTGCAGCTATCATTGATGACTCTCCATAGACATAATGATTTTATACAACTATAGATTCTATCCCCTAACCCTAACCCTACCCCTAAACCTAACCCTCACAAAAAAACTTTCTGCATTTTTACATTAATAAAACATTGTTTAGTATGTTTTTTAAGCTATTTGAATTATGGGGACACTAGAAATGTCCTCATAAACCACATTTATAGCATAATACTCTTGTAATTACCAGTTTGTAACCTAAAAAAAAAAAAAAGTCCTCGTAAACCACTTAAACCTGCCCACACACACACACACACACACACACACACACACATACACACAGGCATATTACAACCAATTCTCCTATTGACAACAACATTATGCATGTCTTCTATTGTTTGTCTTGTGGAATTATGAATTGATGATGGAAAGGGGGGAAAGGAGACGTGAATGGTTCACATGTTTAACACTCTCTCATTTCTTTTTAATTTCCTGCGAATAAAAGCCTCATGGTGTAAAGTGCCAGTGGAGATTGTTTTTCATAGATGTGGGCAGAGATATGGTGTAGATTGTAAAATCTGTGTTATTGGCTGCCAGAGGCTCATCCAAGGTGTTTTGCATTCTAAACAGGGGTTAACCTGGAGTATTTCTGCAGAAGGCAGATTCCCTTGATTGGTTTTACTCCCATGGAGATCTTTTTTCAATGACCTCCCCCCAACCCCCCCTTTATACTGAGGCTAATTAATGAGGTGTCAAAGCCATTAAATTGCATACAAACCCTTATGCTCCCTTAGGATAAGACTTGAGATGATTTATTACAATGCTTAAAAAACAAAGGGTTTTATTAAGCTTCCTGATGTCACACAATAACAAATAACACCTATGCATTAGGGAGAGGTTGTGTAGTGGTGTTTTGTGCCAGGTCACTGTGTATTTCTGGCCCAAGATATGATCTGAATACTAAAAAAGTAATTCTCTGCAGAGGAAAAGTAACTGTCCAGCGAGAATGGCATCTATTTACTGTATGTGACAAACATAATAATAATAAAGCCTAATATGTAAACATGTAAACAAACAACAGCTTAAGGCAGCCAGACACTGTTTTGAACAGTGCCACTTATTGATGGCTAAAACTTTTTTTCATTTTTTTAGAAAAAACTTCTTTGAAGATCAATTACTTGTACTTAGAGCACAGTAAAGAAACCTCTAACTGTAAAACATGGTTCTAAAACTGAAAGGGCATGGTTATTTACTCTAATGAAGTGTCAGGAAGTGAGTCTACACTACAGCAACTTGTATTTCAAAACTGCATAGTTATATTCCATTGTAGAGCTTTGACTAAATTTAGTGGCATTAGTTTAAAATCAGATCTTCAGTCACTTTCACAATCTGTTTTGAATGTATAATTCATAATCCATATTTCTGAGGTGAGAATATAGTTTTACTGAAAACTGCTTTAGTTCTTAGTTCTTTAGCTCACCCAAAATTAAAATTCAGATATAATTAACTCTCATGTTGTTCCAAACTCATTTTTTTTTTTTTTTTTTTTGTCAACTATCCCTTTAAGCACTGAACGAAATAATCAGAAGCAAATTCACAACATCATCTCACTGTAAAAAATGAAATTGCATTTTATCCTGCTTATGGATGTTGAGATACAAGGAAATGTAACTTTGCAGCTACAAAAAAAAAAAAACAAAGCAAAGTTTAGGCCAACAATATTGCCCCAGATGTTGGCCCAACTAGAACTAACAAATTCATCTGAACAAACAATTTCATATTAAACAATGATACTGATTTGTGAGTCCCCATCTTGAACTGCAGCATGAATAAACTATGTGACTACTGTTAAAGGCTTATTTTTTGCTGTTTTTATGTTATTTATTTATTTATTTATTTATTGCCACAGTTAGTCAATTGTTGTGTGGTGATGTTAGGAGCTCATCTTTTAAATTAACAAGGTTTGTTGATTGTCACTGTTATTGAGGCTTGCGTGCTAAGGATTGAGGTCTATTGTGTGTCTGTCAAATTATTTTACATACTTCCTTGCCTTGCAAACCATACCTCTCTTCAGAGCAGAGGCAAAGAATGTAAATAACTTCATGTAATAATTTATTGAAATGGTGACAAAATGAAAGTTCTCGTTTTGTAAATTGATAGTTGGCTAAACAGGAAATGAGTAGTTCCCTCAAGAATTTTTGCATTTACTGAATAAACAAATTCACATTTAAATAAAGCAATTATACTTTAGAGTACAATTGTTGAGAGAACTCAAATCTTGCAGCAATCATGTTGCCTTGATTTTTTTAAGTTGAACTATTTTTACAGGCACCTGATAAGATCAGTGTCAGAAATTATTATTATTTATTAAGGGGACAATATTTTACCCTGTATTTGATTTTAAGTGGCATTTTTACCTTTTCTTCTAACAATTTTAAATAAACTGTGTTTTTCAAGATTGTTTCAAGATTGAGAATATTATTAACTCTTACCCTGAATAGTAACCAACAGCTCACATTTTATGCTACAATATGTATAATTAGGACTACACTAGAATATTAAGAACTATGTCTGCTGTTACAAATAATAATAATAATAATAATAATAATAATAATAAAACAAAAAACCTGAAGAATTCATTACGAGGGCATTTTTTGCCCCAGCATTTTGAATTTCAGAGCATTTTTGTAATTTTTGGTCACATATTTCCCCAGAGCCCCCTTTAATTTCTGACCCTGGATGATACATCATTTATGACATTATATAATAATTTTATTTTAAGTCAACGAAGATACAGTGTAAATACATTTAAAAAAACATGCAGCTAGTGTGGGGGGCTCAGGTTTTGTCATGTCTACTCTCTGTCCTTCAATAAGAAACCTTGAGGCTGTAGTTCTGGAGATTAAATCCACTTCGGCACGATTCGGATGGGGCCTGATATTGACGTCCTTTCAGTGTAAGCAGCACAGTGAGGATGATGGATGAGCTCTCAGCCACTGCATATCATTTATCCCAATTACACAAAAGTCTGCCTGACCCTGGCCAAAGGGAGCCAACACTGCTATTACACTTGACTGTAGTTCATGCTAATCCAACATTTTTGTCTCTAAACTAGAAGCGTCGGACCGCGGGTAATGTTATTCAAGTCAAGATGGTGCTGCAGATGGCTGCTTCAGTGTGGAGCTCTCTAGCGTTTTTGTTACTTTTGTTTGTTTGTCATGTTTTTTTCACTCTTTCCCAATCAGTTTCACCAGAGATGAACTGCTGAATATTCGGCAGGGCATACCTAACAATATTTTGCCGGTGTTTGATTATTCAGACGTTTTATTAGACACCTTAGTTGGAGGCGCAGCGGTGTTCTACAAGTGCCCCAAGAGACACAAGTGCTTGTGAAGCTTTGTCAGGGCGGCTTTAGGACTCCACTGCCGAGTATTCATCTGGCGAATGTCCGCTCCCTCACCAACAAAACGGACAAACTGCTTCTGCTAACTCAAACAAATAAGGACTTTTCTAACTCCACTGCTCTGTGTTTCACGGAAACCTGGCTGAATGAAGCCATCCCGGACTGCGCGCTACATCTGCTGGGCTTCCGGCTGTTCAGAGTGGATTACGTTACGGAATCATCGGGGGAAAACGAGAGTCAGTGGAACATGCTTTTGCATCAACGAAAGTTGGTGTACAGATGTAACAGCGTTGAAGATGAAGTGCTGTCCTAATTTAGAAGTGCTCTTCATCAACTGTAAGCCTTTCTACTCGCTGAGGGAGTTTTCCTCATTTATTCTGGTGAGTGTGTACATCCCGCCACAAGCATGTGTGAACACAGCGCTGCAACAGCTGGCTGATCACATCACAGACATGGAGCAACAACACACGGACTCTCTTATTATTATTCTGGGAGATTTTAATAAAGCTAACCTTACCAGTGAACTGCCAAAATACAAACAACACAACACATGCCCCACCAGAGAAGGAAATATACTGGACCACTGCTACACCACTGAAAATGATGCTCTGTCACTCTGATCACTCTGTCCTACATGCAGCTTTAGGACTCTCTGATCACTGTATGGTTCATCTTCTCCCGACCTACAAGCAGAAACTAAAATCAGCTAAGCCTGTAGTAAGGACTGTAAAGAGATGGACAAATGAAGCAGAGTTGGAACTACAAGATTGCTTTGACTGCACTGATTGGAGAGTTTTTGAAGCTGCAGCCACAGACTTGGATGAGCTCACAGATACTGTGACATCATATATCAGTTTCTGTGAGTATATGTGCATCCCTACTAGGACATTTTAATCATTAAATAATGATAAACCATGGTTTTATGGAAAAATCAGACAGCTTCGTCATGCCAAAGAGGATGCTTACAGAAGTGGGGATAAAATATTGTACAATCAGGCCAGAAACCCACAGACTAAGGAAATCAGAGTAGCTAAAAGAAGCTACTCTGAAAAGCTGAAAAAACAGTTTTCAGCCAACAATGCTGCATCTGTGTGGAAAGGCCTGAAAAGCATTACCAAGTACATGACACCTCCCCCTCGCTCTGTAGGGAATCAACAAATGGCTGATGAACTAAATGTGTTTTACTGCAGGTTTGAAAAGCCCAGTATCACACCCATCCTCTGCTCTGATCTTCACTTAACACACACACCAACACCTCCTGGAACCCCCCTCCTCCCCCCTCCTGCTACTCAACCTGGTTTGTGAGGAGAATGTGTGCCGGGTCTTCCAGAAACAAAAGACTAGGAAAGCTTCAGGCCCAGATGGTGTCTCACATGCCTGTCTGAAAGTCTGCACTGACTAACTGGCCCTCATCTTCACACAGATCTTTAATAGATCACTGGAGCATTGTGAATTTCCCTGCTGCTTCAAACGCACCATCATTCCAGTCCCCAAAAACCCCAAAATCACAGGACTTAACGACTACAAAACTGTCGCTCTCTCGTCTGTGGTCATGAAGTAATTTGAGAGACTGGTTTTGACCTACCTGAAGGACATCACTGGACCCCTGCTAGACCCCCTTCAGTTTACTTATTGAGTAAACAGGTCTGTGGATGATGCTGTCATCATGGGACTGTATTATATCCTGCAACACCTCGACAGACCTGGGACTTATGGAAGGATCCTATTTGTGGACTTCAGTTCAGCTTTCAATACCATCATGCCTGATCTTCTCTCAACCAAACTGACCCAGCTCTCCGTGCCAACCATAATCTGTCTGGAAAATCACATCCGGGACCCTCACTATTAGTACTGGTGCTCCTAAGGGATGCGTTCTCTCTCCACTGCTCTTCTCCCTCTACACGAATGATGGCACTGCAAAGGACCCCTCTGTCAAGCTCCTGAAGTTCGCTGACGACACCACGGTCATTGGCCTCATCCACGACGGTGACGAGTTTGCATACAGACGAAAGGTTGAACAGCTGGCTGTCTGGTGCGGTCACATCAACCTTGAGCTGAACACGCTCAAAACAGTAGAGATGATATTGGACTTTAGGAGAAATCCCCCCTACCCCCCCATCCCCACACCCCCGCCACCATCCTGAACAGCACTGTGGCAGCAGTGGAGCCATTCAGGTTCCTAGGCTCTACCATCTCTCAGGACCTGAAGTGGGACACCACATTGACTCCATTGTGAAGAAGGCTCAGCAGAGGTTGTACTTCCTTTGCCAGCTGAGGAAGTTCAACCTGCCACTGGAGCTGCTGACTCAGTCTGCTCTGACATCATTGAGTCTGTCCTGTGTAAATCTATAACTGTCTGGTTTGGTTCAGCCAACAAATCAGACAGAAGGAAACTACAATGGACAGTCAGGACTGCTGAGAAGATTATTGGTGCCCCCCTGCCCACCCTCCAAGATCTGTACATCTCCAAAGTGAGGAAACGTGCAGGTAGAATCACTCTGGACCCCACACACCCTGCCCATTCCCTTTTTGAAATGTTGCCCTCTGGCCGGTGCTACAGAGCACTCAGCGCCAGGACATCCAAGCACAAGAACAGTTTTTGCCCTCATGCCATTTTCCATATGAACAATTAAACTGCCTTCAGGACTCCCATAGTTCAATAATGTATAAATATGTCAAGTACATATGTATATTCACTCATATTTAATTCACATTTAACCACTTGCACATGTACATATGCCATTCTATGTTATATGTCCTATTTTTTTTTATATATGTCTATTTATACTCTTACCTTGTTTTATATTCTGTGTCTCACTGTAATGTTAAGTGTACTTGCTTATTTCTCCTATCACCAAAAAAAACAAAACAAACAAACAAAAAAAAAATCCTTGTGTACATGAGCACACTTGGAAATAAAGCTCATTCTGATTCTGATGTTGACACTGAGTAGGGGGGCCCATAAAAGTGCAAAGGCGGAACATTTATATTTTTACTGATCATGTGTTACATGGACCACTATCTCTATCAGAGACCATTTATGTGATTATATTTGTGACACCCACACACTCTCTTTGATGGATTGCGACGGCGAACATAAATGACAGGATCATACAGTATCTCATGGGATCATAATTCCCACTCATGGTAACTTAAAAAAAAAAATAAATAAATAAATGTAATAACATAAAATGACATTATTAACATTAAATGGAACTTAAAACATAACTATAACCCCCAATTACATTTAAATGTTAATTAATAACATCCACAAACAGTCACCAAAACCTACACAGACCTACCTAATTAATTATGTAAACACAACAGCCAATAGCAAGTCCCCAAGCAAAAATCACAACAGAAGTTACAATATTTTTTCTATGAGGTTTAGTTTCACTTTCCTGACAGAATTAATAACCTGTGTTGTTTGTTACTGATGAAAATTAAAGGGAAAATTAACTAAATAATTCCACTGTCACAGTGACAAAATAAATAAATAAATACATTTAAATAAAACAATGCAAAATTCAGTTGCACTGCTTGTAAGAATTTGTTTTTATAAATAATTTGATAAATTATAAATATTATAATTTGTTTAATAATATTTTAAGTTTATTTTGGACCCTATGTAAATGTCAGTTAGCAAGTTATGATTTGATAAAACTACCTGAGATCAGAAAAGCTTCAGGATAGACTGAACAGCCTGGCACCCCTCTCATTTCAGAGATCTTATGGTGACTTTGCCAACACAAGAACTTGTAAATTATAAATGTATGACTAATTTTGTTTGTATGCAGTTTTTATTTATTTATTTATTTATTTATTCTTATTTATTGCTTGATTCAAATAATGTTTGTGTTTAAAAATAAAAATAAAAATGTGAATGACATCAATAATATAGCACGGTTGAAAATCCTTCTAAAACCAAATGTATAACCCACACCCCAAACCCAAATTATTTAGCTGGCCCTAAAATAGTTCTGTGCCTGGGGCCCAACATTTGGTGCTATGCCCCTGCCCTTAACTTTACTGCTGCTGTTCATCTAGGAATTAAGTTATGGTGTATCAGTGATAACCCATTAATTTCTACTACGATTCTACTCTGAATCTTAGTTCTGAATTTTCCAAAAAGTATTGTGGCGGTACCATGGTAAAAGCTTGCTTGGAAAAAAACTTAAATCAGCTAAAGGTGGTTTGCTGGTCTTCGCTGTTAAAACTGGCCTCCCTCCTGTTTAAACTAGTATTTAGCTGGTTGGCTGGCTGGTCTACTAGACTGACCAGCTGGCAACAGCTCAAATCCTCTCTAAAACCATCATACCAGACCAGCGTAAGTCAAACGAGCACACCCCCTCTATGTCGCTGTGGGGTTATTGCATTTTTATTGATCAGATTGGATTGAATGTGCGCGTTCCATTTACACTTGGCCACATAAATGTGTCTCCGATTTAAATTCTCACACTATATGCAAATAAAAACAAAGTTCACATCCGTGATTATGCTAATTAGTTGCTAAGCAACTTAAAAGATGTGAGTTATTATGTGATTTCAAGTCACTTTGCCCAGAGTGTGTGAGTCTTTGTGGGCTCACGCTGTGTATATTTCTCATTGGGGCTTGTCGTAGGTTAAATATGTCCATGTGTGTCAGCTGCACTTATTGTTAGGGTTTAATTTCAGGTTCATGAGCAATCTGCATCAATTAAATGAAGAAAAAAGTTCTGTCTCCTACAATGTGCATCCATTTCTTAACTTGTTACTTGTTATTTGTTACTACCAATACTTGATAGCAGCTGTTATGTTTTACATTTTCCTTATGCTAATGTAGTGCTGTTTGGGTGAAGTCAAGTTTAAATATCAGAATCAGAATCAGAATCAGAATCAGCTTTATTGCCAAGTATGCTTACACATACAAGAGCTTCCAGTGTACAACAATACAAAAACAATACAAAAACAGCAGCAAGACATAGATAATATTAAAAAATATAAAAAATAAAACTAATTATACACATACGTACAGACAAACACATACAAACATACACACATACACATGGGTAGTGCAAATCTAATACAATCTGTTATGTACAGTGCAAATACAAATCTGTTATGTACAGTGCAAATACAAATCTGTTACACTGCAAATGTTTTTTTTTTTTTTTCAGAGGAATGAAATGGCAGAAGAGGTTGGATGTGTTGGATAAATATAAAAAAGATTTGTGTATTGCACATAGTTTTTGCTCAATGGGGCAATTTAACTGTTCATGAGATGGATAGCCTGGGGAAAAAACTGTTCCTGTGCCTGGCAATTCTGGTGCTCAGATCTCTGAAGCGTTGGCCAGAAGGCAACAGTTCAAAAAGGTAGTGGGCAGGGTGAGTGGGGTCCAGAGTGATTTTTCCAGCCTTTTTCCTCACTCTGGAAGTGTATAGTTCTTGAAAGGGGGGCAGGGGGCAACCAATAATCCTCTCAACTGTCCTTTGTAGTCTTCTGATGTCTGATTTTGTAGCTGAACCAAACCAGACAGTTATTGAAGTGCAGAGGATAGACTCAATGACTGCTGAGTAAAACTGTATCAGCAGCACCTGTGGCAGGTTGAATTTGCTCAACTGGTGAAGGAAGTATAACCTCTGCAGGGCCTTTTTCACAATGGAGTCAATGTGGGTCTCCCACTTCAGGTGCTGTGAGATGGTAGTGCCCAGGAACCTGAATGACTCCACTGCTGCCACAATGCTATTTAGAATGGTGAGAGGGGTCAGTGTTGGGGTGTTCTTCCTAAAGTCTACAATGATCTCCACCGTTTTGAGCGTGTTCAGCTCAAGGTTGTTTTGGCCAGATGTTGCAGGATATGATGCAATCCTATGTTGACTGCATCATCCACAGACCTGTTTGCTCGATAAGCAAATTGAAGGGGATCTAGAAAGGGTCCAGTGATGTTCTTCAGGTGGGCCAACACCAGTCTCTCAAATAATTTCATGACCACAGACATCAGGGCGACAGGTCTGTAGTCATTAAGTCCTGTGATTTTTGGTTTCTTTGGGACAGGAATAATGATTGAGCATTTGAAGCAGCATGGGACTTCACACTGCTCCAGTGATCTATTGAAGATCTGTGTGAAGATTGGGGCCAGCTGGTTAGCACAGGATTGAAGACACGCTGGTGAGATGCCATCTGGGCCTGAAGCCTTCCTCGTCTTTTGTTTCCGAAAGCCGCGGCTCACATCATCTTCACAGATCTTAAGTGCAGGTTGAGTAGCAGGAGGGGGGAGGAGGGGGGTTGCAGGAGGTGTTTGTGTTTGTGTGAAGTGAAGGTCAGAGTGGGTGTGGGGTGTGAGATTGGGCCTTTCAAATCTGCAGTAGAACACATTCAGGTCGTCAGCCATTTGTTGATTCCCTGCAGGGTGGGGGGTAGGAGTCCTGTAATTTGTGAGTTGTTTCATGCCACTCCACACTGATGCAGGGTCGTTAATTATGTAGCTTGAACTGCCAGATGCATTTACACTTGACCGAGTTTCATCTGGAATGCGTCTCAAACCACCTCCGGAGGATTTATATCTGTCTCAAATCTGTCTTAGAGGGCATTTACATTTGGTCTTTTCATGATCGTATAGCTATCCAATCAGTAAAAATGCACGAAGTGACTAAGTGTCAATACCACCTATGATATTCTGGTCACTAAATTTGTTTTGGGTCCCTCTTCTGGTCCCCCCCCCTATTGTATTGTCTACCCCACCAGACCACAACGGACATGCTATATTATTTGCTTTCTAGAGATCACGACATTAACTAAAGCTATCTTTACAGATCAAGTTATCTTGAGTTTTTCTCAAGATTTCTCGATGCATCATATCCATATGCAAACAGAACCGGACAAATTATGCCAAAGTTTAATACTTTGGGTTAGGGATTTTTTCAAACCCTTATCCCTAAGTATGTTAGCAGCAATAGTAATAGTGATGTTTGCCTAAAAATACAAGCACCACTAATACTCAAAAAAAATTTTTTTGAGGAAATATTAAACTAAGGTTGTTTTGGAATCATAATCATGTTTTGTTGCGAAACCTAAAACAATACGATTCAGATTTCATATGTTTGACAATGAGTAAGCAAACTCTGCCAACAGTTATACGAATTCTTCCCTCCATAGATAAAAACAACTCTCTATCATCTTCCATGAGAAAACCACGACCTGCCAGTTTTATTGTCATCAAAATCAACCCCCCAGTAGGGTTAAACTCTGTAAAATCTGCAGCAGATGTTCATGCAAATATTAAGTAAGTCAACTAAGTTGACTTGTACTAAGTGAAATATGCACTTAGTACACTTCTCACGACTTCACCTCTTAGTTGTTCTTTAACCAACCAGATAAATGAAATGTCTCTTTATAGAAATTAAATGCGATCCCTTATGAGTGTTGTGTATTTTCTGGTTTAATTTATCTAGTTTTCCAGCTCCATGTGCTACATTTTGAAAAGGATGTGAAGGTGATGCAATCTCATTCAAACGAATTACACAAAGAAGCATGGAAGATATAGCCAGATTCCCAGATCAATGGGTCATCTTCTCACACATGAGGCATAGCGCAAGAAGGATCAAAATATGGCCTGAGGAGAGCTTAGCTGTCAGGGAAAGCCAATTTACAATTAATATAAATCAAATCTTTGAGAAAATAAAGTGTGTCTAATATTAGACTACCATGTATAATCAATTTGATATGGTGAGATTTGGATAGAAAATGCTTATGGGTTTGGCAGTTTGTGAAACATTGCGAAAGAAAGAGTTTTGTGGCATAGTATTCTGTGGATTATAACACTGAAGTATAAAGATACCTTTGAACAAGACATTTTGAAATACATTCACAATAAAAGGAACAGTTCACCAAAAAATGAAAATTCTCTCATTTACTCACACTTTTGCCATCCCAGATGTGAATGACTTTCTTTCATCTGCTGAACACAAATGAAGATTTTTAGAAGAATTTTTCAGCTCTTTTGGTCCATACAATGCAAGTGAACAGGTGCCAAAATTTTCAAGGTCCAAAAATCACATAAATCAGGATAAAAGTAATCCATAAGACTCCAGTGGTTAAATCAATATCTTCAGAAGTGATATAATAGGTGTGGGTAAGAAACAGATCTCTTTCACATTCTTCTTCTTGTGTTTTTGGTGATTCAAATTGTTTATGCATACTGGGCAGGGAGAAGAATTTCAAGAAAAAAGGGGACAAATAAATTATCTGTTTCTCACCCACACCTACCATATCACTTCTGAAAATCTGGATTAAAACTCTGGAGTTGTATGGATTACTTATGATGCCTTTATGTGCTTTTTGGAGCGTCACATTTTGGCACCCATTTACTTGCATTGTATTGACCTACAGAGCTGAAATATTCTTCTAAAAGTCATAATTTGTGCTCTACAGAAGAAAGAAAGTCATACACATCTAGGATGGAATGAGGGTGAGTAAATGATGAGATAATTTTCATTTTTGGGTGAAATATCCCTTTAATAGTCATTGTTCAATGATAGCAAAACAATTGCTCCTGTTAAACATGCATAAACAGTGCATAGACTGGGGCAAGTTATCACACAGGAAAGCTGTAAAATGGGCAATATCTCCATAACTATGGTTTTGAATCAAAGTCAAATAAAACAAATAAGCCTACTCTAGCAGTGTTTTTTAATGTTGATTTTAAACACCTAGTTCAAATGTGTTGTAAATGGTTTGATATTTTTGTATCTTACAGTTTTTTTTCTTTTTTAATTGTTGTGTGCTTCAGAATTGTTTTACTTTTTACTATTGACAACAGTTTATAGTACTGTGTGTGTGTGTGTGTGTGTGTATTATATATATATATATATATATATATATATATATATATATATATATATATATATATATATATATATCATTATATTGGTTGCCTATATAACAGGCTTTTTAATGGTAGCTTCCCATTTTGACAACTTTCTATATACTGTGTGACAACATGCCCCACTCTATTCCTGTGCAAACTGACATATAGAAATCAACATATGATATTGTCATTATTATATAGCAAATAAACTGAGAGTTCTCCAGCCACTGGGGGCTGCGTCAAGTCAAGTCAAGCCAAGTCATTTTTATTTGTATAGCACCTTTCATAACACACATCATTTCAAAGCAGCTTTACAGAAAATCATGCATTAACAGAAAATGAAACTGTAATATCTATAATGTCTTAGAGTGATCATTGTGTAGTTTGATAAAATACGATTGTAAATTGTGTTTATAAATAATAATTGTATTTAGAGCCCCAGTGAGCAAGCCGAAGGCGACTGTGGCAAGGAACACAAACATAAGATGTTGGTTAATGGAGAAAAATAACCGTGGGAGAAAACAGGCTCACGGTAGGGGCCAGTTCCCCTCTGTTTAACATCATGAATATAATGCCAATATTACTTATGTATAGTGCAAGTCATGGTTTCAAATTATTAAACTAAGTAAGTGTTAAGGGTCAGTGTTTAAACAAAGATTTTGTATGAACTGTAAGATTAATGACTAATGTCTTTGAAGTCCATCCTGGATTAACTGCAGAAGTTCACATAGATGCATTGTCCTTGTTAGTTGGCTAATGAAGGGTTTTGTTGGCAATTAATTGATAGTCTATGTATTCCATTATAAGAGTGTAGTCCATTATCAGACCGAGGTGATGCAGGCAGAAATCTGTTAGGTGCATCACAATTCAACCGGCCGGTAATTTCGGTGAGGTCTATCTTAAATCCAAGGTTCAGTAAATGGCATATGATGTATCCCATGTCTTATGGTTGGAGTTGGCATCAGTTCATCCTCTGAAGTCCATCGTAATAGACTGAAGTGATGTTTGGCTGGCACCGGCTACTATTAGTCGTCATCACTCAGTCCAACACAAAGCAGGAATGGAGCTGTCAGGAAGGGCATCCGGCGTAAAACCTGTGCCAAGTCAAATATGCAGATCACGGATGGTCTGCTGTGGCGACCCCTAATGGGAGCAGCCAAAAGAAGAAGATATAGCAAATAAACATTTTATTTTCTATAAACTGCACAGCTTGCTTAAAGTTGCGTAAGTAATGTTTTTATGTCGTTTTGGACTTACACTGACACCTAGCATTGTGGATGCAGCATCATTCAAAAGCAATAGTTTCCGGTTACTGATGCCATTGTATAAATACACTAATCATAGTCAGCCATGATTAATTCAATTCATAAGTGAAAGTGTCATATAACAGGGCAGTTACTGAGATTAAGCAAGTAGTATTTGGCTGGTCATGAAATACTAACATGGCAGCCCCCATGAGGGGACCCTCTCCATGTAGAATAAAACAGCTTTTATTAGGTTACTGATATGACTGCAGTCTTCATCTCATGTGAGTGGTCATGATTTTATACATACTGTATGTTTCAAAATTACCATTCATTTCTTTAGAAGTAAAACTTTTTTAACGATGTGTAAGGGGGAGGCCACCCAATGGCCCAAGGACGGTATCCAATGGAGTGGCTGAAGGTCTCCTGCATGTTCTGTCTTATCGTGTGCATTCAGTTTAAGTTATTTCGTTCCAATTAAATAACTATATTATTTGTTTTATGATCCCCGTTTATTTTATCTGACTCCAATTATAAAAGTTTCCAAGGATATATTAATGCTCCAATCTTAATTATTATTATTAAATTTGGTTTAACATTTGATCATCGTGTTTAACTCTATTTTATATTGTACTTGTTCATTCGGATTCCTGTCGCTTAGAGAGTCTCGCGCCGGCCATGTACATGGATCTCACGGTCACAAATACGCCAGTATTGGTCATTAAAACAGTAATTGACTAAATACTAATTAGATGGCTGCTCATGCTTGCCCTTTTATCTAAAAGTATTTAGTTTAGTCCCCTTAGATATTAAACACTTAATTAATCACACTGTGGTGATATTCAGGTGAAGATTTCAGCTTTGTAAAACAATGCAAAAGCAATTTGCAATTAATCACACGTGGTGATATTCAGGTGTAGATTTCAGTTTTTTGAGAGAGTTCTATGACGTTGGTTTTCGCAGAGTTCTTTGACTTTTACCGGAAATGGTGCCTTTTGGGTGTAGACATCCTGGTGCCAGCCTTACAGAGGAAAAAAGGCACATTTGAAATACATTAGATATACAGTAGATGTTCCCTTTTTTTTTTTTTTTTTTTTTTTAAAGCAAAATTTTCATTATATATCCCAAATTGGCTAGAGTTAGGCCTACTCATAGACATATGAAATCCTGCAGACTGCATGCCAGACTGCAGAGATAAGAAAAACTATATATGATGTTTAAATTCTGTGACACACAATTTATGTGCTCACATTATGATAATGATTACTTTATACAGTTTTTAAAGAACACAGTCTTTTTAGATGAATTGTGAAATTACATGTTTGAATATTAGAACATAGTAGAAAAAGAGTTCTGTGGTCAAATCAAAATGGATATGAGATGACATGCACCCGAGGCAGGGGGGTAATTTTGATAGATCTTAGACAGTCTGTTTACTTCCAAGTACAGTGACTTAATACTCTAAACATTTGCAGATGAACTGAGGATATTTAGATCAAGATTAGATTTTAGTTTTCTTTTTCTTGTTTTACTTAAAAAAAAAAAAAAAAAGAAAGAAAAAGAAATCACCAAAATGTCATAGTATGTTGCCCTTAATCACAAAGGCACAGTATTAACTCGTATCCTGTTACTTTGGTTGAGCTGTGATTTAACTCACCATGACACAAGCACAAATCAATTACATGGCACAAAGTCATAGCACCTGAGACAAATTACACCCCATGTGAACCCAAAATCATGGCAGAAGAGATAAGAATATGTTTTAGACTCAGTAGAGACATGTGGGCTGCATATACAAATCCATAAAAAGCTGTGACCTTTACTTTATCATGTTAGTTACATGACATCTAGCAATTGCTTTTCATCCAAAACAACTTATGGCAAACTAATTGCTCTGGGTTAAGTGCCCAGCTCAAAAGCCAAATGGTGATAAAGTGTCCTGCTGTAATCTCAGTATCTGATCTGAGACTCTTCTGGATAAACAATTTATAAAACTTTTGTGTTGGCACAGGCAGCCCAAATCCTTCAATACTCATCCTATCAACCGTTTTCCATTTCCATTCAATTCTGTTTTGCAACAATAGGGCCCCTGCAGCTAGAGTCTTTTGAACGATTCATTAAATTAACTGGCTCATAAGGGTCATTTGTCCGTGAATCAGACTACTGTGCGCTTGTCACATTGTATGTTTATTTTTTGTACAGTCAGCAGACAAAGCAAAAGAAAGTATTTTTGTATTATTCTGTTGTATTATTTTGTTGCCAATGGTAGTGACAGAAGTAACTTAGATGGAAGAGGAAGGGTATATGATTCGAGCAGTCAGCCAGTAGCAGCAAGGGCGCTGGGCAATGTGGGAAGGTGCATCTAATAGAGTTTTAGGATGGGCTGAGCTGTGAAAGATACCCCAGGCCAGGTTAGGTTTTCTAATAAGATCCACCTATGATACTCTTCCAAGCACTGGAAATGTGTCTCTGTGGTATGGTAAAAAGGAGAGTTATCCTCTCTGCGATGCCCCAAGAGTGGGGGAGAGAAACCAGGCCAAGCTAGGCTTTGGAGGGGCAGCTGACGCAGTCTCGCTGCTCACCTCTCACGTCGCTCTCCTACTTATTCTGTTGGAGGATTGGTTTAAGGATAGGCACTGGAGTTTGATAGCTTGTGTTTTATCTAATAGAGAAGAGGCCTTGAAACCAGGTTGTATGGTATGTCTTGACGGGAATGGAGGAATGTCTTGATGGAAGAGCAAGAACGAGAGGCCATCGAGAGGATCCGGTGTCCAGCTGTGGGGGGTGGCAGTGAGACTGAAGGCATCGGCGGAGGTGCGGCAGGCAGTATTGCCCAGCAGGTTTAGACATTTACCTGTGCATCTGAGTAGTATTTTCAATTTTAACATTCAATTTTAAGGCTGCAACTAATGATTACTTTTTCAATCAATTAAATCTATTGCAGTGGTTCCCAACCCTGTTCCTAAAGGCCTCCCAACACTACACATTTTCCATACCTCCCTAATAAAATACACCTGATTCAACTCATCAGCTCGTTAGTGGAGACTCCAAGACCTGAACTGGGTGTGTCAGAAAAGGGAGATATACAAAATGTGCAGTGTTGGTGGGCCTCCAGGAACAGGGTTGGGAATAATAGGGGATAATAGGGTTCAAAACAGTGTGAATGAATGCAAACTTTAATACAGTGAAAAAGACACTCTATTAGCATAACACACACACACATATATATATATATATATATATATATATATATATATATATATATATATATATATATATATATATATGTATAAATTTCCAACATTCTGTTGAATGTCAGTAATAAAATATTTGATGCCATGAGTGTACCTTCATTTACTATTACTATTATTTTGAATGGCCATGGAAAATGAAGCAATGTGTAATTTTACCTGGTCACAAAAAGTAGTCTGTTAATTTACCTGATGAACTTTCACCTTTTGCTGACCCTTTATGCTTCGCAGAGCTAATGTGTGCTTCTAAATCACTTGCACCTTTATTAGCAACTGACACATAAGTGCCAGCTTTACATGTCATACATTCTGCTTCCCATGGATCTCGACCTGGACAAAAGCATGGGAATGTTTTGTGCAAATCTTCTGTAAATTTGCACTTTCGTTTGGGCATTGTTTCCACTCAGCTGTCATTTGCTGCTACTGTCAAGCAACTGTTTGATGCCGAACACAACAGCGCTTCACACGTTTCCGGAGAGATTGACAGGCAAGAATTTGGCCAATAGTTGCTGCAAGCCTCTTATAATCAACCAGTTGGTGTGCGAGAAGGCGGGACTTACAAAGAGGGGTTAAAGCAATGCAAATATTTAATGAAGTATTAGACCAGATGCACATCATAATGCAACTAAAGCCGAATCCCGGACATTTTCACAAATTAAAAATCCCGGCCGGACGCTTTTTTAAGGTCTGAAAAAGAGGACATGTCCGGGAAAAAGAGGAAGTATGGTCACCCTACATTAGTTACAGTGAATAGTGCTGAGTATGATTTACTTCAATGGCTAGTGCCAATTGTAATCGGAAATGCTAATTTATTTGCAAAATGTTGCTTACACTGTCTTAGAGCGTAACATTAATATAAATTTACATAGTTAAGTTTCATAGGTCTATATGCACATAAACAAACAGCTCACACCTTGCAAATGCACTGGAAAGTGAAGTTGCCATACTAGCCATTAGCATCTGCTCAAGGGAGTCTTCGTTGAGTTTTTGTGTGAAACATGACAGATAAGGAGGCAACGACGACTCCCAGGCACTGGCTACCAACCAACAATCCGACAAAACTCACTGTAATAGTCCAGATACTTACACTGCTGTCTCGTCTTTTTGAGGTCAGAGAGCCCCAGGATTTTTTTATTTTAAATGCTCATGCATAGCAGCTTGTGCATAGCATTTGTGCTTCTATGGTAGGCCATTTCACTTTTACAAAGCATGCAGAGCACCATTTTATTAGGTCTCTGTTTAAAGAATTCCCACACTTTTGACAATCGGGTTCGAGCTTTTTGGGATAAAGTCTCATTTCAGCATGCCCGGGAGCCGAAGCCGTCATCATTGGGGATGAACGTAAACAGTGCGATGCATCGACGCATTCCACGCAAATCAACGTTTTTACGTAATAGACATCATCGATGCATCGTTCCGGCCCTATTCAATTTAGACTGCAAACTCACAACTCAAAATTCAGGAAACACTGCCATCATCAAACCTCACTAAGCAAACATTAACTGGCTAAAACATGAGGTTCCACTACCAAAAGTATCATTATATGCTTATTTTTAGCTGTATTTATTTATTAATATTTATTTAAGCCTTTTTCCACAGTTTATTTTATTTATTTATTTTTTTAATACATTTTATCCCCTTTTCTCCCAATTTGGAATGCCCAGTTCCCACTTCTTAGTACACTACCGGTCGAAAGTTTTGAAACACTTACTCACTTTTTCACATTTTAGAATAATAGTAAAGTCATCAAAACTATGGAATAACATAAATGGAACTATGGGAATTATGTTGTGACTAAACAAAATCCAAAATAAATAAAAACTGTGTTATATTTTAGCATCTTCAAAGTAGTCACCCTTTGTCTAGAATTTGCAGACATGTACTCTTGACATTTTCTCAACCAACTTCTTGAGGTATCACCCTGGGATGCTTTTTAAACACTATTAAAGGAGTTCCCATCTATGTTGGGCACTTATTGGCTGCTTTTCTTTATTATTTGGTCCGAGTCATCAATTTTGTTTTTAATTAAATTTTAGTTTTATAATGAAATAAATTAATATGTTGGCACAATTATATTTTTTGTCTACAGAACTAATTTCAAACAATTAAGCATACGCCTCAGATAAAAAAAAAAATTTAAGATCATGAGAAACATTTCAGTCAAGTGTTTCAAAACTTTTGACCGGTAGTGTAGGTCCTCGTGGTGGCGTAGTTACTCACCTCAATCCAGGTGGTGGAGGACATGTCTCAGTTGCCTCTGCTTCTGAGACCGTCAATCCACACATCTCATCAAGTGGCTCGCTGTGCGTGATACCGCAGAGACTCACAGCATGTAGAGGCTTGTGCTACTCTCCGTGACCCATGCACAACTTACCACACACCCCATTGAGAGCAAGAACCCCTAATTGCAACCACGAGGAGGTTACCCCATGTGACTCTACCCTTGCTTGGGAGACCTGGCTGGAGTCACTCAGCACACCCTGGATTTGAACTCGCTACTCCAGGGGTGGTAGTCAGCATCAATACTCGCTGAGCTACCCAGGCCCCACATTATGCCACTGTTATTTACAGGACAGTGTAGAGCAGACAAGAAAAAATGGTGAGAGAAAGATGTGGGAAAAGGATACAGAAATGTCACAAGCCAGAGAGGGAAATTCACAAGAAAAGCAACGGCAAATCTGGCTGATGCAAACTTTCTAAACTCCAAGGAGGACATATGGCTGACCAAGAGAAAATGGTCAGAAGAATATAAACTAAAAAATTAGGATTATGATTAGTCGAGGGCTAGAAGCCACGTTAACATTAACACAACTTTTAATTTTTTGAGAGAGACCTCCGAGAGGTAAAAGGCTTGAAGACGGTTGCATAAGTTGCTCTTTTTCTTCTTGATAGGTGGGTAACATAAATTTTGCTATGTTCCACAGAACCCATATATGCTGTTATTGTGATGTTAGATTAAGTAGCAGGAGAGATGTGAGTGTCTGGAGCTGGTGTGCATAAAACCATCTTGCGTGTGTTAATTTTGGGGCGGAGCTTCCAAAGGAGCACTGAAGGGAGGGGTGTGTTTGTTTTGGCAGTTGAGTTCGAATATCAACAGTGTTTCTCAGGAATCGCTGAGTGCACCTTTAACAAGCCTCACATTAAGCTCAATTAAAGTCATTTTACGGACAAAATACTCCACCCATACAACCAGACATTAATTAAAGCAAAAACATATATCAGTTGGTACACTTGAAAATATAAATTCAATATCAGAGCGCTGCAGCACCATACCTCTGTCTCAAGTTCAGCGCAGACTCACTTCAGGGGCCGGTTGCACCAGCAATAAGTACGTTACAACTTAGCCTAGTTGTGGCGTAAATGGGCACTAAGTCACAATTTATGCACTACTAAATATTTGAGCGTTGCACCATTAAACTTAGGTAAGACGTAACCCTACGTATAAACTAAATATTTACGGAAGCCTTTGACCAGGAGTAACGGATGGAATAAAAAAGCAGACTCATTTAATGATATCAATGAGCTCATGTTTTGGTTGACAGGCTTCAGTCCTTTTGACATATATGATGATGTTGGCATTTACACTCGTTTACATTTACGGGCGAAAACATTATGTAAAAAACGTACTTCTTCAGCATGAAACACATCAATGGTGCACTTTCCTGTGTACTCTGCCCGGTGTCAAGTTTCAACATATACACAATATATAAGATATTAAAATGAATAAATGTCTATTTTCCAGCCTGTTGTATAAGTAATTAGTTATTTATTGTCCCTTATTAGTTTCAGATACAGTTATTAAATATTGTAATTTACATAGGCTATATATACCATTAATGAAATCTTGTTTTATTACGTATTGTATTTTAATGGGGATCTAATTTATTACAGCTGACAGTTAGGTGAGCAGACAAGGTTTGAACATCAACTGTAACAAGATAAAACTGAAATGCACGGTTTTTTAATACTTTTGTGTACAAATTTGAAGGCTGCTTATTGAATCAATTAAGGTAAACGTCATATTATGTGCCTACGCATTACGGACAGCTTACGACCTATTAGTTAAGTCTTGCCTTAAGAACAGGTGGCGCAACCAAATTAAGTGCTTAGTTACAATCTAACTAGTAGTTACTATGCCCTTAGTGTGAACTTTATGTCCAAACTTACGTGAGAACTAATGCACAGCTGGTGCAACCCTACCCAGATACGTAATACCGACGCAAAAAGCAAATGGCTACGGAGAGCGCTTTTGGACATTTCTTTTCAAAATAAAAGTCCCCCACAGAATACACACGAAATTGCAACAAACATGAACCCCAGAACAAAACTAAACACTCAATAACACGGACCTTATTAAATCTCACAATATGGTGGAATTAACTTACTATTTACATGTATAAAAATAATGTATTTCAAATGCATTTTAGTAGGGTGACCATACGTCCTCTTTTTCCCGGACATGTCCTCTTTTTCCCGGACATGTCCTCTTTTTCAGACCTTAAAAAAGCATCCGGCCGGGATTTCTATATTTGCCAAAATGTCCGGTATTCGGCTTTAGTTGCATTATGATGTGCATCTGGTCTAATACTTCATCGTGTGTGCACGCATATTTGCATTGCTTTAACCCCTCTTTGTAAGTCCCGTCTTCTCGCACACCAATTGGTCGATTATAAGAGGCTTGCAGCAACTATCGGCCAAATTCCTGCCTGTCAATCTCTCCAGGAACGCGTGAAGCGCTGTTGTGTTCGGCATCAAACAGTTGCTTGACAGTAGCAGCAAATGACAGCTGAGTGGAAACAATGCCCAAACGAAAGTGCAAATTTACAGAAGATTTGCATCAAAAATTCCCATACTTTCGTCCAGGTCGAGATCCGTGGGAAGCAGATTGTATGACATGTAAAGCTGGCACTTATGTGTCAGTTGCTAATAAAGGTGCAAGTGATTTATTTTAGAAGAACACATTAGCTCTGCGAAGCATAAAGGGTCAGCAAATTGTGAAAGTTCATCAGGTAAATTAACGGACTACTTTTTGTGACCAGGTAAAATTGTTATCACATTGCTTCATTTTCCATGGCCATTAAAAATAATAGTAATAGTAAATTAAGGTACACTCATGGCATCAAATATTTTATTTTAGTACATGGACATTCAAAAGAATGTTGGAAATTTTTATTTATTTATATATATATATTTGTGTCTTTTTCACTGTATTAAAGTTTGCATTCATAGTAACACTGTTTTGAACCCTATTATCCCCCCCGGCGAAAAGTTTCCCCATCCCTGCATTAGAGTCATGACATTTCATGATGGTTATGACAGTCATGCTGCTACTAGCAGTGAAAGACTGCCGTGCTGATGTAACGGGAGCCAGCTGATAGATACAATGTGTATAAACCTCACTCTCCTGACCTCAAGAGGTGCACTAGCGACTGACGCTAGAGGCTGTAGCCTTTAGCCTCCTTGTTAGCGCACCTGCCTACCATGCTGGAGACGCAATGGTGCCGTGACCCGGATGGGAGTGAGGTTTAGGGGGTGAGTGTGATGGGAGCCAGCTGATAGATAGCTGTGCAATATGTATAAACCTCACGTTCCTGACCTCAAGAGGTGCACTAGCGACTGACGCTAGAGGCTGTAGCCTCTCTGGAATGCATCCTCGTGCCCTATGGAGCTGAATTCATGACTAAAGTCTTCGAAGCATAAAAGCATGGTGAATTACTCTAATCGAAAAAATAAATGCATTGTATTATCAGTGCTTGCATTTAAATGCATTGAATTTACAGTGCTTCCATTTAAATGTGTTTCATTTGCAGTGCTTGCATTTAAATGTGTTTCATTTGCAGTGCTTGCATTTTGGGAGGCTGAAATTTAACATGGTTTTATTTTTAAGCATTGAATATTTAATTTGGAAATATTTCACAACTAATTTCATTATTAAAAGTTAAAAAATAAATATTCACCTTCCAAAGTTTGTTTCCAAAATATTCAGTTCATTTGAAAACACCATCTAGATTTTTCAACAGTTAAAATTCAGCCCGTTCTATTTCGCTTAACAAAATTCACTTCCTCAAATTCAGTGGTTCAAATTCAGCTGGAAATTCAACCTTCCACATCTGGGAACTGCAGGAAAAGCAGCAGAGTACCAATGCGCATTCTCAACCTGGTACTATTCGTTCTCACCAGTAGGTGGTGCAATGTGATTGGGTGTTGACTGCTGAAGACCAAAGCTACAGGTAGAGAGAACAGCCATGTATGTTTTGATAGTTTGTTTTCCAAAATTGTTCATGAGTAGAAAATAGATACATATTTGATTTGCACATGTGGGTGGGCACCTTTCCACTGATTGGTCAACCCACATCATCATCAGTTCCACAATGCTATGCAACGGAATAATTATCCACCGCTGCGCAACTTTCAATGCAACCACATATTATCTCTCTCTCATTAAGCTACCAGACTAAGGAATGCCTGTGACACAAACCGTACTAGTTAGGGAAGGGTCTATAGACAGGGCTTCGTGTCAACATTCTTCTGCATAGGCATGGGTTCTGCAACCTATGTGTGCCAGAGAAATATTAGTTGTCTGTTTAAGAAATAGCCTGTTGATGTCCCTTGCATCTGCATGCACAATTTCTTAGCCTACTTCTTATACACACAGCCTGTTTTATTTAGCTGTCAGCTATCAAAATCTCTATCAAAATGTGTGGCGAAGCTGCGCACAGCACGATCCATTGGACCGTGCAGAGTGTATGCATTTACGTTGTAGTGAAGCACAGACCAGTATGTGGAATGCATTGGCTTTTAAAAATGTTTATAAAAAGATCGCCGATACATTGTCCAGGTTATTACATAACTCAGAAGTTTGAAGGGCTGATGTAGGTAGGCATTACGTATAATGTAGTAGTCCTGAATTGGAAACTTTTTTGTCCATGGCTGTGTTTCCCGAGGCACTAAGTACAATGTTAGTATCACTAAAGAAGTACTTAATCTCTTTGGCGTGTTTCCTAAAAAGCATCAAAGTAGTAAAAACTTCGTAAATTAAAGAGGGCTTTGAACCGCTCTAAAGTCATAAGTGCAACTTAAATGTATCTTTCTCTCATTTTCACAGTTTATCAGAGAATAAGGAATGTTTAATAACTTGTATTGATATATTTGGATCATTGGAAAGCCATGGCCAGGAACACATGGCATGGTGTTTCTATGAGAAACATGTTGAATTCAATGTTACTGTGTCAAAGTTCAACATCTTTAAGCTTGTTCTCTTCAAGTCATGCATCTAGATCTAAAACACTCATATGCATGGCTTGTTGAGCAAACAGAATAATATTTAGCATTTTATTCGATCGCCTCTCAATTTCTCCTGCTCTTGAGCACAGTTATGTGAAACAGCGCAGAGGGAACATTACCTCCACCCAGAAGACGTGTCTGAGATTTTGCAATAGCATAGAAAAGGCATCAAACGTATTTTACAATTTTTTTTTTTTTTTTTTTTTGTAAAGCTGTCAATAAGCTACATTTGTGGATTTTCCAAGATAGCCAACAAAACTTATCGCTCACATATGAATGGGTTCAAATTTCTAATCGCCTAGCTTCTAGATCGTAGAATACATCCAGTTCATCTTAGTTTTGCCTTCAGTTTCCCAAAGCCATCATAACTTATGTACTACTTGAAAATGCTGGTAGATTTACGAGTGCTCTGGAGTAATACTACAGAGCTAAGAGCATCTTAATAGACAAGGGCTGGGTTTCCCGATAACGTTGCAACTTAATTTTTAATGATCATCTTAACTGATGTCGCTCGTTATTTTACGATAGAGTAACGCCTGTTTCGCAAACCAGCACGTAGATCGCTCGTTATAAAGTAGAACTCAAGTTCTTTGTTACAGCAGCTTTCCATTCCAAAGGTGCTGATCACTTTGGCCAGTATGTCCAGGTGTTTGTCTTCTCAAAATGAAAATAAGGTGGAAATACTGACAAACATGCATTTGTTTGTAACCTTGTCAAACATGCAGTTGTTTGTAACATTGTTGAGGTGCAGAAATGTATTACCCAACTATTACAGAATTTAATTAAAGAAATTAAGCATCATTATGCATCATGCTATTTGTTACTGCCTTGTAAAAACACTACAGGCGAGTCGATTTGAACCAGCCATTGGAGGAAGGAAGAAGAGGAGGATGAAGAGAGGGAATCTCTCATTGCACACACTCTCTCTAATCTCCTGTTAACCATATTTTAATTATTTATTAAGGCATATTTACAGTATAATTTTTTTTGACTCACATCATGTCTTCTTAAATCATCTGTTTAATAAGAACATATAGTTCTATTGCCATTACAATTATGCCTATCAATGAAGGCTAATATAATGTTGCACTGTATTAGTGTTTCTTGTAAATTTAGACCTATCACGTTGCATGCACAGACTGCGAAAACTGCCTATTGATTTCATAGCGATTCTTTCAACACTTTTTTATCCTCTGAAATACTTTACAATGGCTTTCCAGTGTTCAAAATATATTAATACAATTTATTAAATGTCCCATTGTCTTTGATAAACTGTGAAAGATGCCAGAAAGATATGTTTATGTTGCACTTAATGGACTTAAGAGCTGTTCAAGAGCGTTAATTTACGAACATTTTTACGAACTAAATAGATAACGATGCTTTTGGGAAACGCGCCTTAGAGATTAAGTACTAATTAAGTGCTACTAACGTTCTACTAAGTGCTTCAAGAAACCCAGCCAAGGATAATAATAATAATAATTATAATAATAATAATAATAAATAAAATAGATATATAAACGGATGAATAGATAAAATAAAATTAGAGAGAGCAGAAAAATGTCAATGACTTTTCTGATCGTCTCCTCTTCCTTTCTGACATCCAAGGGCGCTCTCGCCCACACCACGCATTGTGCAGCACCACATTTCTGTCACCGTTATCACCTCTAAGTGTAAAGAGCAGACCTCTCGATTGGAGAATGTCCCTAAAGCGCAGGTTCCACATGTCTCCTTATTTGGTGCTCTGCAATAACAAGGTGAGTTATAAGTCAATTAATGTTATTGGCAGGACTATACGGCCTCCACTGTGTTCATTGATCCTGGAAGCATTCATCTCGACCCACAGAGCAATTTGTGAAAACTAAACATTACAAATGCACATAAATGCACACCTGATGAAAGAAGCATTGATTGTGTAAAAGAAATACACATTTGTTTTGCACAAAACTATTGCAAAACAAAATGTAATTATGTAGTTAATTAGGTTGAATATATCTTTAAACATTTACAGGGATGTAAATTACAAATGTTTATAAAGTTATGCACAAATATAATTAGTTACTATGACGATTAGCATTGGTCCACCCAGATTGATGGCTGGTCCACCTAATCACATCTGCCAGAATATAGGCCTACTAATAGTTTGCAGATAAATATAAACTACTTTTTGTCGCACGCAAAATGGCTCACATGATAATCATCATATTCCTGTTAGAAAACGTAGTTAGACAATTTCAAATAAGAAAACGTATATAGTTTTGGTGAACTGAAATGGGTCGTGTCGTGCTTCTCACCGAATCGGTTTGTTCTGCTCAGCAGATAATTGATCACGTTTTGTCTCTATCGAAGTAGGCTACTTAACATCCAACACACAAACAACAGCCACATATGAGCAGTAATAGGCTGACCGCACCCTCTTTTACTTGAGCCTGTCCTTATTTCGGACTTCTGGCCGATTGTCTGGCATAACAACCCGATCTCATGAAAAGTTGTACATAATCTACGAGTTGTCTATTTCGTACGGTCTCGCACGATGTTCTTGTACGATTTTATCATGTGCAAATTCCCGGATGTCTAATGCGGAAGTAAGCACGACTTCTGCTCACGAGGCGTTAAGGATATACTTATTAATATTATGCCCTAACCTAAACCTCTTATCTAAACTTAATCAATCAGTAGAGTGTGTTAACATGATAATAAGCTGTTGTGTGTGAAAGAAGCAAGTAATTGTCGATTGTTGTCACCAAGTAGATTTGCCAGGTTAAAATAAACTGCAAAATTAAACGTAATTTTAAAATGAACTGATTTCAATGGGTGACATGTCGTCAATGCTAATCATAAACCATACCCAAAAATATTTCACTTAATTCTAATGAAATAATAAACAACAAATAAAAATAAATGCTGTGCTAAATTTGCATCAGGTTTTCTTGTAGGCAAATCAAACACAGACAAATCAACAATAAACAAAATTGCCGTTTTTATTTTATAATTTGTTTATCTCATGTAACAGCCGATTATGACTTCTATTATTTAACTTACTATCTGCTGATTTTATTTAACTACTATATGAAGTGCAACAGTTAAAGAAACAAAGTGAGCCCATTTAAAATCTGTGGTCAACTGCATCATGATTAAAGAGTGTTGAAAGGGCACTTCTCCTTGAGGTAAGGTAAAACAGATCCGAAATGACTTTGGATAACAAAATTTGTGTTTACTTACATTGGTTTTAGTAAATACAAATATGTCTGTGTATGTAACTTGGTGCAATGGAGTTCTTGTTCACTGTAAATATGGCAATGGCCACCCCTGAAACCGTGACGCGAGCACCGCCTACACTGCACAAAACGCATGTGTAATGAGGGAGCAAGAGCTTTATATCTCTTGACATTTCTCTTAATTTATATATGTTGTTTTGCACTATTTTCTTTGCATGCCATTTCTTTCTAAGCTGCCATTGCTTCTAAGCACTTAAAACTGAAACGGAAAGCGCTCCCAGCCAAGTGCACTGATCATGAGAAACAAAGGCATGCATGCTTTTCTGATAACTATGGGTCTTTGCTCTTAAGAGCATTCTCTACATGCGTAGTTGTGAACATTCTTTCCTTTTTCACATGCGTTTCCCAAACCTGCACTTAACACGAACATGTGATGCACTTTTAAGTGCTTCTTGCTGTCCTGTGCTGAAATCTGACTAATCTAGTGTCGCTTATTCATAGATTTGTGCACAACTTTATAAATACTTGTAATTTAGCTCCCTGAGAAATGTTCGAAGTTATTTTCTTAAATAAACTAATTAACTACATAATTAAATACATAGTTTTGTAATTATTTGTGTGCTGGAGGCTACGATCTACTGTTTTTACACAATCACTTTGTCCATCAAATGTGCGATATCAATGTTTCATTTATCATCTGTGGGTTGACCATTGGAGTGCAAGCTTCTAGGGTCTATGAAGACTATATAAAAAGTATAAAGAGATTAACGTGTTGGAAGGCCTATTTCATGTGCACAATAAGGCGGTGGAAGCACTAACATAGGGTAAATGTACAAACATTAACTGATTAAGTGGAGATCTGCACTTTGCACCCAAACTGATCATCAATGCATAACAATGTGCACGTGACAGCACCCTTCGATGTCAGAGAGGAAGATGAGAGTTTGTAAAGAAAAGGAATGTGGGAAGACGCGCCAAGACCAAAACAATTTCCCCGTAGATACAGTATAACATCGACATCATTCCTTCTGAATCATGCGGCCACTTTGTGCACACAGGTAGGCCTATTGTTTATTGTTTTAGGCCTAATTGTAACAAACTGGCCATGGAGACGGTGTTAGGATCCATGTGCTGGAAGTTTATTAAAGTACACAAGCAAACAATCCAAATCGGCAGGCAAATAGAGGTAGTTGTTAAGCAGGTGGTATAATCCAATAAACCAAAATGACAGTCCAACAAGGCAAACAAAACAAAGGGGTATCCAAAGGCAGTAAATCCAGGAAAACAAGCAATGGTCATAACAAGAGAACAATCAGCAATGGCAATGGCAATGGAAAAACACTTGGTAAAGCAGGGTAAACTGGCAATACTTCACAAAGTCAAAATGGAACAGCATGGTATTTATATAGTTTAAACAGGAAGTCACCAAAGAAGAAACAGTACAGAGTTAGTATTCGGGAGAGGGCTCCCTCTGGTGGTTGGTAAGAGGGGTAACAACCTCGGATGTTACACTAATTCATTTTTCATTCATTCATTTATTATTTTTATTTTAATATATTGTTTTATTTTATTTTCTTGTTTTCTTGTTTCTGCTAATTTCTTTTCAAATATAAAAACAAACTATCAAAACATACATTGCTGTTCTCTTTACCTGTATCTTTGGTCTTCAGCAGTCAACATCCAATCGCATTGCACCACATACTGGCGAGAACGAATAGCATCAGGTTGAGATTGTGCATCAGTACTCTCCTGCTTTTCCTGCAGTTCCCGGATGTGGAAGTTTGAATTTCCAACCAAATTTTCAAATGAACTGAATATTTTGGAAATGAACTTTGGAAGGTGAATATTTTTCCCCCTGTACTCTACTGACTTCCTGAACTGTAACACAGTTATGCCATCCTCAAATCTCTGTTTGAGTGCCTTCTCAAAGTAGCACAAGATGCACTCACCGAGAGTGCATCTTTACTGAAAGCAAGCAGTAACTTGTTAACTTATGAATGCAGAGCTTTGAACAAGATTCTCCTCAGGACGTCATTGTTCAAGGCTCCATGTGGTGAAGAGGACAGAGAAAAATGAACTGGCAAATTGCACACGTGATTTCAGATACAGGACAGATACGGATTATTATGTGCATTTGGAAGCTAAACTCAGGGTACAAATTGCAGATGAGAGCAACAGGCATTTAGAAGCCACTACCATATGGGGCTAAGTAGAATTCTTGTTGTCTCTGTGCGTGTGTCAGTAAGTTTCAGAATGTTTGAGTGTCTTCTCTCTTTCATACCTGCTGTGTTCCCATCCATTACAACATTCCTCACAACAACAATCTTCTCAGTTATAAATGAGTGAAATTGCACGCCGACCAAATACCCCACCGGTTTAAACATCTCTAGCACCTCTCTAGTTTGAGATCTGCAAGTGGAAGATGCAGGTTTCATTAAAATATCTCTGGAACTACTATGTTGAATAAGCAATAACATAGGAGATAAATTACATAAGACCTCAAAAAAGCATAATGCTAATAGATCATTTATTATAATTCAGAATTTCAGCAATCCATAATTTAAAGGGATAGTTCACCCTAAAATGGAAATCATTTACTATTTTACTTAATTTTTACATTACTATTTACTATCATTTATTTATCCTAATGGTGTTCCAATCTAATATGACTTCTGTGGAACACAAAGGCAGAATTTTAGCCTCAGTGACCATTCATTCTCATTACATGAAAAAAAAAAAAAAAAACAATGCAGTGATTGTTGACTGAGGCTAGCATCTCATTTTGTCATATTGGTTTTGAACAGCATGTGTGTGAGTAAACAATGTCAGAATTTTAATTTTGGGGTGGATTATCCCTTTAACATTGATCATAGGTTTGATTGCCAGGAAACTGATAAAATAATAATAATAATAATAATAATAATAATAATAATAATAATAAAATGTTGGTTTGTTGCTTGATTAGATGAATGCACAGTAAGTCGCTTTGGATAAAAGCTTCTGTCAAGTGCATAAATGTATCTAACATCTGAAAAGCTATATCTAATTAGGCAAAAGTAAAAGCAAAGGCAGTGAACAGCAAACATTTTGCATTATTATTTATGAGGTTTTTATTCTATATCCAACCCATATTGAAAGCTGAGTACAGTTGGTTCAATAAGATTCCTTTGACAGAAGAGACACAATCAATCATGAAAAGTGGAAGACAACTGATTGATATTCAGAGGACTGCTTAAACACATTTGAATAATGACCATGAAGACTCATTGATCAGCTTTTCTTTGTGACCATGAATTATTTAATATAATACCCTCTGCTACATTTTGGGAACAGCTATTAAATACAACCTTAATTTTTCCATTTTATTAGTAAAAGAAAGAGCATAACACTGCTAGCAATTATTGTTACACTTTTTTAAATACCCAGCTTGTACCCCTGAGTATATGAGTAAGAAAACCTGATTCATCCATTGGCAAAAACCCATGAATAAATTAACAACAGCAAATGTAGGAATTTGTACTGTGCCACATAAACTGTAAATACATTGTATGGTTTTATAACACAGATAAGAGCATGTTAATATGTTTCTTAAACAGGCAAAATCATTCCTGACTCATAAAAATGTTGTTAGCATGGTACAGTGAATGTGTCACATGGTAATAACATGGTAGTTTGATATATAGGGTAGTGAATGATTACCATGATTGCTGTATGTATCATGGTACTTACATATTATTTCAAAGAATACCATGGTACAGTAACGGTATCAGATGGTAACAGCATGGTACATTGATATATACCATACCATGGTACTGAATGTTTACCATATTCATGTGCTATGGTACTGTTAGGTACTAACTTGTCCAAAAAATAAGGTAGTTCCATGGTACACTTTGACAGTTTTTGGTAATGGAGTTTTGCAACATCTACCTTGCCAGAAAAGTTAAGTAATTAACAGTCAGCATCTTCCAAAATGATAACAGTCTTTATTAAAGCGCACTAAAGAGACTATTTAAAAATAGTTTTCATCTTGCTTTAAGCATCTTTTTTTATGACAATAATAAGCATCGACTGCCTCAGCTAATTATGACTCATACCTTGTGCAAATATGCTAATTTATGATACATTAAGGATAATTTTTTTATTTATGTTGCATATGATGAAATTTTAAATGAGCCTTGGACATCACTTTTGCTCCATTAATATTCAGCTCCAGTTGTTGACAACGGAACATCTCGGATGACAGCATCAGTAGATGAGACCAATTAGTGAGAAAGAAAATATGAGCACTTATTTGCAAAGGATGTGGCCTGCATGCAAGGTTATCTTTACTACAAAGGACAAACAGCCTCAAAGGTGCATTCAATTACTTGCTCTGCACCTCAGTGAACCTGAAAGTACATCAACATTAATGTGTGCTTGTGTTTCTGTGTTAGTAATTATTGTATTCCTGAAATATTCTTAGTCACAGTTCATAGAAACTGAAATAGTGTGTTGCTGTCTAAGGTGGGGAATCAAAAAATTCACAGCGTAATAGAGCGCAACAGTCAGGTTCCGGAAGTAAACATTCCATTAATTTTCCCCATAACTAAAAAACCTTTAAAGACAGACCTACCATGGTTGTTAATCGAGGGTAAATGCCTCGGTTGATGCCAATAGTCCATGTTAAAATGTTAAGTCCATGTTAAGTCAATTAAAACAAATTATTTTCAAGTAAAGTTTTTATTTTCAATAAAAAAATCAAGTTTCATAGTGGAATTCCTGGTGAAGAACTACACTACCCATTATCCAGAAGAGAAAGATCCACCAATCAGAGAATTGCGGCAATCGAACTAGAGAAAACAAGCCCAGCAGTGATTGCTCACTCCCATGACTAACAGCAAATGATGTGATCAAGTAGTTTCCTCTACAGTCTTAAACTACGTGTATATTTGAAATGCATGTTAATCCCAGGTGAAAACGGCAATCTATCCCTGCTGACCCCTGGTGTATGTGTAACGGGAGCCAGCTGGTACGGTATGTGCAAACCTTACTCCTCTGGCCTCAAGAGGTGCACTAGCGACTGAAGTGAGAGGCTGTAGCCTTTAGCCTCCTCGTTAGCGCGCAGGCATCCAATACAGGCTGACGTCGGTTTGAGACCCGCTTGGAGCAGGTCAAGCAGGACCGGTACATTTGAATGATCGGATTACCCAAGATGGGTGTTAATACCAGTTGTAAACAGCAAAAGTTGATGATGATTTACAGGAAGATCAAGGCACTACTCAAACTTAAGGGGCAAGGTAAGATTCCCTATCTCATGTTTGACAACTACCCCCCCCCCCACAGAGCTATGAAGAATCAAACGATCTGTCAGCTTCAGCTTGCAACCTGGGCTTGGCCTTGAATTTCTCCTCGTATCATATCAGCCTAACGCACATCGTACCAGTATATTAGGTTTCTGCAAATGGACAAACAGATTCCCAGAAGACAGTCAAAAGTCGCTTTGGTGGATATTGTTTGTAAATTAGAACGTCTTGGGTACACTCCAAGGAACAGTCTGTTCAAGGCAGGGACAAGTCTGTACAATTAATTATATTTGCTGTCAAGATCTAGACAGGTGCTACAGACTCACTTCCCATTTAGGACTTAAATCAATCAACTTGTTTGTACATTGTGATGATCAAAGCCCCATCCATGTCGTCCTTTGTGTGTTACAGCTTTGTGAAGGGAGTGAGAACATCTCACACACAGACTCTGGGAAGTCAAACATGGAAATGTGCAATGACAATATAAACCGGCTGAAAAGATACAAACTCCACCAAACTAATTTATACAACAATTACAAATGCTGATCTTCATTCCATTTTCCTCTAGTGTAGTGACTCGGCTTTGCTTTTCTGAGCACCATGGCATCTATTCACATTTGACACTCTACTCTCTAAAGATATATCACTTCTGTCATCAGTGAAGCTGTGAGGGAAACGCACACATCTTCATTTTGTTCTCAACAGAGACTATTGTCTCTGCCAAAGAAGGACTGATGTGTCTGACTCAAAAGATGAATCTCCAAGATGATTTATTAAATGTCTCTGCAGACAAGTACAAAAGATTCAGGAATGATTTTCATTTATCATTCAGATATAATGGACCCTTTTCACATTTCCTGAATGCGGAAGTAAATTATAGGAGGGTAAACTTCTAAAGAGGTACATGCTAGACCACTGCAAATGTTTTTTTTAATTTATTTTTTTTACACATTTTCTCCAACAGCAAAAGAAAAAATCCAAGATCCCACGATTTTCCAAAAGAGTAAAAAATAGAGAGAGATGGATTACAACAGTCAGAAGAGAAAAAGATGCCAAATTTACTGTCACTCTCTCAGCAGGTGTATATGAAACCCCATCACAGCAATGGATGACAAATTTTTTCATTATTAATAAATGCCAACATAACACTATATCTATCAACTATATATATATATATACAATATATAGTCAGGACAATACTGATGTAAAAAAACAGCACCATCACTATTTGAAAAAAGTCATTTTTGATCAAATCTAGACAGGCCCCATTTCCAGCAGCCGTCACTCCAACAACTTATCCTTGAGTAATCATGCTAAATTGCTAATTTGGTACTAGAAAATCACTTGCCATTATATCAAACAGAGTTGAAAGCTTTTTGGCTTGTTAAATTAAGCTTTACATTGTCTTTGTGTTTGTTTTTGAGTTGCCACAGTATGCAATAGTCTGGCATGTCTTAAAGTCAATATTAGGTCAAAAATGGCAAAAAAGAAACAGCTTTCTCTTGAAACTCGTCAGTCAATTATTGTATTGAAGAATGAAGGCTATACAGTGCTTGAAATTGCCAAAAAACTGAAGATTTCATCAAAGGTGTACACTACAGTCTTCAAAGACAAAGGACAACTGGCTCTAACAAGGACAGAAAGAGATGTGGAAGTCCAGATGTACAACTAAACAAGAGGATAAGTAAATCAGAGTCTTTAATTTGAGAAATAGACACCTCATATGTCCTCAGCTGACAGCTTCATTGAATTCTGCCCGCTCAACACCAGTTTCATGTACAACAGTAAAGAGAAGACTCAGGGGTACCGGCCTTATGGGAAGAATTGCAAAGAAAAAGCCACTATTGAAACAGAAAAACAAAAAGAAAAGGTTAGAGTGGGCAAAAAAACACAGACATTGGACAACAGATAATTGGAAAAGAGTGTTATGGATCTTAACCCCATTGAGCTTTTGTGGGATCAGCTAGACTGTAAGGTGCGTGATAAGTGCCCGACAAGACAGCCACATCTATGGCAAGTGCTACAGGAAGCGTGGGGTGAAATGTCACCTGAGTATCTGGACAAACTGATAGCTGGAATGCCAAGGAAAGCTGTCACTGCTGCACCTGGAGGATTTTTTGATGAGAACTCTTTGAAGTAGTTTATTAAATCAAATAAAATCCCTTTATTGTCATTCAACCATATACACAAGTGCAACAGTGGGTGAAAGTCTTGGGTGCGGTTCCAAGCAACATAGCAGTATGACAATTACAATAAACATCTGATTTACACATATACACCTAATAATATACAATATACAGCATACACAAAATAAGAAGACTGTATACCAAAAAATAAAAAATAAAATAATAATAATATACAATATACAGTATAAAAAAAATAAGAAGACTATATAAAATAAAAATACACTGTACCCCCACCACCATGTAATCAGTGGAAATAAATATGAAGTGTTGTGTTGACATTCAGCTGTCAGATGATAGTCAGTTGCCAGTGTGTTATTTAGAGAAGTATAAAATGTGAGTCCAGTCTGAGGCTAATAAAGTGCGGTGCTGATATATGTATCGTGGTCAATCAAGACTTCAAAAGTCTGATTGCTTGGGGGAAGAAGCTATCATGAAGTTGGCTGGTGCGGGTCCTGATGCTGCGATACCGCCTGCCTGATGGTAGAAGTGAGAGAAGCCCATGGCTCAGGTGGCTGGAGTCTCTGATGATCCTCTGAGCTTTTTTCACACTGCCTGATATAGATGATTTAAGAAGTTTAAAAAAATAAAAATAAAATTGTAATAATAAAGTCTCACGTTATTAATGTCCTGACTATATATTGTGATCAGTTGAATGCCACTTTGTTGAATAAAAGTACCAATTTCTTTCAATAAGAGCAAAATCTGTACATTATTCCAAACTATTGTATGTAGCCAAGTGGAGAAATTTCATGTAATTTAACTCATCATAAATTGCACGTGGCCCCTTTAAGAACCGGAGTTTAGCAACGCCAGATTTTTGCGACACCTGCTTTCAGCTCTCTATCCTGTTAGAAACGTGAGAACATACATTAGGCAAGAGAGCTCCCGGTTTTGTTCATCGTTTGAGAATTCTTTGGGTAAATATAAAATTTCACACAAAATGCTCATAAATTGCATTAAATATATGTTGAGAAGAGTCGTATGTTAAAATTGAGTGTTTGTAATGGATCATTTTTGAAGGATGCATATGTATTGCATGTGAGGACTGGGTATGTAAATTTAGAATGAATCATATTTTTTTAATGATTTATAGCCCATAGTGTTTTCCAATTTAGTGAGTATGTGTAAACACCAAAAATATATTTTTGTATCCTGTGTTGTTTCTTCACAACCCACCTGTTACATATAGCATTTTATTTTGAGTTATTTTGGCTTTAATTAATAATGAAAAACTAGTTGTCAAGTAATTTTTATTTGTATTGCACTTTTCACAACATACATAATTTCAAAGCAGCTTTACAGAAAATCATGCTTTAAGAGAAAATGAAACTATAATGTATATCTATAAAGTCTTAGAGTAATCATTGTGTAGTCTGAGTAAAATATGATTGTAAATTGTGTATAAAAGTAAATAAGTTAATAATAATTGTATTTAGAACCCCAGTGAGCAAGATGAAGGCGACTGTGGCAAAGAACACAAAACTCCATATGATGTTGGTTAATGGAGAAAACTAACCTTGGGAGAAACCAGGCTCACTGTGGGGGCCAGTTCCCCTCTGGCTAAACAGCATGAATATTATGCCAATATTGTTTGTGTGTGTGTGTGTGTGTGTGTGTGTGTGTGTGTGTGTAGTGCAAGCCATGGAGTGTAGTCCATCATTACATCAATGTGACAACTGGTAGGTCATTTTGGTGAGGTTCGGTGAGGTCCATCCTAAGTCCAAGGTTCAGGCAGTGGCATGTGAAGTATCCTCTGAAGTCCATCATAGTAGACTGAAATAATGTCTGGCAGTCACCAGCTGCAGTTAGTCATCATCACTCAGCGACACGTAGCAGTGGAATCTGACACCAGGCAGGAATGGAGCTGGATCCGTTGAGACAGGGAAACAAATAGATAAATTAGCATAAATGCCATTCAATTTATTGCAGAGTAATAGATTATGAGAAGTGTCTCTGGTTCTGGCAGACCTAACTAAAGCAGCCTAATTATGAGTTGATGGATAAATTAGGTGTATGCTTTGCTGAATAGATGAGCCTTTACTGAGAGGGTGTGTCTGAGCCCCGAACAGTGTTAGGAGGACTATTTCATAGTTTAGGAGCCAGATGGGAAAAGGATCTACCTCCTTTTGTGGATTTTCATATTCTAGGTACTATAAACAGGCCATAATTTTGCGATCTTAATGAACGTGATGGAATATATCATGGTAGAAGGTCACTTAAGTACTGCGGCGCTAGACCATTCAAAGCTTTGTACGTACAGTAGTTACCAGAATTTTTTAATGAAATGAAATTTAACAAGTAGCCAATGTAACAACGATAAAATGAGGATAATATGATCATATTTCTTGGTTCTAGTCAGCACTCTGGCTAATGCATTTTGAAAGTTTATTTATTGAACTTGCAGGACATCCTCCCAGTAATGTATTACAATAATCTTGTCTTGAGGTCATGAACGCATGAATTAATTTTTAGGCATCAGCAACAGACAGCATGTGTCGTAACTTAGCAATATTTCTGAGGTGAAAGAATGCTGTTCTACAAACATTGGAAATTAGATTTTCAAAAGATAGATTGGTATCAAATATAACACCCAAGTTCTTCACTGCAGAATACGATGTAACAGTACATCCATCAAGAGTCAAATTATATTTTAGCTGCTTATTTTTTAGAGATTTTTGGTCCAATAATTAGTACCTCTGTTTTGACTGAATTTAGTAGAAGGAAATTTCTGGACATTCAGTCTTTCATTTCATTGATACACTGCTAATTTGAAGAATTGTGAAATTTCGTCGGGTTTTGAAGAAATATAAAGTTGGGTATCATCAGCATAACAGTGGAAATTTATTCCACGATTCCTGATAATATCTCTCACAGCACATGGCAAATTACATCCTAGCCACCTTGAATATACATTACCCTTCACATTCATCACGTTTGTCTGAGATGTTGACTCCTCCCTCCGCACCTTCCATGGCCCCTGTCTCCACACCTTCCTTGCCCCCTATCTCCAAGGTAACCCTCTCCATTCAATTCCCCTAAAAATAATTTTTTTGGGGGGAGCTCATCCTCTCTAGGTTACGGTGGTTGATTCCCTGCCGCAGTCAGTGGTAGTGACCATGGAAATTGCATAACGAGTGCCCGTGCCTGCCACGGTTAACGAGCCAGTGCCTGTAGCCTCGACTGTCTCCGTAACTATGCTCCCTGCTGGCCGAAAGAGGAGGAGAAGGCAAAAGACTTCTCCTCCCCAGTCTCTGCCCATGCTCACGACCATGCAGGTCGTTCCCCAGTCTCTGCCCATGCTCACGACCGTGGAGGTTGATCCCCAGTCTCAGCCTGTACTCCCTTCCATGGCTCTCATCCTGTACTCCCTTCCACAGCTCCGCCTCCCAAAACTCTGCCCCTCGAGCCTCTCACGGCTCTGCCTCCCTTGGCTCCACCTCCCTTGGCTCTACCCTCAGACTCTTCTGTCAAGATTTAGCATTTGTTCCACTCCAGCATTTGTTTCCACTCCAGTGTTTGTTCTACTCCAACAATTGCTATTAAAGGATTTAAAGTATCTACTCCTGTGTCTCCTCTCTTCCACTCCAAGACACCAATGTTACAAGCTGGTTCAGTTGATGCTTTATTCCTAACCAATTTAACCACAGTACTGAATAAACACCTAGGATTGTTGTGGTTATTTTCTATGAGTTTGCTAAAATATACTGACCTGGCTTTTAGTGCCTGTCTGTAGCAACAGACACCTATCCTTCCATGCACCATGAAATACCTCTAATTTTGTATTCTTGCACTTGCGCTCCATTTTCCAAGCTGCTCTTTTGAGAGCATGAGTGTGATCATTGTACCATGGTGCAGGGCTTTTTCTTTAATCGAAGGGGGGCGACACTATCAAGAGTGCTAGAGAAGACTGTATTTATATTTTCTGTGATGACATCAAGTTCTTCTAGACTTTTTGGCTTACTGCATATTTGAGACAAATGTGGAAGATTATTAGTGAAGCTATCTTTAGTGGTCAAGGAATAGTTCTACCTGAAAGATAATGTGATGTAGATTAAGTGACATTAGCTAATCGCAGTATACAAGAGATGAGGTAATGATTTGCGATGTCATCGCTCTGCGGCAGAATTTCTATAGTATCAACATCAACTCCATATGACAATAAAATCTAGCTTATGATTATGGCGATGAGTTGGTTCTGTCACATTTTGTCTGACTCCAAGAGAGTTGAGAATATCAATAAATGCTAATCCCAATGTGTCATTATCTATGTGAATGTTGAAGTCATCAACAATTAAAGCTCTATCCACAGTAACTACTAGATCTGATAGAAAATCTGCAAATTCACCAAGGCAATCAAAAAATGGCCTGGGTGATCTATATATACTGTAGCAAGGGCAAAAGGTGAGTTTTTATTTATATCTGATGATGAGCATTATTATTTCAAAAGACTTAAAATGATATCCTGTCCTCTGAGTAACACCAAAAACTTCACTGTAAATGGTAGCAGCACCTCCTCCTCAACCCATCAGACGAGGCTCATGTTTATAACAATAACCTGGGGGATTAGACTCATTTAAACTAATATATTCATCCGGTTTAAGCCGGGTTTCAGTTAATCTCAGCCTCAGACAGCACACCCACAGTCTGTGTACTAACCGTCTGACGCTTATAGCACACAAAATTGGAAACGCTTTCTCAGTCCAGTCAGACCAAATCTGATTGGCTGACTTCTACAGGATTTTCAAGAGCCTAGTTTGCGCTGGTCCACATGGAAGCATGAGTCAAGTTCACAAGGTTCCGTGTTGATACAATGAGCGCTTTTGAGGACTAAATAATCACAGAATTTGTCCAAATTTGCTAGATTAGTGACATCAACTCTTTTAAAGATATTCAGCATATGTTAGGCATGTAGCAGAAATTAAAGCAGATATCCATGAGCAGAGCTGCATATTCTCCTTTGTTTACTTAGTTATGTTTGTGAAATACACTGTGATGAGGTTTTCTGTGCTGTACTTACACTCTCTACACATTTTCAGTTATTTTCCCGTATGTTTTCTGTGCAGTTGCTCCCGGAGACTCGCGCGCCATTATATTATTTATTTTCCCATGCTGGTCTTTCATTATGGTATGTGGCATCTCCGATAACCCCGCCTCTAAACATCACGTAATGACAAACCCGACTGTGACTAGTCACTTTACATGTCAGTTAGATGGCTTTTTCTGCCTCAGTGGGCAGTTCTATGCCAGTGTAAGCTGCGATAGACCCCAGACCTTTGCTGTTTAAGTTAAAGGTCTGGCTATGCGAGACTAGGTTTCAGTCAAACAAAGCACTTTCAAACTATGATATGTAATCATTTAATTTGGTTGAAAGAGATCTAATGTTTAGTAGCCCTACCTTTATATGATGTTTATCTTATTTTTTTCAAGTTTGACCTTAATACATTTTTTTTCTAAATGATTAAGTGAGGGGTTTGTGTTTGGTAGTTTGGGGAACAGACACAGTCTCTATATGATTTCTTGGTGATACAGTCTCTATGTGTTGCAGTTTATGTGACCTGTGTGATGTCTCAAGGCAGCTTGCAGAAGGATGGTTACGCCATACTGTGTGCTTCCTGACCTGGGCCCCAGTTAGTCAGATACTATCACTATTAAGACTATGAGCCAGATTGCTAGAGAGGAAAGCAGCACCTTCCTTGGAGGGATGGAGGCAATCTCTCTTTAGCAGGCCAGGTCTACCCAAAAAACTCCAATTGTCTATAAATCCTATGCTATTCTCCAGACACCATTCAGACATCCAGCCATTCAGTGATACTAATCTACTATAAACCTCATCACCACGATGAGCAGGAAGGGGGCCAGAGCATATTACAGTGTCTGGCATTGTTTTTGCAAGTTCACACACCTCTTTAACATTATCTCTAGTGATGTCCGACTGGCGAAGCCGGACATTGTTAGTCCTGACATGAATACAAATTTTAGAAAATCTAAATTTATCATTAGCCAGCACTTGTAAATTTGATCTGATGTCAGATGCCTGAGCTCCCGAAATGCATTTAACAACAGTGGCTTGAGTCTCTATTTCCACATTCCTTACAATAGAATCGCTCATAACCAGGGATCTTTCAACATGATTCTCAGTGGGTGCATCACTGAGTGGGGAGGATCGATTGGAAATCCTAACAGGAACGGCAGAGTGGTGTCGCTTTGCTAAGCGAGTATGCCGCCGAGACGTCATCTTGCTGCGGGGGCTCTACAGACGGAACCAAATTGTGTGTGTTGCTCGCTGAACTACCCGCATCTGAAAGAGTATCTACCAGCTTCTCTTTCTCACTGACCTCCACTAGAGTTTGGATGCATGTCTCTAACTCATTAACCTTCTCCATCAGCCTGACTAATTTCTTACATTTTGTCACATGTAAATACCTCACTGCTTACGGAAGAAGCTGTAGTAAACATATGACATGCAGTGCAGGATGCGATAACATGAGCGTACGCCATGACTTACCGCAATTGTTTGTTGTTGTTGTTGTTGTGGTGGTGGTTCTTGAGCAGCGGGGGTTTGAGATCGATGTGAATCCCTCATGCAATTGTTTGCTGTTGTTGTGGTGGTCAAAACGCGAGATGTAGACAAGTGGAAAAAAATAAAAACATGTGCGCTCGATAAAATACACGCAGTTGAAAAAGTAGAAAAGCATAAAAAAACTAAGCGTGCAGTAAAATGGCAAAGATTAAAGATAAAATGATGAATGTAGAGGAATAAGCAATGCTAAGCAGGCTAGCGAGCTACAAACACAGACTCGAGCCATGTGCCGGCAGCAACCGCAAGCTGTGATGCAAATGTAAAAAAAACCCACACATTTGCAGTGGTCTCCCATGTACCTCTATAGAAGTTTACTCTGGTATAATTAACTTCCACGATCCAAAGCCGAAAATGTGAAAAGGGTCCAATTTGAGAGGTCTCAACAATTTATCAGACTGTCCTCAGATTTGCTAAAATACTAGTCTCTCACCAACTTCACCCAAAAACAAGTGACCTGATTTCTCCGGAGGAACTTTAGGGAACATTTGACAAAGTTGATACTTAAAAGAAGCATGACTGAGCACTCCATTAAGCGCTATGAAAGAGCCACCTCTGAGAGCAACCTCTGAGCAATACAATTTTCCACTATGTAAGTGTCATAGTGTGCAATCGTCTGCAGTTCCTCAGGCAGCTATAGATAGTATTTGCAAAAGGTCACACTGTTACCTCTTCCTATGTCCACATGCTGAGAAACACGTTTATTGATCTTAAACAGATTACAGCACTTAAGATGGGCAGATGAGACAACCACCATTTTCAGAAAATGCAAGTGGCTGCTCATAAACTGTGATGTTTCCTCCCCTCAGCAAATTTACTGTTGCCCAAGTGACAAATAATACAACCAGAGGCATAACATTTTAATGCATTGCTATGTCAGCATATGCTGAAGATAAGATTCAAAATGCAGAACATGTGACAAATTCACCCTTTTGCTCCAGCCACCCTGGGCAGTTCATAACATGGAACAAAATCACTTGGAGTCATTGATTGAATTAATATTTAGGCAGTTGACATGCAATTTTACTGTCCTCATTGAAAAAGGCAAAGCATTTTTTTTTTCTGATATTTTCTCATAATTTGGCTTGACAGTAAAAATAATAATAATAATAATAATAATAATAATAATAATAAAGTGACAAGCTAAATTCCATCTTAAATACTTAAAAAAACAATTTTTTTTTAATTGTATCATAATAATTATGTTTTTTTCCTGACCTCGTGTTAATTGAGATATTAATTGAATTTTAGCAGTATAAAATGTAAAAGAATTTGTAAAAGAAAGTTGTTTTCTGACATTTTCCTCTCAGCAGAAGCAAACCCAAACCCTCAAATAACATCAATCAGAGTGTTTGGATCCACCAACCGCCCACAGAGCTGTGATTTGTACCTCAAAATGAAGTATAGATTGGATTTAAAGAAAACATGTTTTTCCCTATAGCACAAGCACACAAAACATTGTGACAGAAATTACCATGCAAACCTTACAATTTTGATTCATTTATGAGATTTTGACTTGTACTTTGGCATTTGCAAGGTACAATGTAGTTTCTGTTGCGTGTGTGTGTGTGTGTGTGTGTGTGTGTGTGTGTGTGTGGGTTTGGGTGGTTTACGAGGACATTTGTTTCGGTTACAAACTGGTAATTACAAGGGTATTATGCTACAAATGTGGTTTATGCGGACATTTCTAGTGCCCCCATAATTCAAATAACTTAAAAACATACTAAACTATGTTTTTTTTTTTTTTTTTTTTTTTTTTTTTTTGAAAATGTAAAAATGTAGAAAGATTTTTGTGAGCTTTAGGTTTAGGGGTAGGGTTAGGGGAAATAATCTGTAGTTTGTACAGTATAAAAATCATTATGTCTATGGATAGCCACACCAACGTGTGTGTGTTGAAAGTGAGAGAGACAGAGAGTAAGAATTAAAATAGATTGTTGTAAAGTTCTTAGTACAGGGTGGAAATGAGGACACGGGAGTCACCGTTGCAGCTCCATTTTGAGTTGTGTGTGACTCGGATTCTCTCTCTCGGTCTGGCATTCTGCCAGCCTTTTAAAGCCTGTCTCCACTGTCACTGAAATGAGACACAGTTGTTTAGAGCCAATAATCACCAGGTGATGGCTCTTTCCGCTTCCTCTCTCCCCAATGACAGACACACGACCACGTCCACCTCCACAACTGTCAATTATAGGAAATGGAAGCTGATTGTCATGTCCCTGGAAGAAAGAGCATAATTATTATTATATTATTATTATATATAAATTATGTGACTGTGGCAACATTTTTGCAAAATGATATTACGTGGTTCATTGCACGTGGTGAAATGCCCACTGTTTGGCAATAAAAGAGAGTTAGCTAAATGTTTTCCCAAATAGATGAGTTTAAGGTTAATGCTCTATCAGGTTTTACATACTGTAAACAAAACAGACACCCTTACCTTAAACCTAAACCTAACCAACAGTGTCATAAAAGCAAATGTGACAACTGCTGACTCTTTTTGTGGTGCTTCAATGACACTTGCTAGAATCGTACATTGTTCTTTTGCGTTGCAAGTACAACACTCTATCAGTTGATTGACCATCCAACCTAATCACACTGGAATAAGCTTGAAAATGTAGGATATTCAACCCAGAGGTGCAAAAACTATATGTATGCAACGCAAGTTGGGACAGTCAAGTGTTTACCACTATGTAACATCACCATTTCTTCTAACATTTGGGCACTGAAGACACAAGTTTAGCAAAGTTAAGCAAGCAGAATTTTCCCCCATTCATCCATTATGCAGGTCTTCACCTGTGCAATTGTACAGGACCTTCATTGCCGTATTGTGGGCTTCATCATGTACCACACATTCTCAATTGGAGGCAGGTCAGAACTGCAGGCAGGACGATCTAGTACCCACACTCCCTGCTAACGCAGCCATGGACTTGTAATCCATGCAGTATGTGCCTATTGTCATTCATGTGTAAGGGATATCATGACATTGGCTCGGGAATACTTCGGTAAACCTTTGTCAGTCAACACCATTTGATGCTGCATTCACAGATGCAAATAAAGGCTTTACTATGCAGAGCAGAACCATACATCACTGTCCAGAAAATGTATTTTTTGGAAAAAACAGCCATCATGTTCTCCGGTCCAAAGAGGACAAAGACCATCCAAGCTGTTATCTGTGCCAGGTCCAAAAGCCAGTGTCTGTCATGGTATGGCGGTGTGTCATTGTCTATGGCATGGGTGGCTTGTACATCTGTGTGGGCACCATTAATACAGAAAGATATGTAAAAATTTTGGAACAACATATGCTGCCATCCAGATGCCATCTTTTGCAGGAACATCCCCACATTTTCCAGCAGGACAACACCAAACCATATATTGCCCGGATTACAAGTGTGTGGCTGTGTCAGCAGAGTGTGGGTGCTAGATTGGCCTGCCTACAGTCGTGATCTGCCTCCAATTTAGAATGCATGCCACATTATGAAGTGCACAATACTGAAATGAAGGCCCCCTGCAATTGTGCAGCTGAAAACCAGCATAATGTTTGAATGGGGGAAAATTCCACATGCTAAACTTAAAAAGTTCTTCAGTTCCAAAATGCTTAATAAATGTTATTAAAAGAAATGTTGTTGTTGCACAGTGGTAAACACTCGACTGTCCCAACTTTTTTGGAGCACTTTGCAATCATCTTATTTGAAATGAGTGTGTATTTAAAAAACAAAAATTCAGAAGGTAAAACATCTAATAATGTGTTGTGGTAGTGCTTTCAATATAGCACAGGGTTAATAGAATTTACAAATCACTCCTTTTTGTTTTTTTAGTATTTTCCATATTGTCCATACTTTCCAACTTTTTGGTAATTGGGGCTGTATAATGTAAACATTAAAATGTATCACCTTATTAAATCATGCGGAATAGTAAAAGTGTTTTGATATCATAAGATAGCATTGTGTGAGTAACAGATCCAAAATAAAGTATTTATAAACTGATAATCTGCCGCTTTACTCGTGATTTGTGTAAACGTGAATAAAAGTCAATGTTGTTGTAGCACCTAATTGTAGCGTTTATTTCACCAGGAAGCTGCCGCAATACGTACAACGAGTCACATTAAACTCATTTTGCAGAAATGTAGTTATAGGAACGTGATTCTGTGAGACCAGGTTGTAAATATCCCAAGCTTCCATTTCTATATAAGTTTCCCTTTACTGTCTGGTAGTTTTATGCTACTGTTTTATGCTGACTTGTTTTAAGTTTATCTTACTATCTGATTTACTGTATAATTTACAGAGCAATATAGTCAAAACAACTTGAAGCCATCAGAACTGGGAGGATATATGAGACAGATTACGAACAGATAATTTACTATGAAATGTAACAGAAAAGGTCAAATTCTCCTCATTCCTTGTTGCTTTCTGAAATTTTATCATACATGAGGCTCATTCAGTCAAAAACTAGAGAGTCTGTATCATGTTACAAATGTAAGCACACATATACAGTACATCTAAGCTTACAGACATAGTGAGGTCCTAAGCCATTCATTTGCTTTATTCCATTAACTAATTGTACGTCATTTAGTTTTTCCATCTATAAATCTCTGCTTATCCCAATCCGGAACATTGCTAGTTTTTAAGATTATACTATTTTTATCAGCACATTGCTGTTGCTTGTTTTGGACAACAGTGGAATGAGGAAATTGTTACAAATCTCAAAGTCTTTGCAAAACCAAGTTTTCCAAACACCACTAAATTGCTAAATGCTGTATCCCAGAGCAAAGCACTGGCATGCACCCTTTAGTTATTTCACCATATTTTTATTACATCCCCTGGCTGTTCCTGATCATGGCTTCATGGAGTTTTCTGATAGTAAGCTACACAAAATGCCTTCCCCTACAAACCAAAGACTGTAATCCATATGCATGCAATGTTGCCCAGATGGATCTGTAATGCCCCCACCCCCAAATATCAAAACAAGCAAGTACATGCTTTATGCTGCAAACACCCCCACCCCACCCCCCCAATGTTCAAGCCAAATCTACACACTTGTAGGACATGTCAGAGACTGTTTAGCCCAAGCAAGACCACTTCAATTAAAAGGAATGGGAGAAATTGGAACACCCAATATGGCGTGTAGAAAAGGAAGTCCCTCCTCACAGGTAAAAGAGCCAATCACCTTTCAGATACAAACATTGTCTTGCAGTTAACTCGAGAATGCACATGCACATTAGCTGGACCAGACTGAAAAATAAAGTTTTTTTTTTCCGTGTGATCTGAGCTAAAGTAGCATTTTTTCAGCAGACTTCACTGCTGATTTGAAATATGTTATTTGGTCGCAAACTTTACCAGCTGTTTTGAAGACTGTTCTTTTCACATTAAAGTATAGAGCTGAACTTGTATGCTGCTTACAAACATACAAAATAGCTGCCTAGGAGCATTCCCAACATGGCCACTGAATGGACTGACTTGCCCTGAAAGGAATTTTGTCCATATTAATCTGATTGCTTTAAAAGCATAGGTAGGTCTTATTTGATTTGATTTAATAAAAAATTCAGGGAGCTTTATTGCTACCATTTAGGTAATTATCATTACTTTTCTAATTGATCCAATGTAGGATTTCCACCATGATAAAAAGCGGGGGGAAAATCCAACATACTTATATTGAACAAAAGGGCTGAACCATATATAGGGACCACAATATCATTTAGGGCTCTTTTGACTTGAGCCAATGCGTAACCACATAAAGCAGCCAAAACACACTAGCTGTCACCTAGCAACAATACTAAACACCCTGGCATCCAAATTGCAGTGCACTAACAACCACTAAAATACATTAACTGCATAGCAATGCCCTTGAAACCACCGAGAACATCCTACTGTATCATGTGGTGGCAAATTTTATTCAGAAATTGTTCAAATCTCATTTTCTTTAACACTAAAGTTAGAATATATTGTGGTATGTAGAATCACACTTAGTTTTTAGAGGTTCATCATGTTCTTTTCATATGTCTCGTACAGTATTCAGTTCCAGGCTAGACGTTTCTCCCTTAATGCACTCCTTCAGTTGATGCCATTTTGGGAGCTTTTATGTCCACTGATTTAGGCTCCCTCTAAAACTGCTTCTGATTGTGCCTAAAATTACTCTCTGAGCTATTGTTGCTATTTACATCCCTGAAAGTTGCTCTCTCTCTCTCTGTCTTGCACTCTCTAACACCAATTTGCATACATACAGAAAGCCATGCATTAGAATTAGAAGAAGAATGAAGTTTATTGGCTAAACAATTTTGTCCATAAAATAATTGAAACTCAGCAAGGTCTAAATTTAACTGATTTGCAGCCATATCACCTTGCAGCTCTTGCCTGGTTGACCACTAAAGCTAAGCAGGGTTGAGCCTGGCCAGTACCTGGATGGGAGACCTACTTGGGAAAACTAATGTTGCTGCTGGAAGTGGTATTAGGGAGGCCAGCAGGGGATGCTCACCCTGTGGTCTGTGTGGGTCCTAATGCCCCAGTATAGTGATGGGGACACTATACTGTAAAAAAGCACTGTCTTTTGGATGAGACGTTAAACCGAGGTCCTGACTCTCTGTGGTCATTAAAAATCCCAGGGCACTTCTCGTAAAGCGTAGCGGTATAACCCCGGTGTCCTGGACAAATTCCCCCATTGACCCTTATTTATCATGGCCTCCTAATAATCTCCATCCCTGAATTGGCTACATCACTCTCCTCTCAACTAATAGCTAGTGTGTGGTGGGCGTTCTGGCGCACTATGGTTGCTTTTAGGTTCTAACATACAGTATATGGGCATCACTGCAGTGTGTTTATTGTGTTTATTTAGAGTCCCACAGGCACACAACATTATCCCATAATCCTAAACCTAACCTTACCTTAGAAAAAATAAACTTGGTTTTACTACAGTAACCAGTTTCACCATGGTATTTTGTTGTAAATATACAGTAACCTCAAAATTAACAATGGTTACTATATTAACAACATATTACTGTAGTAACACCACGGTTAATTACATTAAAACTATGGTTTCTGACAAAAACATGGTTACTACAATATTACTACAGTAATACAGTGATGCAGTCTACACACAAGTGACGCCGAGCCGTGGGAAAGAGTGAGACTGACAGATCCCACCTCCAAATCAAACCATTCTCTGCACTCCTTGACATTCACCGTGACCAAATCACTGTGATGAAATCAGTTATATTCATTTTTATCTATTAAAGTAGTATTAAAGGAAATATTAAGAGTGGAAACAGGAAATCAGATGGGGAAAAGAGTGGGACAAAAGGCAGAATCTAACCGCGGTTGTTAGGACGACACTACACATTCACACCATCTTTATACCCCACGCCACTGCAGCGACACCTGTTGTCTAGTTTGTCATTTCTTCTTGTGGTTTCACCAGACAATTGGGGTGCAAATAGCTGCACTGTGTGGCAGATACTATTTACACCGGGGTGCAAATAGTCACTCTGTTATTTTTAGCATTGGTCTATAAGTTACTATATGAAATCAACAAACAGGCAGTGATTCTATATGTTGCAACGCTTTTTTAGCAAGCTGAAACAAAACTTTGTAGGTGTCATTGTCACTGTGCCCAGAGGCTACTAAAGCAGTTTACAAAAAATGTGAACATTCAAATATTATTTTAACTCTGTAAGTTGTTTTTCAGCACAATGCAATGTCTATGGAGTGCCCATCAAACTTGCCCCAAAAAATTGCTGCTTGCAGCTACATATATTTATCCTGTGTTTCCAGCATATTGGTAGTATACTATACATTTTCTTTTCATCTGTGTAATGGAGAAAGCCTGGCATGTGTACTCAGAATTACACTGATTAGTATCCACTCTAAAGCAATAAATGGTACACAACTATGGCTTGCATCTGACAGGAATATATAACAAAATGGCTTCTTCCTGTCTGCGGCATAGTGCCTCAGGGTTTGCATTTGTTAGATGGTGCATTTTAAACCCAAACTGCTCCATATGACAAATATTACATTTTTATGGAAGGAGATTTTAAAATAAAAATCATTTAACAGCATGGGGGGATGAATGAGGGACAAATGCTCAAAAACGGTTCTGATGACTTCAATCAACCTCTTTATCTGAAGAGAAAATCTCTTTCCTCTGAGATGTGTGGCGTTCCCAAACTGATTTTGTTTCCTAAAGCAAATCCAGATTGAAGTAGACCTTCATTTCAACCCACTCATATGCACTGCTTTGTTCATAAAGATCTGAACTAAAACTATGATTCTAAATGTGTATGGTAACCAGACAGCCTGATCTCATTAATATATGTAGCTATTTGTATGTTAATATTTGTAACATTTAAACGTAGATGTTTGTACATTTGGATAGACACTAAAATGTACAATATGGACATTTGAAAGCATCTATAATGTAAACATTTTTAATCCATTTTAATTTATTAAGCATATAAAACACATAACAGAAAAATGGCAAAAATCAGAACAGATGTAGTCCAAAGGGTGATGCGCTGCATCCAATGTGCTCCCTGATGGCATACAATAGCACTGTGTAAGGTGGAGAGTAGAATTTAAGTTATTAATCACTGTAAATCTTCTCCTGAAGATTTATAGGGCAGCAGAAATCACAGAACTGAATTAAACCTTTAAAATGTCATATTATAATGTAAACTGCATTAAATACATGTGATGGCATTTAACTAATCTCATTTATTAAAAATGAAATGTAATTAACTGATTAATTCTATGAATTACGTAAACGTTTGTATATTTCCATAAGTGTTAATACTTAAAATGAGGACGTTTAGATGCTGTCAATACGTCAATATTGTACGTTTCGATGTCTATGCAAACATAAGAGTATGTACGTTTGCTAGAGCCAAACTTTACATAAGAATACAAATGAATTCTCATGAGATCACGTTGAACCAGAAATGTAAACTGACAGACTGTCCTCATCAGTTTCATGAGAAAATCAGATGAAACTGCTAAACTCGACCTTAGCACTTCGGTGTAATTTTTCCTATTGTTCTTCTATTCATTGTAAAACTTGTACTGCTTCCAAACAACACGGCTGGTTATTTTTAGACAATCATTCTGTACATGTCATGGTAGAAGTGGGTTTGTATGTTGTGTGTTTTCTTTTCAGTGTTTTCTGTTCTTTTCATTCTCTACCAGTGGAGATAAAGGATTTACTGACAAAAAATATATATTTTAAAGGTTCAAAAGATTAGGTTGTTTGAATCATCCTACTTACCTTCTACCCACACATTAAATTGATGCAATCATGGTTAGTGCTAATCATTGATTTAATTATAGGCTTTTGTGTCAAAGTTCATACAGTAGTAAGAGTGACACTACAACTACCGTTCTTGGTATCAGGAAAGAAAGAAAGAAAGAAAGAAAGAAAGAAGATTTTGTCTGTTTTGTAAGAGCTGCATGGATTCCTGCTGAGGATTTCCTCTAAGATGCTTTCATCAATGCAAAGACAAACACACACAACAACAGGGACAGGAAGATTCAGAGGCGCACCAGGCATGGGGGGGGGTTAAACTTTTTATAAATACAAAAACAATGTTCAGCCTCCAAGACTAGTCTACAGAAAGAATATGTTATTTGCCTTTACAAATTATTAGAGAGTCACAAAGTAGATAAAATGTCTGATTTACTCTTTTTTTGACCTCTGCAACAGAATCAGAAAAAACATCTGTTTTAAATTCAGCCTCTCAGTCTTTCAATGGAGACCAAGACAGTCATTTTTCCAAAAAAAATAAAAAATAAAATAAAAAAATAACTGTCCACATTGGCATGGCTTTGTCTGGTAAATCAATATGTATGACCTGTTTGGAAATTTATAAACCAAATGGGACCAAACTGTACAGTGTATGAGTCACTGTGAAGAATCCTAAAACTCTTACAATCCCTGACCGCAAAAACACATTTATGTTCAGATCAGACATCATAAGCAAAGGGGGAAGGATATTGCGCCTCAAAAAAGCCAATCATGCAAGTCATGCAGTGGAAATGGACATTTAGGTAGATTTTGTGTAGTGGAGAATTCAAGAGATGAGTGTACTGTATTTATTACATAAAAACAACGAAAAGGAAGAGTCCATAAGCAATTAAAGGAATATTCCGGGTTGAATACAAGTTAAGCTCAATCAACAGCATTAGTGCCATAGCATTGATTATCCCAAAAATTATTTTCAAATTGTCCCTTGTTTATTAAAAAAAAAAAATGTGGTTACAGTATGGGACTTACAATGTAAGTGAATGGGGGCCAGTCCATAAACGTTAAAATGCACAAAACATAAACATTACAAAAGTATAGTCACAAGATGTGAGCATTATATGTGTTAATATGACTCTAGTGTGATAAAATCTCTGTTCTATATAAAGTGTGATAAAATCACTTATAGGGTTCACCAGTGTTGTGTCATCATTATGGCATTGAAGTATTAATATTGGATATAACTTTATACAGATAAGGCCAGTAAGCGGTTTGCACGCTAAAATCGTGTTAACAGGTTTAATGTTTACATCTTGTGGCAATACTTTTGATACAATGTGTATTTTAATGTTTATGCATTGGCCCCTTTCACTTCCATTACTGTTGTGCCTTAATGTAACCTTGATTTTTGCTTTTTTTTTTTTTTTTTTTTTTTTTTTTTTTTTTTTTAATAAATGAGGAACAAGTTAATATATATTTTTTTTTTTTTTTGTGGTAATCAATATAATGCCACAAATGCTGTCGATTGAGTTTACATGTACTGAACGCAGGATGGAATTTTTTTTATTTTTTATTTTATTTTTATTTATTTTTTTATCATTTTTTCATTATTTTTTTTTTTTTATGATTGATCAAACCTTTAAGAATGTTTTTTTTTTTTTTTAAATAGATATCTAAAAACAAAAAACTTAAATAAAATCTTCAAATTCCGGGCCACACATAAACTGATATAAACACATTTTTTATATAAACATATAAGGAACAAATATGATAAATTATCAATAAATAAATAAATGGTGTATATGCTTTTTTATCATTTTTTTTTACCTTTAATCATCTATTTTTGTAATAATTTATGTATTAATATAACTTAATAATTTATTAATAAACAATTGCTGTTGATAATAAATAATTTTAATAATAGTTTATTTAAAAAATACTTAAATTAATAATTTATTAAACTTTTTTATTCTCACCTTCCTTTATTTCTTTATCATTTTTTTTATTTCATTTATTTGTTCCTTTATTTTTCTTATTTAATCTTCCATACAAATAACAACATTGCAAAAATACATTCAAAATTCCAGCACAGCCCACTGCCACTCGGTGGTAGAAATTTGTAAGTGTATCACTACAAGACATCCACCCAATGCACTCACACAAAACTGAGTTCCGTGTTGTGCTTTAGACAGATCAGTTGTGTCCGTGCATCCTCAAGAAAAGCTATAGTTTTACTGTCCATCATTGAAAACTTCATTTCAAAACCAAGACATGGACAATTGAAGGATATTTTAGGTAGGTGTTTTTCAATGTTTTTAGTCACAACAGTCTGAAAATTGTGCATGGTTTAAAATACACTAAATGTTACTTATAATATTAATTATTGTTTATTGTTTGCTCAGAGGGGGCATTATACTGGCACTCTGAATAAAGTTAGAAGAATACTGATAAATATTATGTTGTAGGCAATATTTGATATAGGCCAGTTCTATCTTCAATGCTCGTCATCTCTATATGCATCATAGGCTCAACCGCATCTCAGTTAACGTTATTTTATTTTGCAGTGATTCATGAACAGGACCTACCGTGATTACTTTTCATATCAACATCGCAATGCGTAAAAATATATAGCGCGCGTAAGAACCGCTGCAGCTGCGCGCTTGGAGGCGCATTTTACGCGCAATGGAGAGCCTGCTGAAAGACGCTGTTTTCTGGTCTTTAAATGACTCATATACGAATTCAAGCAGCGGAAACGACAGCAGAGGATTTAAACAAACAGTAAACCCTCTAAAGCGTAACGAAGAAGTGGCTAAAGTTGAAGTAACCGTTTTGGTTTTGATCCTACTGTTCGCGCTCGCCGGCAACCTGTGCGTCCTTTTGGCAATCCAGACAAGTAAACACGGCCAGTCGCGGATGTATTATTTCATGAAACACCTGAGTATTGCCGACCTGGTGGTGGCGGTTTTTCAAGTGCTCCCTCAACTTATCTGGGACATCACCTTTCGCTTTTATGGACCGGATATTCTGTGCCGCCTGGTTAAATATCTACAGGTGGTTGGCATGTTCGCATCCACGTACATGCTTGTGCTGATGTCCGTTGACAGATGTTTGGCTATATGGCAGCCGCTGCGGTCCTTACGCCGTCGAAAAGACAGTTTTTACGTGATCGCGTCCTGGATTTTAAGCCTGCTCTTCAGCGTGCCACAGGTGTACATCTTCTCGCTCAGAGAGGTCGGCGACGGAGTGTACGACTGCTGGGGAGATTTTGTTCAGCCCTGGGGCGCGAAGGCGTACGTCACTTGGATTAGTCTCACCATCTATATCATTCCTGTGGCCATCTTAAGTGTTTGTTATGGCCTGATAAGTTATAAAATATGGCAAAACTTCAAACTAAAGACCCGGCGGGAACAGCGCCTGTCGTTGACTCCGCGGCCTGTAAAGGGCAACGCGTTCTCTCGCGTCAGCAGCGTCAAACTGATCACCAAAGCCAAGATCAGGACGGTGAAAATGACATTTGTGATCGTCCTGGCTTATATTATCTGCTGGACTCCGTTTTTCTTCGTACAGATGTGGTCAGCATGGGATCCAATGGCTCCAAGAGAAGGTAATATAATTAAAATATAATAGGCTATTTATTATTTTATGTTATGGCCAATAAATAGGTAACTGATATAATGGCTTCCATTATAAGTAAAACAAATATAGGCTAAATATAAAGAAACAGGCTATAGCCTACTGTTTTTTTTTTTTTTTAAGCAGCGCTCTCACACTAAATTTTACGTTATAAGTCATTGATAACTGATTTGTACCTTTTAAATCTGATATAGAAAAAGCTATACTGTATAATGTAAATTGTTATGTAAATTGCAGTGAAACGCTCTAGAATGCTGGAAATGAAATACACCTATGTCTGCGATGAAAAAAAAAATTCACAAGTGAAATGGAGAATAAACATTTACTATAGGACTTCCAATAGATCAAGAGGTTAAGATATTACCTTTCCATTTAATCATGTTACATAGAGTGACCTCAAACAGTATTTAGACAAAATTCAAATTCATTGTAATTTATTTATTTGAAAGAAAAATAGCCCAAGAACGTTCAAAGAAAGAAATGTCAAAGAAATTTCTAGTTTTCAAACTTAGTGGAACATGTCCATAGTCAAGTCAGTCAAGTCAAATTTATTTGTATGGCGCTTTTCACAACAGGCATGTTTCATAGTTCATGTAATGAGCTGCACCTGTGGTTACTTGTGTCACCTGTAACACCTGTCTGAAGTTCAGTGGAACTGACCTCATAATTGGCACCTTAAAGAAATATTCCGGGTTCAATACAAGTTAAGCTTAATCGACAGCATATGCAGCATAATGCTGATTACCACAAAAAATAATTTCACTTGTCGCTCCTTTTCATAAAAAAAAAAAAGAAAAAGAAAATGAAAGAAAGAAAGAAAGAAAGAAAGAAAGAAAAGGAAAAAAAGGGGGTTGCAATGAGACATTTACAATGGATTGGGGCCAATCCAAAATTATGTGCATTGTGCAAGTATAGGACACTTGATGATTTTAATTTTAGAGTTCTGTGTGTTTTGCAGTGTTAATATTTAATTTTAAAATAATACAGTTTGATTTATGCAACATTTACTTTTGGCCAGCTGCCCTCAATCTAGTTTGATTTTTTGGTCCTTTATAGGAAAATGTTTGGGCACCTCTGCATTAGACAAACAACACGTGTTAATACAATTTTAATGTGATTAAATAACATGTTAACCATTTTTGTGTAAAGTTATATCCAATTTTTTAGCTTAATTTCCACGATTACATAACGCCGTAAACCCTAAAACGATCGTAAAAACATTATAGCTCAAATAATAGAGTAAAGTTCTATTATAAAATTATAAGCTTCACATTTCTGCTTTAAACCCTCCAGAAATTGGCCCCATTCACTTCCATTGTAAGCACCTCACTGTAACCTTGATATTTGCTTTAAAAAAAAGTGTGTGTGTGTGTGGTAATCAGCATTATGCCACAAATGCTGTTGATGGAGCCTAACTTGTATTGAACCCGGAATATTTCTTTAAACCAAAAAAACTTCAAAAGCGTTCATCATTTGTGTGCAGATGCCATTCACTTGGTGGGATGTTTTGTTATTGTAACAATTAAAGGATGGTCAAGGAGCAGGCTGAACAGTCAACATAAAGTTTAATGTAAAACTCAACATAAAACAAACATAAACAAACACACACACACATGCAGCATGGCTGCATGCTTCTCTCTCTCAAACTGGCGTCTCCAGCTCCCCTTTATCTCGCTCTCCCGCTGATCAGCTGATTCAGCCCCGGCCATGCCCACCTCCTCGTCACACTCCTCCCCTGCCCGATTCAGGCCAGGGCACCAACCGCACTGACCTACTCCCCGCCCCTCCCCCCCCCCCATCTCTGGAGGGGAGACGCTGCTGTGGAGTGGGACGTGGTCGTGTGTCTGTCAGTGGGGAGAGAGGAAGCGGTAAGAGCCATCACCTGGTGATTATTGATGCTAAACACCTGTGTCTCATTTCAGTGATGGCGGAGAAAGGCTTTAAAAAGGCCGGCGTAATGCCAGAGAGACAGAGAGAGTCCGAGGCAAACAAACACCCTGAAGTTGGATGCTGAAAAGCTGTTTGTTGTTTGATTTGAGTTGTAATGACTGTTATTCCTGAAGCTGTGCGCAAAGGAAATAGACTTGCTGGAAAGCATCTTTTGAGTTTAAATTGTGAGAATAAAATCTGACTTATGTGTACTGTAACTCCGGCTCCCGCTTCCTTCTTACTGAAACCTTTTACATTGGTGTCGAACCCTGGAGTGGGAAGAAGACTTGGCTGCCATGGACACTTCACCACTGGGCGAAGTCATCCGTGCCCTGGCTAGCATCCAGGAGACTCACCACCAAGCCCTCCTTGCCCAGGAGCAGCATTTCCAGGAACTCCTCCAAGCACAGGCTGAGGATCGGCAGGCCTTACAGAGCTGGTAAGCTCCAGGCGGGTCCTCCGCTGTGGCCCCAGAAGCAGTGATGAAGCCGCACCTTCTGCTTTCAAAGATGGGGCCCCAGGACAATGGGGCTGGCCATCGAACCCAATGGGCTCTCCAGCTGCTGCCACTGCTTTCCGGGGAGGCTCAGCTCGTGGCGCAGCAACCACCCACTTAGGACCGCCTGGACTACACGAAACTGAAGACAGCTGTCCTGTAACGGGTTGGCCGCACCCCAGAACAACACCACCAGAGGTTCTGCTCCCTCACCCTGAGCGAAGCCACCCACCTGTTCATGTTTTCCCAGCAGCTCCCTGATGCCTGCCAAAATTGGGTGCTAGTCGAGGAAGGCCGCAAAGTGGAGGATGTCATCGAGCTGATGGTGGTGGAGCAGTTGACCGTTCGCCTGCCCTGAAGAACCGCAGAATTCCGAAGCACACATGGCAGCCTACCTGGAAGCCGGCGAGCATCAGTCCAGATCTCTCTCTCTCTCACTCTCTCTGGATGCTCCTCCCCCTCCTGTCCCTCCCTCTCCTCCCTCTCACCCTATACCCGCTCCCCAAAAACAGGGAGTGTTTCCACCCAAACCGGCGCCCCACTTCCGTGGGCTGCACTATACGCCGAACCCCACCCAACCCCTCTCTGTCGCCCTTCCCAGGATGATGTCTCTGCCACCACGAGTGCAGCCAGGGAGCCTGGGCCAGTCTGTTGGAGTTGCAGGGAGCCAGGCCACATCCAAGACTGGAGTCAAGTAATGGAGGTGGCATGTGGATCCGGGTCCCCGACACGCCACCGACCGCCCCGATCGAGCTGGGATGTACTGCATACTGTTAAGAATTTAGGGGCATACATACCAAACCCTGGTGGATTCTGGCTGTACAAACCTCGATTCACCATGGTTTGGTTCATGATGGGGCTTTGGTTGCAAAAAACAAGGTGATGGTCAGGTGTGTGCATGGAGATGTTCACGAGTTTCCAGTAGTGACAGCCATTATTTAATTCCAGGGGAAAAAGCATAGAGTGGAGGCAGCGGTTAATTCCCGCCTCACCCATCCACTGATTCTGGAGACCAATTGGCCAGGGTTTAAAAGTTTACTAAAAGCATTGTGTGTGGATGGGTACTGTAAACAAAATATTGGTGTGTGAAGTGTGACACGATGGCTGTGGAGGCAGAGCCGTGGCCATCCACCTCTGCTCAGCGCCAGAATTTCCCTCAAGAGCAGTCATGTGACAAAACCCTTAGGCACGCCTTTGACCAAGTGAGAGTAATGGCCAGCAGCTCCAGCCTGATGTCGCCCTCACATATCCATATATTTCAATCATTAGGAACCGGTTGTATCGAGTGATGCAGGACACTCAAACCCATGAAAATACAACCGAGTTATTAGTCCCGAGGAGCCGTTGGGAAAAAACAATTCCATGGTGGGTCCCTTAGGACAAGAAAGGACACTGCACCGGTTAATGGCCCGCTTTTATTGGCTGGGCATTCGCGGGGATGTGCACAGATGGTGTGCGGCATCAGTTGGTGAATCCACCGGCCACCACAAGAGCGCCATTGCGCCCATTACCGTTAATCAAGGCCCCCTTCGAAAGAATTGGTATGGACCTCATCGGGCCATTAGAGCGGTCAGCACATGGATATCAGTTTGTATTAGTCCTGGTGGATTATGCAACGCAATATCCAGAAGCGGTGCCTTTACGCAACATCTCAGCACACAGTCTAGCGGAGCCACTCTTCAAAATTATCTCCCGGGTGGGGATTCCAAAGGAAATCTTCACTGATCAAGGCACAACCTTTATGTTTTATACACTGTGTGAACTTTATGAATTGCTAGGGATTAAATCCATTCGCACCAGTGTTTGCCACCCGCAAACTGATGGGCTGGTTGAACAATTTAATCGAACACTGAAAAATATGATTCATAGGTTCGTACACGAGGACGCTAGAAACTGGGACAAATGGCTGGAACCCCTATTATTTGCAGTCAGGGAGGTCCCACAAGCCTCCACAGGGTTTTCTCCCTTCGAGCTCCTGTATGGACGTCGGCCCTGTGGGGTGCTTGACGTCATATGGGAGGCATGGGAGGAGGGACCTTCCCAGAGCAAAAATGAAATTCAGTATGTCCTTGATCTTCGAGCAAAGCTACACACGCTGGGTCGGTTATCACAAGAAAATTTGCTCCAAGCTCAAGAGAGACAAAGCCGGCTCTATAATAGGGGTGGCCAGCTATGGAAATTTGCACCAGGAGACAAAGTCCTTGTATTACTGCTTACTTTGAGCTCAAAATTACTCGCCAAGTGGCAAGGACCCTTTGAGGTTACACGGCGAGTCGGGGATCTCAATTATGTGGTTAGACAAATGGATAGAGGCGGAGCACGTCAAATGTACCACCTCAACCTCCTTAAATTATGGAGAGAGGTGGTCCCCGTGTCCATGGCGACTGTAGTTCCAGAGAGGGTGGAGCTCGGGCCAGAGGTGAAGTTCAAAGCCGATCCAATCCCCCCGGTCCCTTGTGGAGGCCACCTCTCACTGTCCCAGTTCACAGAGGTGGCCAAGTTGCTAAAGGATTTTGCAAACATGTTTTCTCCTCTTCCCAGTCGTATGAACCTCATACAACACCATATCAAGACTCCACCAGGAGTGGTAGTACGTAGTTGGCCGTACTGCTTGCCCGTACACAAGAATAAAGTGATTCAGGACGAATTAGAAGCAATGCTCGAGATGGGGGTAATAGAAGAACTGGGCCAGCCCATACCTAAGAGTGACGGGTCAGTCCGGTTCTGTGTAGATTACCGAAAAGTCAACGCAGTGTCTAAATTTGACACATACCCAATACCCCGAATAGACAAACTGCTCAATTGGTTGGGTGTGTCTCAATTTTATTCAACACTGGATTTAACAAAGGGGTATTGGCAGATCCCTTTAACTCCATTATCCTGAGAAAAAATGGCATACTCCACACCGTTCGGAATATACCAATTTGTCACTCTTCTGTTCGGTTTGTTCGGGACTCCCACCACGTTCCAGCACCTCATGAATAAGATTCTCCGACCGCACGCTGTATACGCCGCTGCCTATTTAAATGACATTATTATATACAGTGTTGATTGGCAGAGGCATATGAGGCATCTAAGAGCCGTCCTGAGGTCACTGAGGCAGGCGGGGCTCACGGCAAACCCGAAAAAGTTGGATGGGTGGAAGTACAGTATCTGGGCTTCCACTTGGGTCATGGCGATAGCGGCCTGCCCACGACCCAAGACCAAAAAGGAGGTGAGACACTTTATGGGGCTGGCTGGCTACTACCGAAGGTTTGTGCCTAGTTTCTCTGATATCAGCAGCCCCTTGACTGATCTCACTAAAAAGGGGGCACCAGATCCAGTCCAGTGGACGGAGGCATGCCAACAGGCTTTCACAAGAGTGAAATCTGCACTCTGTGGTGGGCCGCTTTTACATGCTCCAAACTTCTCTCTCCCCTTCGTTTTGCAGATGGATGCATCAGAGTGCAGGCCTGACGGGGCCCGGGCCTGAGTCGAGCGGTGGGGGTATGTGGAGCGGGACATGGTCGTGTGTCTGTCAGTGGGGAGAGAGGAAGCAGTAAGAGCCATCACCTGGTGATTATTGAAGCTGAACCCCTGTGTCTCATTTCAGTGGCTTCAGGCTTTAAAAAGGCTGGCGGAATGCCAGAGAGACAGAGATAGTCCGAGGCACACACACCCTGAAGTTGGACGCTGAAAAGCTGTTTGTTGTTTGATTTGAGTTGTACTGACTGTTATCCCTGAAGCTGTGTGTGCAAAGGAAAAAGACTTGCTGGAAAGCATCTTTTGAATTTAAATTGTGAGAATAAAATCTGACTTACGTGGACTGCAACCCTGGCTCCTGCTTCCTTCTTGCTGAAATCTTTTACAGCTGCCCTTCCGGCCGTTCTATCAGCCGGTGGTCCACCCAACCTCCTGGGAAACTGGGGGAGAGAGACGAGGGGAGGCATGGGGAGAGGGAAAGGGTGAGTGGTAACACACACAAAGAGAGAGAGAGAGAGGAGAGAGAGAGAAAAACGTACTAGCCGGTCCCCGGACACGCTGTCCCCCGGTCCTCAACCGCTCCTCCGCCCTCTGGCAGACGACAGTTCGCTTCTCCCTCAGCGGAGGGCAGTGAGCCCTCCAACACCTGCCGGACGGAAATGGTCCTCCCCTTCTCGGCAGAATGCAGTGGTTCTTCCGGCTCTCTGCGGCCAGAAGTGACCCCTCCGTCCCCAGGCAGATGGTCGTGGCTGTTCCCCTGGCAGACGGCAGAGGCGAGGAATGCACATCCCTCCTCACTCCCAGGTTTCCGCACCACTGTAACAGTTAAAGGATGGGCAAGGAGCAGGCAGGAACCAGCTGAACAGTCAACATAGAGTTTAATGTAAAACTTAACATAAAACAAACATAAACAAACACACACATGCAGCACGGCGCGCGAGTCTCTCTCTCGAACTGGTGTCTCCGGCTCCCCTTTATCTTGCTCTCTCACTGATCAGCTGATTCAGCGCCAGCTGTGCACCCTCATGGCTCAGCCATGCCCTCCTCCTCATCACAGATATCTATCCTAATGCAATGAAATTCATACATTTTAAAGTATTAATAAAACAGTATTAGATAATTTTATAATTGTGATTTTCAGGCCTGGAAAAGTCATGGAAGTTAATAATATATATTTTTAATGATAAGCTCTAAAAAATGTCACTGGCTAGAAACAAAATATGTCTAAATATATACAGTATATATATATATATATATATATATATATATATATATATATATATATATATATATATATATATATATATATATATATATATATATTGTGTGTGAAAATCCTAGGAGATCAGCAGTTAAAGAAATACTCAAACCAGTCCATCAGGCACCGACAATCATCCATGCGATTATCTAATCGGCCGTGTGGCAGCAGTGCAGTGCATCAAATCATGCAAATATGGGTCAGGAGCTTCAGTAATCAACCATAAGAATGGGGAAAAATGTGATCTCAGTGATTTGGACCGTGGCATGATTGTTGGTGCCAGATGGGCTGGTTTGAGTATTTCTGTAACTGCTGATTTCCTGGGATTTTCACACACAACAGTCTCTAGAATTTACTCAGAATGGTGCCAAAAACAAAAAACATCCAGTGAGCAGCAGTTCTGTGGACAGAAATGCATTGTTGATGAGAGAGGTCAACAGAGAATGGCCAGACAGGTTCGAACTGACAAAGTCTATGCTAACTCAGATAACCGCTCTGTACAATTGTGGTGAGAAGAATATAATCTCAGAATGCTATTCTGAGATGCGGGTTGGAGCTGTTTTCGTGGCACGAGGGGGACCTACACAATATTAGGCCGGTGGTTTTAATGCTGTGGCTGATTGGGTATATATATATATATATATATATATATATATATATATATATATATATATATATATATGGGCCAATAATTCCCCAACCATATAATCAGCAGGTTATGCAACTCTTTGGTCTGTGAGAGTAAATGGGCAGAGCATGAGATATCTATTTTATGGCAATAATAACACAAAGGATGGATGGCTGAAGTACAGCGGAGGGGCCACAATCTTGTGTAATCCAAGGTATACCTAAATATAGACGTTTGCTTAAGGATGTGATGTCTGTATACTGCACACTGTTTATGCTCCCCAGTGGCATGGAATTCTCCCTCATTCCTCTCATAAATATTATGCTTTAAGCTAACTGATTATTGCAGAAACCCAAAGATAGCCCTAAGTATAAAATATAGACAAAGAAGGCTGAAAACAACAGTTTCAAATTGCAGTTCAAAGCTCACTGACCCTTTGGTCAAAGCAAATGTAGCATGACATCAAACGGGTTCCTCTTTATCTGGACTTGGTTCTGAGGAGTGCCATTTCTGTGTAATTTCATAACATAATTTGTGACGAGGTCCTGAGCTGTTATCAAGGCCATAAGGCCTGGATCATGACCACAGCAAGGGGATCCATGCTGTAAGTTTCATTTTCCTGCCCTTTTCAATATTACTCCTCAGAAGTAAAAGTAGAGGGATAAAATGGGTGCAATTAGTTACTTCATCAGGATTATGAGAATGTTAAGAACACGGCAAGAGTTTGGAAGCTAAATATGAAAAGCATCTGTTCAATTTAATTAAATTTAAATGTAGTTTAAATGTAAACAGTACAGAAGTCTTAAATTATGTTTATCATGTCTTCTCAATGGTCCTGCCTAAAGAAAATTACCATAACTATCTTAGCTAAAAGACAATGATTTAATATGTTAGGGCAAAGGTCTTCAACAGGGGGACTGCAGGGGGTCCGCAAATTATTGTTTGGTCCACCACTGGCATTTGAAATAATCACTCACACGTGAGCGAAGCGAGAGAGAGGAGCATGAATTTTAGTCTGTCCTCATGTTGAAGTCCTTTGCAGCTGCATACCAAATCTAAACAGCGCTAGTCAGTAGAAGAGCGCAGCATGGACAAACCCGTCACACGACCACCGCTCATCACGAGCCACTCAAAGCGCGACACACATCAAGTTTAGCAGCGCTGCAGTGGAGGATCAAGTGAGTAAACACATCTGCTTTGCGTTGGTCGCTCTATGCGGTTGAGCAGATGACAGCCTACAGTTTATTTTATTATTAGTTGCTTTTTGCTTTCAATAGCTTACTTGCCTGGTGTAAATAAATAGTTAACGCTAAGATTATCAAGCTGGCATACACGTTCCTTAACGTTCCACACACACAAGACGGTGACTCTCAAAACAACATAATTTAAGTCATCCATTAAGTCATTGTTTATCTCATTACAAATTTTTACTCAATGAAATAAACAGTAATTTTTAAATATATGTATAAAATCAAACACTCACCTGAGATGAAGACTCCATTTTAGTAACCTTATAAAAGTTGTTTTATTCTGCATGGAATGGGTCTGTCTGTTTTTCTTTCTGTCTGTTTGTCTGTCTGTCTGTCTTTTTTCTTTTTGGAGGAGGTCTGGCACAGGGATTAACAAGGAAATTTAAAAATGTCACTTCATGTCAAAAATGTTGCAGACCGTTGCTGTCCTTGCTGAAAAGATCAGCTAAAATCAGCCTAAGCTGGTTGGCTGGTTTTAGGTGGTCGCCCAGCCTAGCCAGACTGGTCAGTTAGTTGGTTTCAGAGGGGGTGTGAACACTTTTAGCTGGTCAGGCTGGGAGACCAGCTAGCCTCCCAGCTTAAACCAGCTTGGCCAGGCTGAACAGCCAAGACCACACTGACCAGCTAAGACCAACCTGACCAGCTAAGACCACACTGACCAGCTAAGATCAACATGACCAGCCTGACCAGCTAAGACCAGCCTGACCAACTAAAAAGCAAAAAAAAAACAAATTTGGGGTAAATTACTCAAAAATAAATAAATATATAAATAAATAAATAAAAATATAAAAATAAAATAAAACATAATGAAGAATTACCGTATAATTAATTCTCTAAAATTGTAATCAGATTACTTAAGACTGATTACTTTGTCAAAAAATAATCACATTACTAATTACTTTAAAGTTATTTCTAAAACATGTTTTACAGAAAAGCCAAATAATGTCTATATTTCCTCCTTGTTCATTGACTTAAATGCATTTAAAGGAGCGCACAACCTTAAAAGGACAGTTCACCCAAAAATGAAAAGTTACTCATGATTTACTCCTGGCATCCCAGATGTATATGACATTCTTCAGCAGAACACAAATTAAGATATTTAGAAGAATATTTCAGCTCTGTAGGTCCATACAATGCAAGTGAATGGGTGCCAAAATTTTGAAGCTCCAAAATCCACATAAAGGGAGCAAAAAAGTAATCCATATGACTCCAGTGCTAAAATCCATATCTTCAGACATGATATGATAGGTGTGGGTGGGAAACAGATACATTTTTAAGTCATTTTTAATCATAAATTCTCCTCCTTGCCCAGTTGGGGACAACACGCATGAAGAAGGTGAATCACTAAAAACAGAAGAAGAAGAGTGTGAAAGTGAAGTGGAGATTGACTGAGCAGGGAGGATAATTTATAGTAAAAAAAAAAGGCTTAAATATTGAACTGTTTCTCACCAACACCCAGAGGCTTCGCTAGACTTCAGTGTCATCCGGGGCTTAGACAACAGGAATATATTGTAAAATAAAAATAAGAAGAATCCTTCCTTCCATGACTTAAAAAATGACCAGTCTACCTGTCAAATAATAATTATATTAAGCACAACACTGACACTGGTTCAGAACATTATATAAGCACACGTCAGGCGCACAATAAACGGATTAAACACGTTTTTAATTTAAATTGCGGATCAATGTGAGAACTTGTTGGCCCACTGTTCATTGTGCAGAAATTAATGCTAACAATAAAATCAAAGTCATTTAACAATTTAAATTTGCAGTTGTCATTTATCATAATATTTTGAGAATAAAGTAAAAATTATGAGAATAAAGTCGAAGTATTATGAGATTAAAGTCGTAATATCTTGAGAATAAATGGAAAGGAAAGTAACATCAAAGTGATGTGGTGGACAAAAGCAAAGTGGAGCGTCTGGGTCGTTACATACAACACCACTAACCAGGGAGATAACTTGGTTTAATGTCTGGTTCTTTCTCCTGAATAAATAAAATTTCCTACATAACCGCTGCAGTATCCAGAAACTAATATCTCTGTGATGATGCGCCAAAAGACCAAGGATTTCTTTATTGCTAAATCCTGTTCTAAATATGATTACGTCCTCCACATCCATCTCTTGCATTAATGAAGCTGCAGGTTCGGCGTCCGTTCTATCATTGTGATTATGACACTCTGTTTAACCTAATATTGAGATTTTTTCCCCTCTAATATACTACTTTATTCTCACAATGCTACGACTTTATTCTTGTAATTTTTTCCTTATTCTCAAAATATTATGACTGTAATTTCAAAATGCTAAAACTTTATTCGAAAAATATTACGACTTTAATCTCGAAATCTTAATTTTTTATTTTATTTAACATGGCAATAAAACACTATCGTGGGATCACAGGGTAAACTTTTTATTTTTTATAAACGCATCTCGAAACACCTGCGTTGGGTTTCATGACTGCTATTAAACATGATTCCAGGTTGTTTTTAACAAAGAAAAGTTTCAACTTAACAGTAAGAGTTTTTTACCTTTTGCTCTGGTGTGCAGACTTAAATACAATTATTAGATAAGTTCAATGCCATCTGATTTTAAACTATTTAAAAATCAAGGCACTCCAAAGAAGCTATTTAAATGCAGCAGTTTAACTCCATGCACATAACATGGAAATGTGAACCAGTTTTTGGATCATTTTTGTTTGACTTTAATGTGAGATTTTATAATTTTATGACCTATGTATTGTGCTATTTATGCTCATAGCTCACTGTGCTAATATTCTGAGTTGCGTTTGAGGAAATTCCATTGCAATAAACATTGTTTATTCCCAAAACACGAATAAGCATTCGTGAAACCTTGTGGTTAACCGAATGGTAAAAAAGGTAACCGTGCACATCCCTACTACAAATTATCAACGGGTAATGATAAATCCAGATATTTGGTAAGTTCACGTGTAACTTAACAAACAACTGTTAGCTTGTTAACATGGCTACTGGCATAAGAATTGTACATCATACAAATCTTATCCTTGTTAATGTTTTGTTGTATTGAAGGTATTGTTACTGACATACCATCTTCATTCTGATCAACTAATGCTAAATAAAGTCTGGTTGGTTCGCTGTTCAGTGAACCTGCTGCTTATTTGATTATGGATGATAATTCTTAAACGCGCTAACTGATTTTACCTAGGCAGAGTCCATCTTAGGGAGCGAGACGGAATGCTCTGAACAAGTTGACTGGCACATGCATTAAAATCTACTTGGTGTGTGGATTGTGAACAAATGAAGATAAAAAAAAAAAAAAAATTGGTTTATAGATTATATATTTAGAAATAAAGCTTACATAATAAAATTTCAGTGCCTGACTCTGATGCAGTAAAGCTGCACCCCTGTGCAGTAAAAATAATCTCCCACTTGAGGCATTAGTAACATGTCTGATGAACTTGAGCACGAACAGCAGGTAAAAGTAAAAACTGCGAACTGTTAATTAATGCAGGTGGGGCTCACTGATCGGAATTCATTTACATTTGAAGCCAGAATTGCAGCCTGCCTTGTTGCTTTTGTACCCCGATGAAAAGAACATTAAGCCTTACTTTTTTCTCTCTTTTTTTCATAAAAAAAAAAAACAAACAAACAAAAAAAACATTCTGGGCTATTAACAAAAGATCCAGGGCTTCAACCCTTTCAGCCAGGGTCTAGCTACGCCGCTGCCGACACCTATCATATCGCTTCTGAAGATATGGATTTAACCACCAGTGTCGTCTGGTTTGCTATTTTGCAAGTACTCTGAAGCCATACAAGCTGTACTACAATTATGGTGCATTTATGGTGCATTTTGTTCAAAAAGGAGCTTGACAGCCTCTGCTAACAGTGCTTTTATTATATGGAAAAGAGCAGCTATCTTATTTTGTGTTCCATGGAAAGAAAGTCACACGGTTTTGGAATGACATGAGAGTGAGTACATGATGAAAGAAATTTTGTTTTTAGGGGAACTAAATTCAGCAAAAAAAGAAACGTCCTCTCACTTTCAACTGCTTTTATTTTCAGCAAACTTTACATGTGTAAATATTTGTATGAACATAAAAAGATTCAACAACTAACACATAAACTGAACAAGTTTCATCTGGTGTGGCCACCAGCTACATTAAGTACTGCAGTGCATCTCCTCCTCATAGACTGCACCAGATTTGCCAGTTCTTGCTGTGAGATGTTACCCCACTCTTCCACCAAGGCACTTGCAAGTTCCTGGACATTTCTGGGTGGAATGGCCCTAGCCCTCACCCTCCGATCCAACAGGTCCCAGATGTGCTCAATGGGATTGAGATCCGGGCTCTTTGCTGGCCATGGCAGAACACTGACATTCCTGTCTTGCAGGAAATCACACACAGAATGAGCAGTATGGCTGGAGGCATTGTCATGCTGGAGGGCCATGTCAGAATGAGCCTGCAGGAAGGGTACCACATGAGGGAGGAGGATGTCTTCCCTGTAACGCACAGCATTGAGATTGCCTGCAATGACAACAAGCTCAGTCCAATGATGCTGTGACACACCGCCCCAGACCATGACGGACCCTCCACCTCCAAATCGATCTCGCTCCAGAGTACAGGCCTTGGTGTAACGCTCATTCCTTCGATGATAAACGCAACAAAACTGCGACTCATCAGTGAAGAGCGCTTTTTGCCAGTCCTGTCTGGTCCAGCGAAGGTGGGTTTGTGCCCATAGGCGACATTGTTGCCGGTGATGTCTGGTGAGGACCTGCCTTACAACAGGCCTACAAGCCCTCAGTCCAGCCTCTCTCAGCCAATTGTGGACAGTCTGAGCACTGATGGAGGGATTGTGCGTTCCTGGAGTAACTCGGGCAGTTGTTATTGCCATCCTGTACCTGTCCCACAGGTGTGATATTCGGATGTACCGATCCTGTGCAGTTGTTGTTACACGTGGTCTGCCACTGCGAGGATGATCAGCTGTCCTTCCTGTCTCCCTGTAGTGCTGTCTTAGGGGTCTCACAGTACGGACATTGCAATTTATTGCCCTGGCCACATCTGCAGTCCTCATGCCTCCATGCAGCATGCCTAAGGCACGTTCACGCAGATGAGCAGGGACCCTGGACATCTTTCTTTTGGTGTTTTTCAGAGTCAGTAGAAAGGTCTCTTTAGTGTCCTAAGTTTTTATAACTGTGACCTTAATTGCCTACCGTCTGTAAGCTGTTAGTGTCTTAATCACCGTTCCACAGGTGCATGTTCATTAATTGTTTATGGTTCATTGAACAAGCATGGAAAATATTGTTTAAACCCTTTACAATAAAATCTGTAAAGTTATTTTGCTTTTTACAAAATTATCTTTAAAATACAGTGTCCTGAAAAAGGGATGTTTCTTTTTTTTTTTTTTTTTTTTTGCTGAGTTTTATGACTTTAATGTTAATATTCAAAAGTTTTGATGTTCTACAGTGTGCCTACTGCCTACATCAGTGCTTTGTAAAAAAAAATTATATATTTCACACAGCAACTAAATAAGGTTGTCACTGTGATTTACTTGAAAGTAAAATATTCTTATTTATTAAACTTTGTTTTCTAACAAATGCATATTACTTCTGTGGATTAAAAAGTGTGCTATATATATATATATATATATATACGGGTAAATTTGCTTAACGAATCTGTGGACAATGAAGCTGGTGGAATTGACAGCTAATAATGTCAGTTGCTGTTTACTGGCAAAGTACCACACACACACACATACACACACACACATTCATTGATATCTTTAATCTAACAGTGGTATTCTAAACACTTCCTTTACAGTAAAGCAGGCCAATGTCACTTACACTAATCCCTAATGACTTTCACAGTACAAAACTCTTCCTGCATGTCATAATGGAGTGCAAAAAATCTTAACACAGTTATTCTGTTATTCACCTTATAAAGAAATGTGATACATAATTTTTGAGGTCTTGACAAATTGGTCATGACTGCAACAATCAATTAGGAAATATATATATTAAAATAAAAAAATCATTAAAAAAATATAAGGCTGCCTATAATCACAATTTTTTATATGCTCATTTTATTGCCTCATACTGTACACAGGAGGACTGGTTCATTGTGTTGTTTATAACTAAGGAAAAACAATACAATAATTTCAAGAAAAGGGTAACATTTTGCAATAAGGTTGTATTAATTATTAAAATATTAGATAATGCATTATTAACTAACATTAACAATGAAACATTAATAACATTAACCGAGATGAACAAATGCTTAAGAATATATTGTTCATGATATGCCATGCATTTACTAATGTTAAAAAATACAACCTTATTTTGTTACCAAAAAAGGCGGCACATGAACCACTTTTGCCAAATCACAATCCATTTCAGTCACAGAAATGCAAATAGATTAACATATTAATATAATTCATGTTTTCAATGAATTACATAATATTATATATTATATACTATATATATATATATATATATACTATATATATATATATATATATATATATATATATATATATATATATATATATATATATATATATATATATATATATTATAAACACTGTATATGTAACCCAAGTAATATCCTTATAAGTAATTAACTTAATTGAAAATATGTAACTGCAATCTAATTACAAGAATTTAAAATGTAATTCACTAAACTACCTTTATTACAGTAGCGCTTTATTTTACAGTACATGTACTTTCAGTATACTTACAGTGTACATACCCAAGAAAGTACTGAATAATATTAGGTAACTTCATGTACTTAATAGGGGTTAAGGTTAGGAGTTAGTTAGGTTATACAGTACGTAAATGTAGAACAGTACTGTAAAATAAAGTGCTACCTTTTATTACTTTAAAGTAATTATACAGTACTTAATTGCTTTGTAATTAGATTACACCCAAGACTGATTAATAAACATTCAATTAGGGTCATCCCATTTATTCCTCTCAGCATTGATTTAGCTCAGAAGCATTATTAAAAGTGTTCCCAATTTACCCTTCTTTTTGTTTGAAAATGAATTGCTTCAGTTTTATTGGCTAAAGGCGTAATTTTTCAATTTTAAAACTTAATGGGGATTAAAGCAAGAGATGTCCCTGCCTTAGGGTGAATATAAAGATTTAAACCTCATTTAAAAAGGGACATATCATTAGAAGACTAGTCTTATATTTACATGACGTTATATTTGTGTGTCTGTACAGGGTTTTACATCTGGAATTAGTGATGATTTATTACTCTGCTATTTGTTTTGCAAGGTCAATATCATGAGTGGTGTGGTATGGGTAAAGTGTGGGAAATACATGGATTTTCAATACATTTTGAATGATGAGGTCTATCTTTGAAGAGCTCCAAGACATTCAGGGCAGATATCATCACTATAATATATTTACATAGTTTTTATGTATGGTGAAGGCCAAAAGTTTGGAATAATGTCAGATTTTGCTCTTATGGAAAGAAATTGGTACCAAAGTGGCATTCAACTGATCACAATGTACAGTCAGGACATTAATAACATGAAAAATTACTATTACAATTTGAAAGAAAATGTTCAGCACTTCTTAAATTACTTCAAAGAGTTCTCATCAAAAAATCCTCCACGTGCAGCAATGCTTTCCAGATCCTTGGCATTCTAGCTGACAGTTTGTCCAGATACTCAGGTGACATTTCACCCCACACTTCCTGTAGCACTTGCCATAGATGTGGCTGTCTTGTCGGGCACTTATCATGCACCTTACAGTTTAGCTGATCCCACAAAAGCTCAATGGGGTTAAGATCCATAACACTCTTTTCCAATTATCTGTTATCCAATGTCTGTTTCTTTGCCTACTCTAACCTTTTCTATTTGTTTTTCTGTTTCAAAAGTGGCTTTTTCTTTGCAATTCTTCCCATAAGGCCTGCACCACTGAGTCATCTCTTTACTGTTGAAACTGGTGTTGAGCGGGTAGAATTCAATGAAGCTGTCAGCTGAGGACATGTGAGGCATCTATTTCTCAAACTAGAGACTCTGATTTACTTATCCTCTTGTTTAGTTGTACATCTGGCCTTCCACATCTCTTTCTGTCCTTGTTAGAGCCAGTTGTCCTTTGTCTTTGAAGACTTTAGTGTATACCTTTGTATGAAATCTTCAGTTTTTTGGCAGTTTCAAGCATTGTATAGCCTTCATTCACTTCAATGATTGACTGACGAGTTTCTAGAGAAAACTGTTTCTTTTTTGCCATTTTTGACCTAATATTGACCTTAAGACATTCCAGTCTATTGCATACCGTGGCAACTCAAAAATGAACACAAAGATAATGTTAAGCTTCATTTTTCGAACCAAATATCTTTCAGCTGTGTTTGATATAATGGCAAGTGATTTGCTAGAACCAAATTAGCAATTTAGCATGATTACTCAAGGATAAGGTGTTGGAGTGATGGCTGCTGGAAATGGGGCCTGTCTAAATTTGATCAAAAATAACTTTTTTCAAATAGTGATGGTGTTGTTTTTTACATCAGTAATGTCCTGACTATACTTTGTGATCAGTTGAATGCCACTTTGGTGAATTAAAGTAACAATTTCCTTGCGAAACTGCTAAATCTGTACATTATTCCAAACTTTTAGCTGCCAGTGTATGTGACAACATTGTTAGACTCATGACCTAGTCATGTCAGTAACTTTGCAAAAGTTGTAAAGACTTTAAAAAATAATGTTTTTTAATTTTTATTTTTATTTTATTTATTTTTTATCTTGTTGTCCCTTATAGCCATGGCTTTCATCATTGCCATGCTTTTGGCCAGTCTCAACAGCTGCTGCAACCCCTGGATCTACATGTTTTTTGCTGGTCATCTGTTCCAGGATCTCATGCAGCGCTGCCTTATGACATCACACTGCGGCTGTAAGAGATTTTGGAGATCTAAGAACCATTCAGGCACTGGTGCAATGAGGAACACCAGCAGCCAGAAGAGTGTTACACAGACCTCCACTACATGAGACTTCATGAGGAATACCAGCAGTTCATATAACCATCCTGGTCAGAACAATAAGATAATAAGGTCTAAGTTAAGGAATCATTCAGTGTGATTATGGTATTATGCGGTGAATACTTCAACAACCAATCTCAAATCCTCTTCAGTCTACAACACTTGTCAAAAAATGTATGCTTGAGTACATAAAAATGTGACATCTTCGCAACAGGAGCAGCCCACAATTCAGCATTCATACACGTTTGTACTTCTAAATTTAAGAGTTCACATGTTCATATAATCCTTGAGAGTGATTCATGCAAATAGGTCTGGCTTGCTGTCCATAATTGAGATGTACTCAGCTCATGCTCTGAAAATCCCCCCTGGGAAAACATAATGAAATTACATTCTTCTGTGAAACACAAGAAGAGATCTTATGAAGAATGTCTGAGATGTTGTTTTATCAGGAAAGTGGATGGTAATTTATACTGCTAAACACCAAAAGGACAAAAAAGTATGATAAGAGAAGTTCAAATGACTGAAAACACAGCATATGACCTATTTACTAATTCATGTATCTTTCTGAACTAAAGTCAGCTACTATCAGCCTAACTAGTATCATATGAAGTTATACAGCACACTTTCTAAGTAATCAATGTCATTAGTTCAGAATCAGCACAAATTTTAACTGTATGTGAATGTTGAATGTTTGTTCAAGAAAGAGTTTCTCATTTCTTTTTGAGAAACTGTCATTAAATGAATAGTTCACCCAAATGAAAATTCTGTCAACATTTACTCACCCTCATGTTGTTCCAAACATGCATGACTTACTTTCTTCAGTGGAATACAAAATAAAATATTTTGAAGAATGTTGCTCACGCTGTTCTTTTCCATACAAAAAGAGAGCAGTAACAAGGGGCTGTCAAGCTTCAAAAAAGCCAAAAAAAACTGATTTGCTAATTTGCAAGTACTCTGAAGCCATACAAGCCATATGGATTACTTTTATGGTGCATTTTGTCCAAAAAGGAGCTTGACAGCCTCTGGCAACAATGCTTTAATTGGGGGCCTGGGTAGCTCAGCGAGTATTGACGCTGATTACCACCCCTGGAGTCGCGAGTTCGAATCTTGGGTGTGCTGAGTGACTCAAGCCAGGTCTCCTAAGCAACCAAATTGGCCCGGTTGCTAGGGAGGGTAGAGTCACACGGGGTAACCTCCTCGTGGTCACAATTAGTGGATCTCGCTCTCAATGGGGCGCGTGGTAAGTTGCGTGTGGATCGTGGAGAATAGCATGAGCCTCCACATGCTGTGAGTCTCTGCGGTGTCATACACAGCGAGCCACGTGATAAGATGTGTGGATTGACTATATCAGAAGCGGAAGCAACTGAGACTTGTCCTCTGCCACCTGGATTAAGGTGAGTAACCACGCCACCAAGAGGACCCAATAAGTAGTTGGAAATGGGCATGCCAAATTGGGGAGAAAAGGGGATAAAAAAACAAAAAAACAATGCTTTTATTATATGGAAAAGAGCAGCTATCTTATTTTTTGTTCCATGGAAAGAAAGTCACATGAGATTGGAATGACATGAGAGTGAGTACACGATGACAGAAATTTTATTTTTGGGTGAACTATGACTTAAACGTTAATATTCAATAGTTTTGATGTTCTACAGTGTGCCTACTGCCTACATCAGTGCTTTGTAAAAAATATATATATATTACACACAGCAGCTAAATAAGGTTATCACTGTGATTTACTTGAAAGTAAAATATTCTTATTTATTAAACTTCTTTGTGTTCTAACAAATGCATATTACTTCTGTGGATGTGAATGTACGTAATTAAGTCATGATGGACAATTTAATTACAGGATACATATCTTATTCTCAGGTGAAGGAATTTAACAACAATATTCAATTTCAAATTTCAAAACAGACAGGGCAAGCACTGAGCATCATTCAAACATTCTGCATTATGAGAAGACGCGAGCACACACTTAAGAGTAAATAATTCTTAACATGAATGTGATTATTTATTTTCAAGGCTGGAAAAATATTACAGCTTTCCATGTGTTTAAAGGAAGGCATTGCCAAATATGGAATAGAAACTCATGATGGCAAGCTCACAACAAATATTTGGAGTAAATAAATAAATAGACTTATTTCTCTGAATTAAGTTTGGTTTATGAACAGAGGTGGCACATTCTAATTATAACTTGTCCACTTTAACTATGCAATATTGATTATATATATTGTATTAAGTGCAATTCTGAGCATTTTAGTACCAAATACAGACTTAATTAAAAATACAGAATACAGAAATAAGGTGGATGTAATATTAACCATGAGAATTCTTTTTTTTTTTTTACAATGCAACTGTTTAAGTTTAATACTTAGGGTTAAGTATTACTACTTTTAATACTTAGGGTTAGGGGTTTGTTCAAATCCTTAATCCAAAATTTGGGCAATAGTAATAGTGAAAATAGCTTTTGCAAAGGCTTAGACTTTAAATTGAAAGAATACTTTCATTGTAAATGTGCTGTCTGTTTGCCTGGAATAATTTTGGGCAATAATGCAATTGGTTTGACAGCTAATTAGACAAACTCTTTAGGCAAATGAGTCTTAGTTCATTATCTCTCAAGAATAATACAGAGGTAGCTAGTAGAGTCCAAAATCTCAAATGGACACATACTGACACCTAGCGTTGCAATACAACTTTACTGAAAAAGAGTGCCATTTTATGAGATTTGTTTTATTATTTTTATTTTTATTTTTTTGACACATAAATGTTTGTTGCAAATTCTACTTTTATTTTACCCTTAATACCCCAAGTATATAAGTCTAACTTGTGAATTTTAACACCCATAATCAAGATCAAATATTTAAAAAAAAAAAAAAAAGTACTTCAAGTAATATTAAAATATTGTACAAACATTTTTTTAAAGAAGTTTAAGCAAGGTTTTGTCAAACAGCTGTGGAAAAAAACAATCTTTGTTGACTGACAAAGTACCACACACACACACACACACACACACACACACACACTTCCATTAATATCTTTAATCTAACAGTGGTATTCTAAACACTTCCTTTACAGTAAAGCAGGCTAATGTCACACTTACACTAATCCCTAATGACTTTCACAGTACAAAACTCTTCCTACATGTCTAAATGGAGTGCAAAAAATCTTTACACTGTTATTCTGTTATTCACCTTATAAAAAAATGTGATACATAATTTTTGTGATCTTGACAAATTGGTCATGACTGCAACAATCAATTAGGAAATATCTATCTATCTATCTATCTATCTATCTATATATATATATATATATATATATATATATATATATATATACACTGTATATATTTAAAAAAAAAAAAAAAAAAACTCTTTAAAAATCTAAGGCTGCCTTATATATATAATTTAAATGTCAGATATGCTCATTTCATCCCCTCATACTGTATACAGGAGGACTGGTTCATTGTGTTGTTTATAACTAAGCAAAAACAATACAACAATTGCAAGAAAACAGGTAACATTTTGCAATAAGGTTGTATTAATTAACATTAGTTAACTATGTTAGTTAACATGAACTAACAATGAGCAATACAATTTTTGCACATCTTAATCTTGGTAAAGGTTAATTATGCTAATTATTCATGTTATTTTTTTATTAGAAGCTGCAAATGTTAAAACATTAGATAATGCATTATTAACTAACATTACCCAACAATGAAAAGTTGTATTTTTATAAATTAACATTAACAGAGACTAACAAATGCTTTAGAATATATTGTTAATTGTTAGTTCATGATACCCCATAAATTTACAAAAGTTAAAAAATACAACCTTACTGTGTTACCAAAAAAGGTGACACATGATCCACTTTTGCCAAATCACAATCAATCTGTGAAAAGTTCTTTGCAAATATGAACTCAGCTTCCCCAAACTGTTTTGATCAAATTCAGACTTCTAAGAGCAAACAAAATATTTGGCTCTAATAATAAATACTTTTCTTTTTGTGTTTGAAAACATGGATGAAAGACTGTTTAGATAAGGTTTAAGATTAAGACTTTCTGTCTACTGCTTCTAAACAAAGTGACTGAACAAGACATGCATACAGTGGCCCCAAAAAGTATTTAGACATTTAAAGGGATAGTTTACCCAAAAATTATGGAGCATTATTTGCTCATTCATGTCTTGTTCCATACCAATATGACTTTCTTTTTTAGTACACAAAGGGAGAAATTTAGAAAAAATGATCTGCTCAGTGATGTCATACAATGGCAGTTTATGGTGACCACCTCTTCAAGCTTCAAAAAGGATGGAAAAGTATAATTCAGAAGTCTAATAAATTATTGAATTATTCAATAAATGTCCTCCATAGAATTTCAGTGGTTAAATTGATGGAATCATATGGATGACGTTTATGCTGACTGTGATTTTTGGATCTTCAAAGGTCGGATCACCATCAACTTGTATTTTAAGGACCTACTGCGCTAAGGTATTTTTCTATTTTTCTTCAAATGTTCTCTGCTGAAGAAAGAAAGTCATAAACACCTGGGATGTCATGAGGGTGAGTAAATGATGAGATAAGAATGAGAATTTGCACTAAGTGTAAAAAGCAACAAAAAGCATCTTCTCTAGTGCAAATAGTGGCAGATACCCGTACACCCCTGATTACAGTTTTTTTTTTCTTTTTTTTTTCTGATTTGCAAAACTCTACACACTAACCACAAAACCTTACACCAAACCAGCAACACATTATACATCTCTTGCAAAAGCAAAAAAATATTGTTTTTGGGTCAATACAGTACAAACAAACCATCATTTGAATAAGTACATGAAGTGCCAACTATGCACTGATAGTAAATATGAAAAACACTTGTGGCTTTTGCTTTTTCTGTGTGCAGGGCATAGCAGTTTGCAATAAAGTTTTGTCATACATACAGTAAACACATACACACAGGCATCAAAAATGTGTCGAGTATGGATGTGTATTCCGTACATAACACACTATCAATACAAATAAGAGGGAAACGTTTTTATTTGTTTTCTCAATGCTCTAACACTCCTCATACAACATAAGCGCAGTAGAAGAAAACAAAAATATTTTTGCAATGTAAATGCATTGGCTACAAGTGTTAATGGTTTCAGAGATAGTGCTTCAAGAATCCCTGTTAGTGTTTAAGCATTCAGAAAAAACTGTAAATACTAAAATACAGTTTAGTGGCATCACTACTGCATTTCTATTGTATTTATTTGGAGTCCCACAGACACACTACACCAACCCCTAACCCTACCTTACAAAAATTAACCATGATTTTACTACAGTAACCATAGTATCACCATGGTATTTTTCTAGTAAAATCATAGAAACCACAAAATTAAACATTTTTAAACATTTAGTAGTTACTATTAACTACTATTAAAGGACCAGTAACACTGATATCAAGCGTTTATAATGGGTACTGCAGTCCAAATTCAAAATATTGGAAAGAGTTTTCTCCCCCACCCCCTCCTCCCCAGACTCGAAGCCAGGTTGAGGACACGCAACAGGAATGAGCAAACTGACAATAGCAAGCGATGAGCCTTGCACTGTAGGTTGATCAGCTAATGTATACGTTTGCAATGTTTTTATTGTTTGCAAATTATAAACCAGCTCATGTGGATTTTTGTATAACTCTGTCAATGTTAGCTGGATGTATTGCTGGCTTCCATCACTGCAGCGCACTGTGCTTGCCCGCTAACTTGTTTCAAATCTGACAACACGTGGTGTCGAAATAGTATTGGAAAATGGGCAGTGGGCGGGATCACACAGGCCAAAACGCAAACAGAAATTCAGGCCCGGAACGGACATTTCAAAGTAGAATATACTGGCTGTAGCATTGTTTTCGGAGAAGCTAGTATTTCAATTTAGCATATTTCCTAAATCTCTGATCATTTTTTGCTTTAGTACAGTAAATATACTACATATTGCACCTTTAACAACATGTTACTGTAGTAACACAGTGGTTAGTACATCAGAACTATATAGTTTCCACCAAAACACAGGTTACTACAATATTACTACAGTAAAACCATGGTTAATTTCATCCGGATCAAATCCTTCTCTCGACTCCTCGACTTTCACTGTGACCAAATCACTACAAGGAATCTCTTTTATTTATTACTATAAGTAGTATTATAGCAAATATTAAGACATGGGAAAAAGCATATCAAAGGGTGGGATTCGAACCCTGATCGCCAGCATGACAACACATAGGCTACACATACCATAATTTCACCCAGAGCTACAGCAGCTGGTTGCAAGGATGCAGTTTGTCTTTAAATCCTGTGTTTCCACCAGACTATTGGAGCACAAACAGTCACTTAGTTATCCAATCTCTTACAGTTTTTCCCAATCGATTTGACACATTTCTCCAAACTCAGGTAACTGCTCTCAAAACAGTTAACATAGCAAACGAAACACTCTTATGTTGGCGAAACAGTTCAATATTCACTGCATAATGAAGCACTGAATTTTATTCTAGTAATGCATTTATTAAAAATAAATACTAACATCAAAACTACAAGTGTGTTCTCTGTTGATTAGATAACAAATTCAGCTGTAGATACACAAATTAAAATACATTTTTCGTGAAGTTCTTTAATGAGGAGTTTAGTTGTATAACAATGAGTTTTTGCCCCCCATAAATAAATGTACTGCAATCACTTAATCTATTAACTTTATTGATCTTGCCTCTCAATTACATCTGGCCAGAGAATTTCATCAACATCGCAGCATATATTTTCACAAGTCATGCATCGAGGGGAAAAAACACTGTGAATGCTGGATCCATCCTTGACATGCTTGTGCCTCAATTTCTCCACAGGCCTCTTCCATCGCTTGAAGACTTTCTTGGTTGTAAGGGTTGCGATCATATACTTTCCATCTCCAAGAGGAGAAGAACTCCTCAATTGGATTCAGGAAAGGAGAATATGGTGGAAGGAACACCATCCATCCTGAAATGTGGGTGATGCTCAAACCACTCTCCCAAACAACTACAAACGTCCGCTCCATTTGCTCCTGATCACCCTGCGGAAAGAAGATTTAACTGAGGAAGTTGAAAAAATGTAGGAGCCTTTCTGTGTTGTATAGCCCCAAGACAGCATTGTGTGCCACAACACCAGTGGTAGAAATTGCAGCACACAGAGTGATGTTGCCTCCTCGTTGTCCAGGGACATTGACTGTGGCACGATGGCCAATCACATTTCTCCCTCTTCTCCTTTTTTTGTGAAGATTGAAGCCAGCCTCATCAATATACAGGTACTCATAATGAGTTGCACTACTATCCAACTCCAACATTCCCTAGAGTGAAAAGAACACAAGGTACAATACAGTAAGTTAGTTTTTTACAGTAATGGCATTGATTGCAAAGTTGATACTACTGTAAACTGTTGCTGAAGTCTGAGTTCCCACTTTGATACAGCACTATGCATAGAGATGCCTGAATCTTTTCACTTAGAGTGGAATAGTATATGGACACTTACGTAATATCCAGGAAAAAAAATATCTTTGTGTTTACAGTAAAAGTGCAGTAACTGGCTTGCACGTACTTGAACAAACTGGAATCGCAACTCCTTCACTCTAACGGAGTTCCTCTCAAAGGGCACTTTGTATACCTGCTTCATTCGGATGGCATTTCTCCTTAGAACATGACCAATTGTGGAGAGACTGCATTGGTGAATATTGTGGAATAGTTGATTGACCGGTATTATTCTTTGCTGAATTTCTTTGAGGCGGAGGGTGTTGTTCTGGACCACCATATCAACAATGGCATGCTCTTGTTCACTTGAAACTAGTCTTGTTCGTCCACCTGAATGTTCTCGAACTTCAATTCTGAAAAATGTTTGGACAAGCAGGAGCATTTACAGAAAACTAGAACTACGTAAAACAACTTAGGATGCTCCCTTGCTCCCTATTTAGTGAATTACTTAACCTCCAGTATGCTTTCTGTCTGCACTGGTCTCAGAACAGTTCGGAATGCACCTGATTTTCATCCTAACTCCATATAATACCGCTGAAAGCAAAATTTTTCAGCTTTTGGATAAACCCATTGATTTTCAGTGTGATAATGCACAGTGAATATAGGATTTCTAAGTAAAAAAAAAAAAAAGAAAGAAAATATTCCTCAAAAGTAGACATTGAGAGCATTTACACGCACTTAATAAAGCGGGTTATTCCAGGGTTTTTGCAGAAAGCGGCGTTCTGAAACATCATGTAAACGAGAATGCTGATTTCTTTATGTCGTTTAAGGGATTAAGAGAAAGCAGTTTAACACACCTTGGTTTCTCCCAGAGAAAGCTGTTTATGTGGCCATGTAAACACATACATAGTGTCCTTACAGGTTTTTGAAGAGTGCGCATGTGCATGGAACAGACCGAATAACAAACGTCATAGGATGGAGCCTAACAACAAGTCAACAAAACATTTTTGGGAGTACAGCGTGAAAAGCACATACACTATAAACTATAACCATTTATAAACATCACTGTAAAATATCGACAGTCCCTCATGTTTGCATATATGCTCTTGTACATTGAGGGAATCACGGAGTTTTACATAAAGGGAACCCCCACTACTGAAGTGCAATTCTGCTGCAGGTCACGATAGAAAGGTAAGGAAACAAACAGCAACAACTCTGGAATATCTTGAAATAAAGTGAAGCAACAGAGAATAAAATAGTGAAGTCTTCCTCAGTTACCATGTTTGTTATTTACACAACCGTCACAGGGTAATTACGTTGCTGTGGAAAAAGCTGCTTACTGACAGAGCTGCATGTATACGGGAGTAAAGTGTATGCCACTTATACAAGAACACTGCTTTCTCGCATTATACAGCATTCTCGCAATAATCCGCTTTCTGGTGTCCATGTAAACGTAGTCACTGTGTTTAACAGCATGCCGTTTCACAATAAATCGCTCAAATTTTCAAAATGGCATATCGGATGAAACTAGAGACTCTAGTCTATTGACTCAAACTGGTTTCAATGTAATAAAAATTAGTGAGGTTTCTTACCAGATGTAGTTTTGTCTGCATTTCTCCCAAAGACAAACTCTGCTGTGATCGGCGCCATATTGTTTTGTCACAACACTCGGTGCGTCAAAAGTTTAGCTATTTACTGACAGCCCAGAGTGTTTCGAACTGAAACCAATTAAATGAAATTCAATTAAGCATGTATAGCGAAGACTAAACACAATGTCCACACAGGAGGACACAAGGTCGCACAAGGGAATGAGCAGCTGTACAGAGAACAAACCACATTCAGGCTTACTTGACAGCAGCGACAGCACAAGATAAGAACATGTCCATGCGTTCAAACACAGCTTGATGGAACACAAATCTGAACGCATGGATCACACATTTTTCAAACTACGTTTAACTTTTCAGCGACCTGAAAACGGTATGATTATGATGCGATGCATTCAAAGTGAGATGCTCCAAAAGCGACGTCTGATGCATGTGTGCATTGTTGTATCCTTAGAAAAGCCCTTCTAGTAAATAGAATTCAATTTCAAAATGGATTGCTGTGAACTGTAGGACAATGATTGGCTCATGTTCAAATATATGGAAATAAACAATCTATTAGATTCTAAATCCAATTTTTGTATTGTCTTATCAATGCTTTACTCGTCTGCCACAATAATGTAATACATTTTAATTATTATTGATTATATATATATATATATATATATATATATATATATATATATATATATATATATATATATATAATTTATAATTATTTAAATATAATTATTTACAATAATTGTATAATTATATATTGAATTATTGCAATTTGAGCAAATATTTATAGATGCGATTCATTCAATTAATTAATTGGCATACCATGTAATTAATCTGATTAAAATTTGAATCGATTAACAGCCCTAATAGTAATATGTGGTGCAAATTAACAGGTAGATTACATATACATTTTGAAATGCTTCTAAAAAAATAGGCAGATGCATTTTCACTATAAATACTGACATTATAGGCTTCTAGGCTCGATCTTGATTTGAAGCTTGATTACACTTAGCATCTAGTGCTCTGCATATTCGGAAAAGGAGTTACATTTAGGATGTTTCTCACCCAAAACCGATTAGATCGCTTCAGGAGACATTGATTAAACCACCAGAGTGTTATGGAATACTTTTATGCTGCCTTTATGCACTTTTTGAAGCTTCAAAGTTCTGGTCCTCACTTGCATTGTATGGACCCACAGAGCTGAGATGTTCTTCTAAAAATCTTCATTTGTGTTCTGCAGAAGAAAGAAAATACGGATGGCATGAGGGTGAGTAAATGATGAGATAACTTTCAGTTTTACAGAACTGTTCCTTTAATGCATTATGCAACTTTAAAGTTTACTGCTTATTTGATTAACTTTGGATTAAGAGTTTAAGATTTACTCTTAACCATATAAGGTAAATAATATTTTACCACAACATAGGCTAACATACTGTATGTTTAAAAAGTTTTGTTAATTGATTGAGATTGTCTATTCAATCACTGAAGCAGTCAACACTGCAAAGTCTATTCGTCGCATCGCTCACTGAAGTGTAAATGGTGTGTAACAGTCTTTAACAGACCGGTATGTGGCCACAACACAGTTCCCATTCTAATCTTCATAGCAACACTTCTTCCGCCTACCGCTTCCGTCAGTTAAACATAGCGTCATGACTCTCAACTGTAAGCTGAAAGTTTGCGTTGGCGGCACATACAAATAAAATCGACCATGGCTCTAAATCTCCAGTGCGTTATTTTTAGTTCTGCGGTGGACATCCTCGAAGGTGTAACTATAAACGGGATGAAGGACACTAGAACGGTGAATTGTGCCATTGCCATGAGAATGGAGTAATCTGTGCACTATCTAAGGTATGTAACGTGATGCTACCTTGTGCGTAATGGAAACCTCCATCCGTCACAAGAGATCAAGAGTGTTGAAACTGTTGTGTTTTGTATTGTTAAGGCACTTTCAGCAACTGAAACGTGTTTCAACTATAGCCCAAATGCATATCATTTTAATCAGTAAAACTAAGAGTTGTGGTAATGGAGAAATTAGGGGCCGTTCACACCGAACACGTTTTTGCGTCTTGTCCGCGCTGTTTTCCCCTTGTTTTTCTACGTAAACGGGCTAGACGGACGTCTTTCACCCTTGTCTCGCGGTGTTTTCAGGCGTTTTTGGACGCGGAGTCCAAAAAAATAAATAAAATAAAAATAACTCAAACTGTTAAAACGCGTTTTGAGACACCTGTGTGTTCTGTTTCATTCTTGGCGCTGCGTCTGGCTTTTTAGCGCAAGACGCGTTCGGTGTGAACCGCACCCAACAGAAGGCGAGTCTCGAGACGCGTTTTTAAAAGTTTAGGTTCTTTTTAATCTAACACGCGACGTCTAAAAGACGCAGTGCTCCTGCGCGAGATGCTATACATTTATACGTTTGCTATACACAACGGTCAAAGACGTCCGTCCAACGCGTAACTACACACACAAATACATTTAAAAACAGTGAAGGTGGACGCAAAATGCTTTCGACCCCTTACACTATGCCTATCGAACGGGTGACTTCATGGACGTGGTAAAGTGAATGGATGACAAAAGATGTGTTGACAAGCGGACAGGAAATTATTCTTATTTTACTAAACTCCAAACACAGAGTTGACTCAACGTAACAGCGAATGATATTTAATTTAATTAAAAAATCTAAATATTTGGCTGGCAGACATAAAAGCCAAGGTTTTGGCGAAATAATACTGTACAAAGCTCTTTCTCTTGGCAGGTGACCGCAGTGATGGAGAGTCCTTCGAAGATTGACAGGCGGCAGGCGTGGGCGCTCAGTAGCCGCCGCAAGCTTACGGTAAGAGAGGCGGAACAACGCAGCTCTACAGTAGAAGATCCTCACTCTCATTTCTCCTTCCAAGATGACGTCTTTCTGGATGGTGAGCATCAGGTTAATGTTTAACGTTCAGCATGTGTCAATAGCTCTAAAATATGGAAAGAAGCGGCATATCTGATTTCCTCTTAAGCAAGTGAATGCATTAAACATATTCAGTTATATAAGGGCATAATACCGTTTTTACAAGGCTTCACTTTTATTTATTTGTATTATTATTATTCATACAGTTGCCCCAAATAGTATTTGGGCACTTAGACCACACTTAAAATGCATGCTTTTCTTTAGATAACAAAATGTCAAGTTCACACATTAAAAAAAAACAGTTCACCCCAAAATCAAAATTCTCTCATCATTTACTCCTCCTCATGCCATTCCAGGTGTTTATATCTTCTGCTAAACACAAAGATTTTTTGAAGAATATCTCAGCTCTGTTGGTCCATTTGATGCAAGTGAATGGTGGCCAGAACTTTGAAGCTAAAAAAATAAATAAAAAAAAAAGCGCATAAAGGCAGCATAAAAGTAATCCATAAGACTCCAGTGGTTAAATCCTTGTCTTCAGAAGCGATATAGGTGTGGGTGAGAAACATCAATATTTAAGGCCTTTTTTACTATAAATCTCCACTTTCAAACATCCCCCCTAAGAACTCCTCTCTCCCTTCTTTAGCTTTTTTTGGCGATTCACGTTCCTCATGGGGAGGAGAATTTATAGTGAAAAAAGGCTTAAGGATTTATCCTCACCCAAACATATCATATCGCTTCATAAGACATGAATTTAACCTCTGGAGTTGTATGGATAACTTTTATGCTTTTATGAGGGTGAGTAAATGATAAGAATTTATATTTTTGGGTGAACTATACCTATAGATCAACTATAGACTGGTTCCACTATAACAGAACATTATATGTTAACATACAGTGCTGTGAAAAAGTATTTGCCCCATCCTGATTTCTTCAGTTTTTCTGTATATCTTATACTAAATTGTTTCAAAAATTCAAACAAATTACAACATAAAACAAAGGCAATCTGAGTTAACACAAAATACAGTTATTAAATTATAATGTTTTTTACTGAAGCAAAAAAAATAAATAAATAATTATCCAATACCAGCTGGGCCTGTGTGAAAAAGTATTTAGTTACAAATTCCCCAAATCTATGAAACTGCATTCATAATGTGGTTCAGATAGACACACCCAGGCTTGATTACTGCCAGCCCTGTTGAATCAAATCAACACCTAAATATAACTTTTTCAGCTGCATGAAGTTGGCTAAAATGTCTCACCCTGTAGCACACAATGCCAAGGTCGAAAGAAATTCCAGAAATGATGAAGAAAAAGGTGATTGGAATGCATCAGTCTGGGAAGGGTTTTAAAGCTATTTCAAAGGCTCTGGGACTCCAGAGAACCACAGTGAGAGCCATTATCTCCCAATGGAGAAAACTTGGCACAGTAGTGAACCTTCCCAGAAGTGGCCGACCTTCCAAAATACCAAAAGCCAAGGACAACATCCAAGGAACTGCGCGTCTCTCGCATCAATAAAGGTCACTGTTCATTACTCCACTATCAGAAAGACACTGGCCAAAAATGCCATCCATGGAAGAGTGGTGAGGCGAAAACCACTGCTAACCCAGAAGAACATTAAGTCTTGTCTGAATTTTGCCAAAACACACCTTGATGATCCTCAAACCTTTTGGGAGAATGTTCTGTGGTCTGGTGAGTCGAAAGTGGAACTGTTTGGAAGACAGGGGTCCCATTACATCTGGCATAAATCAAACATAGAATTCCACAAAAAGAACATCATACCTACGGTCAAGCATAGTGGTGGTAGTGTGATGGTGTAAGGATGCTTTGCTGCTTCAGGGCCAGGGTGACTTGCAATAATTGAGGGAAACATGAATTCTGCTCTCTACCAGAAAATCCTAAAGGAGAACTTCCAGTCATCAGTCCGTGAGTTGAAGCTAAAATGCAACTGGATTATGCAGCAAGACAATGATCCAAAGCATAGGAGTAAGTCCACCTCTGAATGGCTCAAAAGAAGCAAAATTAAAGTTTTGGAGTGACCTAGTCAAAGTCCTGAATTGAACCCAATGGAGATGCTGTGGCAGGACCTTAAATGGGCAGTTCATGCTCGAAAACCCTCCAGTGTTGCTTAACTAAAGCAGTTCTGCAAAGAAGAGTGGGCCAAAATTCCACCACAGCGTTGTGAAAGACTGATCTCCAGTTATCGGAAGCATTTGGTTGCAGTTGTTGCTGCTAAAGGTGGCACAACCAGCTAGTTTTTCACATGGGTGAAATGGGTGCTGGATAACTGTTTTGCTTCAATAAAATTTTATATATATATATATATATATATATATATATATATATATATATATATTTGAAAACTGTATTTTTCGTTTACTCAGGTTGCCTTTGTTTTGTTATATCTTGTTTGAAGATCTAAAACAATTTAGTATGACAAATACACAAAACAGAAGAAATCAGGATGAGGCAAATACTTTTCCACAGCACTGTATATACAGGTATATACACTGTATATACAATATATATACAGAATGAAGATGCATATAAAATTCTATGTTTATAATTTATTTCTTTGGACAAAAACACAATAACAAAACATGCAGCAATGGCCTTTGTATCAATATGATGGTGTGTTGACTAAAATTATATCCGTTACTGACAGAAAAATGACACCGCAGTGACCGCAGACAGTTGATGGTTACCAGATGAACTAAACAGAAGCTAATTTACACCTCTCTCTCTCTCTCTCTCTCTCTCTCTCTCACACAACACACATGCACACACACTCAATAAATAGACAGCTAAGATAACCATGTGTGTCTTCATTTTGTTTCCACAGGATACTCTGCAGGAAAGATTGAAACCTGGCTCCAAGGTTGTGGGTGAGTGTTTGTGTCTGAATGCTTTCTATGTAAAAGACAGACAAGAGGCACATTGTTTGCCAGTTTAATACCATAAATGCAAGTGAGCTAAAAACCACAAATGTTTGTTGAAGGTCATCAAGGATAAAAAGCTGTCAGCAATGCCTAAGAGGCACCACAAAGAATACACCTTCTAATAGTAGATTCTTCTGAAGCTTTCATTGCAAAATCTTTAACAACATTGTTTTGCTCCATTTATAGATTACATTGAGGATTCTGTTTTCACATTGTCCCTTGTTTATTGCTCAGCAGGTTCGGGAAATAGCAGAAAAACTTGACTGCAATTGTTATTGTTTCAAACCATTTTGCTTTGGCAGGTTCCTACAAGATTTAGAAAAGCCATAAAGAAATTCGATGTTTTCAGATGTATTTACAAGAAGAAGAAAAAAAAGATCAGTGCAAATTTGTTTTAAATAGTTAAGCAATTACTTAACAAATACAGCCGATTAAAAAAAAAAAAATAGGTTCAAGTCTTGTTTAGCCTGTGTTGAAAAAAAAAAAAGTAATGGAATGATATTTTGCAGAGCTCCCGAAGCATAAAATACATTCCTCAATCACATTCACAACAGCAGTAGTCAGTTTAGAAACAGTTAAGAGAACCCACAAGATCCATGCTTGGCAAAGCCTACAAAGATGAGCAATATTCCTTTATTCCTATTTCTTATGGTCTTTGTCTTATTGTCAAGCAGCATTTAGCATTCAATCCGACTTGCTTTTATAAGGGCTACCAGTAAGCATGCCTGCAACTCACCCACGGACCTTTGCTGATTCCCATGTGATAAAAGTGAATTTTTATTTGTGTTTCCTCCCCATCTTTCTTCTATCTACATTATGTATCTTATCTGTAGGAATGAAGCCAGTTCAGCAAAAACCAGACACCTGACAATAGGTAGGATGAGAAAAAAAAAAAAAAAACAGTTTGCATTACAATTCAAGCTTTCTTTGCGATCAAAAAAGACAGTAATATATGGCTCAGAGTATTTTGTAAGTTAAAAGCCTGCCCTGCACTACTCAAAGCAGCACAAAAATCTGGCAATTTTATCTAATAAGTAGGGCTAGACTGAATCTGCACACCTTTTTCACATTCTCAGCGCTGATTGTTGATCTCTACGGAATGCTGTATATGTCAATGCTATATGTCTAAAACATGATGAAATTAGTCAAATATACTCCACAGGTGCTTTGAAGACAGGTACCAGCTTTGAGGATGATCTGAGTCTGGGAGCAGAAGGTGAGTAAAACCAGAAATATAGCGACTATAACTCAGTTACAATGAGATCAAGGAGATATTGTGATGAAAGCAGAAAAAAAAAAACAACAACAGTAAAACAGGAGACATTTAAAAAAAAAAAAAGCAAAAATAATTTACAGGCACTTACAATGGAAGTGAATGGTGCCAGTCCACAAATGTTAAAATACACACTGTTTCAAAAGTAAAGCCACAAGACAGAAACATTAAGTGTTGACGTGATTTTAGTGTGATAAAATCGCTTACTAACCATTTCTAATAAGGTATATCTAATATTACTACTTTGTAGTCATGACGATGTAACACTGGTAAACTCTGCAACCTGTTAAATGGCTTAACACTGGTAAACCCTGTTTTTATTACAGTAAAATCATTTCAGCATGTTTAATGTTTACGTCTTGTGGCTATACTTTGGAAACTATGTATTTTGATGTTTATGGACTGGCCACATTCACTTCCACTGTAAGTGCCCTACTGTAACTGCAATTTTTTTTTATTTTCTTTTTTAAATAAACTTGGGCGAGTCAAAATATTTGTTGTGGTAATCAACACTATGCCACAAATGATGTTGAGTGAGCTTAACTTAAACCCAGAAAACAAAAATCCATGTCTTTGTATTCTAAATTAAATAAATGGTGTTTAAAGACTAAAAATGTGAACAAGCTATTTAAAAAAGAAAATTACAAGATTATTTAAGCTTAAATAAAACAACTTACGCCTGCTATTATTATTTATTTAACAGCATTATGTGCTGCATCAGATGTGCCACAGTACAGGTAAGAAATACGTTGACTTTAAAATGTCTCCTTGAAACAGTCCTCAATTCTTAGCTCAGTGTTACACACCAGAGAATCTCTCTTAATCTCTCCTTTCATATGTTCACATGGAATGTTTATTTATCAATAGCAAACCTCAGCAGAAACTTAACTTGCCATTGTTCAACATGGGTCACAGTGTCGCATCCACTGCCCTGTCGTCCACTACCAACAGGACTGCTTCCAGGTAAGCTCATGGGAGGGGCAAAAGACACTGGACAAAACTATACTAGATTTAAAAGGTGTATGGCATATCTAAGCTAAAAGCTTTGCTGGCCCATTGGAAGAAGGTGCCCCATTTTAGGCCTTGCATAGATCCCAATCATGCTCATAGTGGATTTGTGTTTATGATAAAGTCAAACTGCGAATTGACTTGGCAAATAAAAACAGGATAGTTACTCTACGTTGCATTTTCAGTGTGAACACACTACTCACTTATAGCACTACAAAATGGCTTAGAATAATGCAGAAGTATGCGATTTGGGACACAGCTTGATTCTATTCGCTCAACAGCAAGATAGTGTAATAAATATAAGAGTCATATGTGGCTCTTACTGTTATGCATGTCCACACAGAAACTGCACATTTCGTTTACATTCTCAGCACTGTATGTTGGGAAAAATCTGCAGAACTGTGGCATGGATTTCAATATGGTACAATGTGTTAAACAGACTGAGAATAATAGACTCTTACTGGTATCTGAAAGCATTATGAAATAGAGTTTAGCGAATGACATTTAAATTCTGTGGGCGCATTTCCCATCCAGGTCTACCAGATATGTCTTTCTGAAGTTCTCTCTAATGACACATACTTTTGTTTTTTACCTTTATCCCTTCGTGGCCTCTAACACACACTAGTGTGTCTGAGGTTCTCAAGATGCGTTCCGAAGACGCAGAAGAGACTCTTTTCCAGCTGGGTTTTGGTTGTGAAGAGCCTCAGGTGACTACCCGTGTCCCAGTTCGCTTCTTCAACTTTTCATCCCAGCTCAGAGGTATCAACTTTCGGCTATTCCTTGAATCCCAACTCTCCAGGGTACGCCAGGAAGACCCCTGTCTTTCATTAGCAAGTAAGAAACAATGTTCCAAATGTCAAAGGCAATTTTAATACTGCTGCAACTGTATAGATGATCTATATACCAACTAATTGTTGGGTTGTTCGCAGGTCGTTTCCAACAAGTAGAGGCATTAACAGCGATGGCCAATGCCTTCTATTCGTTGTACTCCCATGTGTCCCGGACACCGCTTCAGAAGCTAGCTCCACCCCAGTTCACCTTCTCTTCACTATTTGTGGAAAGAATCATGTCTCGAACCAGTGTCCGAAGTGAGCCACGTTCCCCTGTTGAAAGGCTAAAAGACACTATCTCCAAGATGTGCTTGTACACTGGATCCCATGGCTCAGACTCTGTCTCTCCTAGCAGTTCACCACATAAACAAAACTGTAGTCTGTCACATGCAGTTGAGAAAGGCGGGGAGAGTTCCGGGAATGATGATGCCAGTAAACAAGATACAAATCTATGCCATCAAATGGAATTAGGTGATTTGGATTCAGACATGGACTGGTATATAAGGGGCAAGAAAGATCTTGAAGAGGCATGTGAAGTAAAGACTGAAAGAATGGATTCTGAGAGAGTTACGGATACAACATCTGAGCCAACACAGCATTCTAGAAGTGACATAGTCATGGAGTCCAAAGGTTGTACTTCTGTTCACTTGAAAAGCTCCAGCGTTACCGTGGAACCTGTTCCTATCATTACCCATGATATCATATGCCCTCAGGTCGTGGAATATATCAATCAGGCACCTTATCGCTGCCTACAAACAAATAATATGGATGCCAGTGACTTACCTTTTGCACAGCAGGTGACAAATAAATCTTCAATAAGAAAGTCTAACACAATACATTTACCCATCACAACTGCAGGTTTACCAATCTGTATCACACCACTAGATAACCAGGTTGGGGCCCTGGGTAATGCACTTCCTGGTAATTGTCCCAGTGATCTTTCTTCCGAGCTCACAGCCACCACACAAAAGTCATTATGTGAAATCACAGGCACTGGATGGGAGAACAAAATCACCCTCGCCAACAGAGACATACAGGAACTGTGTCCATCCAACATTTACAGATACTTAAGCCCAACAAAACCACTTAACCTGAGCAAGTTCAGCCAATGTCCCAAACAAGCCAACTCTTTTGAGCTGGAGGAGGTATGTTATCTCTTATCATTTTAAGGCCAGAAACATACTTCACACAAGTATGCATTCGCAGAAGCTGGAAGTTATTATTAGGTTAAGTTGCTAAAAATATGTTGACTTCAACTTACCTGCTCAGCAATATTCTCTTCAAAATTTTGTTTCCGCTATGACAGTAGTTGGCTTGAAAGTAAACTAATCTTAGAAGCAGACAGTCCACACTCATGTCTGCTATAGCGCCCCTTGTACAACATTGCGAATGCAGTGTGCACTTGTATTGTGTTAACTGTGGTCTGATACATTTTGGAATGAAACAACACACTGAATTCTACGCACTTGCGTAGAGTATTTTCCGGCCTTTATGCATTCTTGCAGCACAGTGTTTCATCTAAAGAGCAAAAGCATGCCCACACATTAGACCTCATTGACAGTATTATTTTGATTTGCACAAACTCTTAAAAGTTGAATCCACCCCCCAAGCTACATCCAAGCATTCCTCCTCTGTTGAAAAAAAATTATTCTCATTCAGCATCAAACAGATACAGGCTATGTTCGGATTAGCATACCACTCATATTACTTCTGCAGTATGAAATAGGTGTACTTCACAGTAAGTTAATTTTTATGTATGAATGGAATGCCTGGATAGCCAGCTATAGTTTCCACAATGTGCATTATATAGAGAGCACACTACATGGGACATTGTAGCCCATAATGATACATGAACAACTTAAAGGGTTAGTTCACCCAAAAATTAAAAATCTCATCATATACTCACCCTCATGATATCCCAGGTGTGTATGACTTTCTTTCTTCACTAGAACACATTTGAAGAAAAACAGAAAAATATCTTAGCTTAGTTCTTAAAATGCAAATGGATGGTGATCAAGCTCTAAAAATCACTGTCACCTTTAACACCATCCATACGACTCCAGCTGTTAAATTAATGTCTTCTAAAGCGACACAATCGCTTTTGGTGTGAAAAAGATCAATATTTATACTTAACTGTAAATAATCGCTTCCTGTCAGCAGCGGTATGCGTGTGACGTAATTGCGTTGAAACGCGAGACACATTGACACGTGAGAAATGCGACACACCAGGAAGATCAGCGCTGTTTACAAGTGAGTAGGAGGAATGCTGAAAAGAAGCATTGTTGTTTTTGGTTTAGAGCTGTATTTGTATCGGTTTCTTTACTCACAAATGGTGCATTTTGTGTGCTTATCCAGGATGTCTCAACTGAGAGGAGAACATGAGATTACATCCGTAACATGGCAACGTGCATACGTTACACGAAAGACCTCGTAAACTCCACCCACTCGTAAAGCTTTGGCACCAAAAGTGATCGTATCACTTTAGAAGACATTAATTTAACAGCTGGAGGCGCATCGATGACATTTATTCTGTCTATCTTGTGTTTTTTGGAGCTTCAGAAGTCTGATCACCATCCACTTGCATTTTAAGGACCTACAGAGCTGAAATATTTTTCTAGTTTTATTCATGTGTTCTGGTGAAGAAAGTCACACACACTTGGAATATCATGAGGGTGAGTAAATGAGAGAATTTTCATTTCTGGGTGAACTATCCCTTTAACCTTCAATTTCCAGTGTGAAGAATGAGCCTGAAACAATATTGCAAACTCTTTCTCATTATTTGACTGGACTGCAAAAAATTTCTACTCAAAATGTAATAATGAAAAGTAACTACATTTACGACTAACTGATAATGCAGCTGGCTGATGTCATACTGAATTAAACACGCAACATGATTAGGTCATGTCCAGCAATGTTGCATGTTACTTTTTTGTAATTTCCCACTTGATATTTCTATAAAAAATGTGGTCACGTTTGCAAAATAACTATATTTACGAGATGCTTACTGGACATCACTGAATTAGACATGCCACATAATGAGGTTTTATGCAAAACTGTAGCATATTACTTTGTTAATGTTTATCATTGCATACTGTGTACTGTTTCACATCCTATTTTTAAGAAGTAGCAGGCAGTATACATTATATAGAGTGCAATATGCTGTACACTAATATTCCATTCCAGATATAGCCACAGATTCATACACATGGCATTCTCTCTCAATATATACAGTATGTGTGTGTGTGTGTGTATATACAGTGCATCCGGAAAGTATTCACAGCACTTCACTTTTTCCATATTTTGTTATGTTACAGCCTTATTCCAAAATGGATTAAATTCACTATTTTCCTCAAAATTCTACAAACAATACCCCATAATGACAATGTGAAAGAAGTTTGTTTGAAATCTTTGCAAATTTATTAAAAATAAAAAACAAAAAAAATCACATGTACATAAGTATTCACAACCTTTGCCATGACACTCAAAATTGAGCTCAGGTGCATCCTGTTTCCACTGCTCATCCTTGAGATGTTTCTACAACTTGATTGGAGTCCACCTGTGATAAATTCAGTTGATTGGACATGATTTGGAAAGGCACACACCTGTCTATATAAGGTCCCACAGTTAACAGTGCATGTCAGAGCACAAACCAAGCCATGAAGTCCAAGGAATTGTCTGTAGACCTCCGAGACAGGATTGTATCGAGGCACAGATCTGGGGAAGGGTACAGAAAAATTTCTGCAGCATTGAAGGTCCCAATGAGTACAGTGGCCTCCATCTTCCGTAAATGGAAGAAGTTTGGAACCACCATGACTCTTCCTAGAGCTGGCCGCCCGGCCAAACTGAGCGATCGGGGGAGAAGGGTCTTAGTCAGGGTGGTGACCAAGAACCCAATGGTCACTCTGACAAAGCTCCAGCATTTTTCTGTGGAGAGAGGAGAACCTTCCAGAAGAACAACCATCTCTGCAGCACTCCACCAATCAGGCCTGTATGGTAGAGTGGCCAGACGGAAGCCACTCCTCAGTAAAAGGCACATGACAGCCCGCCTGGAGGACTCTCAGACCATGAGAAACAAAATTTTCTGGTCTGATGAAACAAAGATTGAACTCTTTGGCCTGAATGGCAAGCATCATGTCTGGAGGAAACCAGGCACCGCTCATCACCTGGCCAATACCATCCCTACAGTGAAGCATGGTGGTGGCAGCATCATGCTGTGGGGAAGTTTTTCAATGGAAGGAACTTGGAGACTAGTCCGGATCGAGGGAAAGATGAATGCAGCACTGTACAGAGACATCATTGATGAAAACCTGCTCCAGAGCGCTCTGGACCTCAGACTGGGGTGACGGTTCATCTTCCAACAGGACAACGACCCTAAGCACACAGCCAAGATAACAAAGGAGTGGCTACGGGACAACTCCGTGAATGTCCTTGAGTGGCCCAGCCAGAGCCCAGACTTGAACCCGATTGAACATCTCTGGAGAGATCTGAAAATGGCTGTGCACCGACGCTCCCCATCCAACCTGATGGAGCTTGAGAGGTCCTGCAAAGAAGAATGGGAGAAACTGCCCAAAAATAGGTGTGCCAAGCTTGTAGCATCATACTCAAAAAGACTTGAGGCTGTAATTGGTGCCAAAGATGCTTCAACAAAGTATTGAGCAATGGCTGTGAATACTTATGTACTTTTTTTTTTTTATAAATTTGCAAAGATTTCAAACAAACTTCTTTCACGTTGTCATTATGGGGTATTGTTTGTAGAATTGAGGAAAATAATGAATTTAATCCATTTTGGAATAAGGCTGTAACATAACAAAATGTGGAAAAAGTGAAGTGCTGTGAATACTTTCCAGATGCACTGTGTATATATATATATATATATATACATACACTGGTGGCCAAAAGTTTGGAATAATGTACAGATTTTGATCTTATGGAAAGAAATTGGTACTTCTATTCCCCAAAGTGGCATTCAACTGATCACAATGTGTAGTCAGGACATTAATAATGTGAAATTACTATTACAATTTGAATTTTTTTTTTCAGAACTTCTTAAACTACAAAGAGTTCTCATCAAAAAATCCTCCAGGTGCAGCAATGACAGCTTTACAGATCCATGGCATTCTAGCTGTCAGTTTGTCCAGAAACTTGGGTGACATTTCACCCCATACTTCCTGTAGCACTTGTCATAGATGTGGCTGTCTTGTTGGGTACTTCTTATGCACCTTACAGTCTAGCTGATCCCACAAAAGCTCAATGGGGTTAAGATCCATAACACTCTTTTCCAATTATCTGTTGTCCAATGTCTGTTTCTTTGCCCACTCTAACCTTTTCTTTTTCAAAAGTGGCTTTTTCTTTGCAATTCTTCCCATAAGGCCTGCAACCCTGAGTCTTCTCTTTACTGTTGTTCATGAAACTGGTGTTGAGCGGGTAGAATTCAATGAAGCTGTCAGCTGAGGACATGTGAGGTGTCTATTTCTCAAACTGGAGACTCTGATGTATTTATCCTCTTGTTTAGTTGTACATCTGGCCTTCCACATCTTTCTGTCTTGTTAGAGCCACCTTTGTATGAAATCTTCAGTTTTTTGGCAATTTCAAGCACTGTATAGCCTTCATTCCTCAAAACAATGATTGACTGATGAGTTTTTAGAGAAAGCCGTTTCTTTTTTTTCTTTTTTTTTGTGCCATTTTTGACCATAAGACATGCCAGTCTATTGCATACTGTGGCAACTCAAAAACAAACACAAAGACAATGTTAAGCTTCATTTTACAAACCAAATAGCTTTCAACTGTGTTTGATATAATGTCAAGTGATTTTCTAGAACCAAATTAGCAATTTAGCATGATTACTCAAGGATATGGTGTTGGAGTGATGGCTGCTGAAAATGGGGCAGGTCTAAATTTGACCAAAAATGACTTTTTTCAAATAGTGATGGTGTGTTTTTTACATCAGTAATGTCCTGACTATACTTTGTGATCAGTTGAATGCCACTTTGGTGAATTAAAATACCAATTTCCTTCCAAAACAGCAAAATCTGTACATTATTCCAAACTTTTGGCCACCAGTGTGTGTATGTGTATATGTATATATATATATACACACACAGTAATGTGCAAAATTCTTAGACACGTTTCACAAAAGCATTTATCTTAAGATGGTTATTTATATCTTCAGCTTTAGTGTGTCAATAGGAAATATAAATGTTAGAGTCCCAAACATTACTTTTGCAAATAGAAAAGATTAGAATAGGAGAACAGGGAGCCCTGCAACAGATGTCATGGCCCCAACAAAGCCCCCCACTGAACATCGTGTCAGTCTGAGATTACATAAAGAGACAGAAGCAATTAAATAGATAGAAGAACTGTGGCGAATTCTCCAAGAAGCTTGGAACATCCCATCTGCCAACAACCAAGAAAAACTGTGTCCAGGTGTACCTAGGAGAATTGGTGCTGTTTTAAAGGCAAAGGTGGTCACACTGAATTTTGATTTAGCTTGTTTATGTTTACTGACATTAAGTGATAAATGAAAACTATTTATGTCATTATTTTTGAAGACATCCTCACTATGCAAAATTTTTCAGAAGTGCCTAAAACTTTTGCACAGTACTGTGTGTGTGTGTGTGTGTGTATACATATATATACACACAACGGTACTGTATTTATATTATACTGTACAAATAGTAAGTGTAGTATGGTAGTATGCTATTTCAAACTGTGAGTGATTATAGTGCAACTTGGTGTCATTTTCCAAAACATTTTGTACTGTATTTTGTGCTTAACATCTACCGTAAATGCTACTTTTTTTTTTTGCAACATGTGTTTTATTTAATGTTGTATCAAGGGTTATGGAGTGATCATTAAGTATTGGGTTTCAATTCAGGTGCACAGTGCAGAAGAAGAGGAAGCCATTTCATCAGAACTCTGTTCCACAGTCACATCGTCTGTTTCAACACAGCAATACAAATGTGAGTAAAATGAGAAGTCTTTACATACAAGATTAGACTTCATGAGGCAAATTTCAGACACTAATTTGACTAATTATTGCACAGAAGTCAGTCGAACATTATTTAAAATAAACATTATGCAACTATGCCTGACAGTTTAAACATGCAGAGGCTGATAATCACCCAAATAGTATTATCACTAAAATAAGTAAACTCATCCTTGCAAGTTCACAGAAACAAGCATGTGTTAATGTGGTGAGAGAGGGAGGTGTTTTGCTGAACTGTTAAATGCACTCATGCAGTAAAATGCAAGTATTGTGGGCAGCTGATCTTGTCTGCTTAATCACTAAAACGACCATAGAGGAAGCAACTAGAAAATCTGCATACCAACAGTTTCATAGCAAAACTGGAAACAGAAATGTGGGTCTCATAACTGCCTAAACACATCAAACAAATGTTCCTAACACATTTATCATTTTTATTTATCAGCTTCATCCTTGCGAGGTGACAGTTTCCAGTCAGACAGCAGTGGATATGTTGAGGAGGATGTGCAGCATTCCCCACTCCATCGTTAAGAAAACTAGACAAAAAAAGTAAAACCAGTGAAGATGCATCAGTTTCCTCATGCTCACCAGGTCTAAAACTAAGGGGTCTAATTCTTTGAAGACTACTAGTGATTTAATTTTTAAAAATGTGTTTATATTTTTTAATGTTATCTCTCATAAAAGCATGAAAACTTTTTTTTTCCAGCTTTAGTCTTCAAGTTCTGAGGACTCTAAGAATCTGTATGTTATTTTATTGAAAAAATAAAATTTGTTTGGATAAGTAAAATGCCACGGTTACCAGTAGATGGTGACATACCACAAGCTCCCTTAAAGTTAACACAAAACTACGTATTATTCAGAAATAAGAAATAATAGGGCAGCACTTGATTTTATCCATCAGGATTTTATTGGATTGTGAAAAATTGTCTCCATGACAGGTGGCTGGAGGAAAGGGCTTAAATAGGAGGGATTGGTGACATCAGGCAAAAAGATGTTTCAGAGGCAGAGCAATTCATTACATTATGATGAAAAGACAAACATTTCTTTCTTTGGAGAAATATCCCAAGAAAATGTTTTAAAGTAAATAGGTTATATAAATATGTTGACTTTAACGTGTAAACCAACAGCTGTACCTCTTGTGTGATAAATACTGTGATGGTCTGGCTTTCGATGCACTTTTCAGTCTTGTTCCTGAGAAAAAATGAGCTGCAGTAGATATTGCCTTTGTATGTTAATAAATAATTTATTTAAATTGTGGTGTAGTAATTGTCAAAGATCTTGTCTGATAAGGATGACCCAAAAACTGGGGAATTACTGAGATTCCAATATACAGATTTTGTCCTTAAGATGGACACTAATCCCTTCACTGATCTAAGCAGCTACTGTCATTGAAAATAATGCACTGTAAATTGCACTGACAATATTTGCTAAATGGCATATGACTAAATCATGACAAAATGAATATGCAAAATGTAAACTGATCGGCACAGTACATGCAAATATCAACAGTTTATTGTTGTAGATAAAATACCCAACATTATAATTCACAATTTTGCTACAAATTACATCTGTAGTCTCACATTAGTATTATGTTGCTGTAGGTCTCATATACTTAAGATATTAAAAAAAACAAACACACATTACAGCAAATTTTATTTGGCCAATCCTACTAATTAAAATTAATTAGAATGAAATCTGGGAGGATAGAAGCACTTTAAAAGAGGTAGGTATCGACCACTAATTGACCCCCCCCCCCCAACATTAAAAAGGACATTAGCTGAAATGTCCGAGAACAGAGACTTTATTTTACAAGTTCATTGTGTGAGGGTAAATAAATGTTGAGAATAACATTATCACTAAAATACAATGGAAAAATGATAAAAACCTATGACAAAGTTAAAATATTGTGATTTTTATAAGGGGAAAAAAAACTATTTTTTGGTCACATGCACATCTACTGTTGTGAATTAAATTCATAAAGTCCAAAGCAGAGTATCTATCTATAAAATGGCACAATTTAAAATGAGAAAATAAAATTAAAAAGTACATTGATTCAAAGGGGTAAAAGTACAAACGGCACAGTTCTGGACAAATAGAAGTTATTTGTAGGTGAAATAAAATAACACTAATCAAATAAAGAATAAATATTTGCTCTTTTACACCATGGCACACCTGTGAACATTTTGATGTTAGTTTTCAAATCATTAGTGTTCCCAGACTTTCTGCAGAGGCGGTGGGGAAAGGGGACACTTTGGACACTTTTGGTGTCATATTCATGTAGTAAATTAGAAAGGCAATCAGTTCCACCTCCAAATAGTTTCATAATTTGTAGCAGTGAGGAATACAACACGGGGGCCAAGACGACCACCACTTACTTTCCCCCTGCCATAATCTTGAGGTACTGGAGAGCGTTGTGTGCAGCGCTGGCACGGGCCGTATCCAAGGTGGAGGCGAATCCGTGGCAGACGGTTATGGGCTGCGTGGACAACTCTACCAGACACTGGTACAGGCCGCTCAAACTGCGCTCCTCTGGTTAAACCCAAGAAATGTACATACAAAACAAATGTCAAAATACAAATGCATATGTGTGACAAAATTCTCCCTGGAGGTTTATATACAAGCAAAATAATAGTCTTGAAACAAAATACCACTGTTAAGAACACATCAGTTTAGTCCACCAAAACAAATTCAAAATGTGTCTACAGAAAACTGCATTTTGTTCCATTTGTTGCACTGTTACTAGGGCAGCATGGTATGGAGGAAAAATTTGATATGCGTTAAGTAGTTGGATAATACATTATTCGATATGCGATGCGATAATCTTACGATGGCGTCATTGGTGTGCGCAGAGCATGGGAACCCCCAACTTATATCCCAGAAATCATAATCCAAGTTCTCTTTTGTTTCAAATTACATATAGACTGCGTAGGATATACAGTATACCGCTTTACCATTAGCTGCATATCCACAAATGTGAAACACTCCCATCATTTGAGTCAGTAGTAGTTTTTGGAGAAACACTTTGTCTCAGCTTTCAAATTGTAAATTTTATCACAGTATTCAACAATAAATGTTGTTTTGATCCTCTTTAATACTATGTGTGACAGATCGCACTAGCTACCCATTCAGGTGCAATGCTCTCCGTCTAAAGCAGAAAAAAAAACAAACAAACATAAAAGAACATCAGAGGGCATGTTGAAAGATACTAAACAACTTACTAAAATGTGTCAACTCTCATGTAATCGTCTAAACTGTTAATGTTGAAATGACATGGAGAAAACGAATGGATGCTTTGGATCTGCACCTATGCACACACTGCACGCACACACCAAGAGATAATCGTGTGCCCAGTCTATTCTCTGCAATCTGTGTCTCCATAAACATTACTTTTTAAAGTATTATCACAAGCCCTTTGTGACATACATATTGCATTATGTAAATTTGATACACAAGAATGTGTTTGGTCTGAATGGCCCCTATGGATGCTCCAATATCTGTATTTTTACAATTACTGAGTTCTTGTTCCAATCATGTAAGCTTTAATCCAGAGCTCTGTCAAGCTATGACAAGCAAGCTCACTGTTCACAGTCACTATTAATGGATGGTAAAAAATAGGCAACAACTATGGTGTTGTTTGCAAAATTATGGTAATTGGTAAATATATAAATATACAACAAATGTTCATTTAAAAGTGAACGTTTGTAATAGGGCTTAACCTGATAAGTAAATGCGACAGGGTATCAGATAGCTTTATAGTGCAGATACCCTTGCAAATGATGTGGCAGCTCTTTACAGTTGAAGTCAGAAGTTTACAAACACCTTAGCCAAATATATTTAGACTAAATTTTCACAATTCTTGACATTTAATCATAGAAAACATTCCCTGACTTTATTTTAAGAATGTGAAATGTCAGAACAATAGTAGAGAGAATGATTTATTTCAACTTTTATATCTTTCATCACATTCCCAGTGGGTCAGAAGTTCACATACACTTTGTTAGTATTTGGTAGCATTGCCTTTAAATTGTTTAACTTGGGTCAAACGTTTTGGGTAGCCTTCCACAAGCTTCTCACAATAAGTTGCTGGAATTTTTGCCCATTCCTCCAGACAGAACTGGTGTAACTGAGTCAGGTTTGCAGGCCTCCTTGCTTGCATATGCTTTTTCAGTTCTGCCCACAAATTGTCTATCATTTTGAGGTCAGGGCTGTGCCACTCAAATACCTTGACTTTGTTGTCAATAAGCCATTTTGCCACAGCATTGGATTAATGCTTGTATGATGGCTGCATGGTCCCATGGTGTTTATAGTTGTTTGTACAGATGAACGTGGTACCTTCAGGCATTTAGAAATTGCTCCCAAGGATGAACCAGACTTGTGGAGGTCTACAGTTTTTTTTCTGAGGTCTTGGCTGATTTCTTTTGATTTTCTCATGATGTCAAGAAAAGAGGCACTGAGTTTGAAGGTAGGCCTTAAAATACATCCACAGGTACACCTCCAATTCAGTACACCTCCTATCAGAAGATAATTGGCTATTTTCTGGAATTTTCCAAGCTGCTAAAAGGCACAGTTAACTTAGTGTATGTAAACTTCTGACCCACTGGAATTGTGATATAGTCAATTAAAATAGACAGATTGTTTCAAATGTTGGAAAAATTACTCGTGTCTTGCACAAAGTAGATGTCTTGAATGAGCCCCGTTCACACTGCTATCGACATGTAGTGTCAAAAGACACAATCTCATTCCTTTTAAATGAGAGCAGAGTGATTTACGCAGACATGAGGTGACAAGGTGTTGGTGAGGCAAGATACATAAAGTTGAGAAAAATGTAACACTATATGAGGGACTTCACTGCTCTTGATCATTTGCCAATAACCACATACATGGATATAAGAAAAAAATGCTGTGCAGAGAACAGTGCCAGAAATTGTCGGCATTTCGAGAGAGTTTAATTCATACATGGTTTGATTGTTGTTCTTGTTAATGATATAATGCATTGGGCACTGTTGCAGTTTATAAAAGAATCTCATCTGTGATTATAAGAATTTCAAAAGCTAAGGCCAGTTGTGCAGTCTACCAATAATGTTAGATCAAAAACGGTAGGAATGCAGTATACAGTGCAGGGTGCTCATTATGTTGATCGCGATTGACTGTTCGATCACAAGACAACCACTGGTCGATCTCATTAACAAGTCAAACGGTAAAGGAGTAGAGAGAGAAACTACTCAAATAAAGAAATTCTTAAGATCACTATTTTTAATTCCTTATTGCGGCTCCCATGCAGGTAGATTTCCAAAACGATGGATGGCAGGAAAAGACTCATTCATATTTATGAGATTTATTATTTACCTGCTTGGTTAAGGTTACAATTAGGGGTAGGGCTATAATTTCTCCGACCAATCAGGAAGTGCTTTCCTGATAAATATTACTGAATCGTCCAATTAGTTATCGCTTTCCTCGTGAATATAGATAACTCTTCCCCTGACATAAAATAATAATAATAATAATAATAATACAAATAAAAAAGCTACAAAAAAGCATATTTTTAATCAAAATATTGGATATGTGCATTAGGACTTGCAGTGTGAATGCAGCCTGATAGACCGCATTAATATTAACAACAACAAGAAAACCATTCATTGCTCTTGGCTGGATAACATTAGTAGCTTTAAAATAAAATATTAATGTACTATAATCATACAGTAAAGACCTGTTGTCCACAAGAATGAAAGAATATTTTCTTGAATAATTGATACTGCTGTTAATATGTTTGTGTCCTTATTTTATTACTGACTGTTTCCTTGTATTGAACAATTACTTGAGAACTTGAAACAATGTTTACCCCATTAACAAATTAGTCAGTATTAGTTTTTGCATCGAGAATAATCAAATTTCACTGGTATTGATTCCAACTACTGAAATGTTGGTATCGTGACAACACTGCCTACTATGTATATTTATATTGTACATGGTAGATCCTACTGTAATAACATTATGAAGAAGTGACCTAGAGTCACGAGTTTGAATCCAGGGTGTGCTGAGTGACTCCAGCCAGGTCTCCTAAGCAACCAAATTGGCCTGGTTGCTGGGGAGGGAAGAGTCACATGGGGTAACCTCCTCGTAGTCGCTATAATGTGGTTCTTGCTCTCGGTGGGGCGCGTGGCGAGGTGTGTGTGGATGCCGCGGAGAATAGCGTGAAGCCTCCACACGCGCTATGTCTCCGCGGTAACACACTCAACAAGCCACGTGATAAGATGCGTGGATTGACGTCTCAGACGCGGAGGCAACTGAGATTTGTCCTCCGACACCCGGATTGAGGCGAGTCACTATGCCACCACGAGGACATAGAGTGCTTTAGTAACTGGGCATTCCAAATTGGGGAGAAAAAAAAAAAAACATTATGAAAAAGTAGATCTCATGAGATCTCAAAGTGTGAGCACAGTACCCATGCAGTACAGGGACTAGCAACAAAGCAACAATGTTGCTGGCAGTGTTGCTGGGGCTTAAGGTGTTTAAAGGGGTGATTATATGCCTTTTTTATTATTTTAATATGTTCCTTGAGGTTCACTTATAATATTAGTAAAGTTTTTTGCACAAAAAAATGTCATAAAATGTATTTGTAAAACATGATAATTTTCTCATTCAGTTTTAATTTTTTTCCTTCTCCTTTAAAACATGACAGTAAACGCCCACTGTTATGATTGGCTCTCTGTTCTTGACTGACCTGCTCTCTCATTGCCATCTCTCTGCTCACAGCTACTGGGCTGGCTACAGAAGTAAAGTAAACAAGGTAAAGTAGGTGTTGCTGTGTTTTTGTGGATGCGGTCAGATGCAAATGTCACCCACAGTGTGACATCACAATGTGGAGGAAGTAGAAAACGAGTCATTTTGGCAGCTTGGTTTCAACAAATGCTCTTTTTGCAGTGATGAGGAAGTTTTGAGTTCTGAAACTTACAGTATGTTTTTAATAGTACAATAACCTGATATCAAAAGATGTCCTGGCCCCTTTATCCAATGTCGTTTTCGACTGACTGCAACTGGTTATCAATGCCTATGAAATCTGTTATGTTTGCGGCTATAGTTTTTGCTTATGCCAGCTTTTGATATTCGCCATACTCTTCACAGTTGGCTGTTTAAGGGCACATTCAGGCATGTTCCGTAATAAACCTTTGACTTACGTTTCTGTTGTTTTTTTTGTTTTGTTTTTTTACATAAGGTGATTATTTAGTAGAATCAATGCATCTCTAAACTGCTTAATGTAGCTCATAAATTATTAAAGGTTTTTTTTAGGTTAGCCTTGCGCCTCACCTATGTCCAGGTAGCTGACGTCAAAGTGCTGCTCCTCAGAGAGTTCATGAAGGAGAGAACAGAAATTGGAGTCAATGGAGTCTGGCTGGCCTAGAGGATGGCATCGCAACTGCAGGATCTTCTCCCCGGCTGAGTTCCTTAGAGAGTCCCATGTGCAGCCGAGACCTTTAGACTTGCTTCCCTCTAGTCTGCCACCCATGTGCTGTTGGCAAGGAGTGTCATTTCAATATAAAAGAAAAATTACAAATTTACCAAGAAAATTCTCAAAACTTTAAAAGTTTTTTAGTAGGTACAGCAAACCTCCCATTAGAAATGAGTACTTGTCTTACCATACTAAAGGTATCATCTTCTGCTTCGGCCTCATGGCTGCTACGCATGTCCACTGGTACATCATGGATACGAGAGAGCATCTTTGCTGCTGCATTTCTCTTAGCAAGCTTTTTTGATGTACCACTACCTACAAAGTAAAATAATTTATAGTTAAAGCAGCAGCAAAACAAAGGTATTCAGGATCTCAATGGATTGCATATTTATTTAAAAACATTTAACACATCAGTAATAGGATGATTTACCTATTTCAACAAATCTCTCCACCCTGCAGGTCATTGTGAACTCTTTGCGGTGTGCAGGCCCAGATTCTTGAGTGACTGTGTACTCAGGTAAACGCCAGCCTTTCTGCACGACTAGTTCCTGTGGGAATTACAAACCAGAGATGGCAATTTCATTTTTCCAAGCACCACAGTTGCCATGAGCTCCATAGCTACATTAAAAGAAGCACTTTTATTTTCTCAAAAGCTAAACCAATCAAGCTATTTCTCACCTGCAAAGCTCCAACTGGATTGCACTCGGCTTGCTGTGTGGAACTGGATAATTTGATTTCTGACTGGGTACTAAAACACACGAACAAATAAAAAAATGATGAAGACAAACTGGTCTCTGTTTTGAGTCTCCCAACTTATTCCTACTGTATAAATCATCTGGTGCATTCTAATTAGACAATTCTTAAAAGGAATTTTCCAGGTTCAATTCAAGTTAATGTCAATCGACAGCATTTACGGCATAATGTTGATTACCACAAAAGAAAAAAATAATTCTTAAAACACAAGAGTAAAAATCGAGGTTGCAATGAGTCACTTACATTGGAAGTCAATGGGGCCAATTTTTGAAGGGTATCAAAGAGGCAGAAATGTGAACAACTTCTGAACTTCTGAAACAACTGGTGTATTGAGCTGTAGTTCTATAAATCACTGTTTTTACAGGATTAAAGGGTACTTGGCACTGCGTCGTCATGGCAACTTTACACAGAAAATGTTAGTAAACGATTTTATAATACTAAAATCATGTTAACACATTTGGTATACATCTTACAGCTATAATTTTGAAACAGTGAGTGTTTTAACGTTTACGGATTGGTCCCATTCACTTCCATTGTAAGTGCCTCACAGTATCCCAGATGTTTGCTTTTTTTTTATTTTTTTAAAGGAGGGGCAAGTTAATAATTATTTTTTTATAATTAACATTACACCACAAATGCTGTTGATTGAGCTTAACTTGTATTGAATCTGGAATATTACTTTAAGAGTACATAAAAAAGTGCACTCAATTGTTTATTTTATTTTTTTACTAAAAGGAATAATTCAACCAAAAAGAAAATTCTGACATCATTTACTCACCCGCATAATGCTCCAAAACCTGTATGATGTTCTTTCTTTCAAGAAACACAAAAAGAGATCTGTTAGTCAAAATGTTAGTCTCAGTCACCATTCACCTTCATACCATCTTTCTTTTTTACAAACAGTGTAAGTAAATGGTGGCTGAGAGACTGTCAGTCCCTAACATTCTTTCTAACATCTCATTATGTGTTCCATGGAACAATGAAAGTCATATAGGATTAAAACAACATGAGGATGAGTTAATGACAGACTTTTCATTTTTGGGTAAACTACAGTGCATCCGGAAAGTATTCACAGCGCTTCACTTTCTCCACATTTTGTTATGTTACAGCCTTATTCCAAAATGGATTAAATTCATTATTTTCCTCAAAATTCTACAAACAATACCCCATAATGACAACGTGAAAGAAGTTTGTTTGAAATCTTTGCAAATATATAAAAAAAAATAAATAAAAAAAACACACAAAAAACAAACAAATCACATGTACATAAGTATTCACAGCCTTTGCCATGACACTCAAAATTGAGCTCAGGTGCATCCTGTTTCCACTGATCATCCTTGAGATGTTTCTACAACTTGATTGGAGTCCACCTGTGGTAAATTCAGTTGATTGGACATGATTTGGAAAGGCACACACCTGTCTATATAAGGACCCACAGTTAACAGTGCATGTCAGAGCATAAACCAAGCCATGAAGTCCAAGGAATTGTCTGTAGACCTCCGAGACAGGATTGTATCGGGGCACAGATCTGGGGATGGGTACAGAAAAATTTCTGCAGCATTGAAGGTCCCAATGAGCACAGTGGCCTCCATCATCCGTAAATGGAAGAAGTTTGGAACCACCAGGACTCTTCCTAGAGCTGGCCGCCCAGCCAAACTGAGCGATTGGGGGAGAAGGGCCTTAGTCAGGGAGGTGACCAAGAACCCGATGGTCACTCTGACAGAGCTCCAGCGTTTCTCTGTGGAGAGAGGAGAACCTTCCAGAAGATCAACCATCTCTGCAGCACTCCACCAATCAGGCCTGTATGGTAGAGCGGCCAGACGGAAGCCTCTCCTCAGTAAAAGGCACATGACAGCCCGCATGGAGTTTGCCAAAAGGCACCTGAAGGACTCACAAATCATGAGAAACAAAGACTGAACTCTTTGGCCTGAATGGCAAGCATCATGTCTGGAGGAAACCAGGCACCGCTCTTCACCTGGCCATTACCATCCCTACAGTGAAGCATGGTGGTGGCAGCATCATGCTGTGGGGATGTTTTTCAGCGGCAGGAACTGGGAGACTAGTCAGGATCGAGGGAAAGATGAATGCAGCAATGTACAGAGACATCCTTCATGATAACCTGCTCCAGAGCACTCTGGACCTCAGACTGGGGCGAAGGGTCGTTGTACTGTTGGAAGATGAACCTAAGCACACAGCCAAGATAACAAAGGAGTGGCTACAGGACAACTCTGTGAATGTCCTTGAGTGGCCCAGCCAGAGCCCAGATTTGAACCCGACTGAACATCTCTGGAGAGATCTGAAAATGGCTGTGCACCTACGCTCCCCATCCAACCTGATGGCACTTGAGAGGTCCTGCAAAGAAGAATGGGAGAAACTGCCCAAAAATAGGTGTGCCAAGCTTGTAGCATCATACTCAAAAATACTTGAGGCTGTAATTGGTGCCAAAGATGCTTCAACAAAGTACTGAGCAAAGGCTGTGAATACTTATGTACATGTGATTTTAATACATTTGCAAAGATTTCAAACAAACTTCTTTCACGTTGTCATTATGGGGTATTGTTTGTAGAATTGAGGAAAATAATGAATTTAATCCATTTTGGAATAAGGCTGTAACATAACAAAATGTGGGAAAAGTGAAGCGCTGTGAATACTTTCCGGATGCACTGTATATGCTGACTGTCTTGGAATTATACTGACACCTTGTGACGTAGATCCAGGATTGTGCGAAAGTTTTCAGATACCGATGCCATGTTTTAAAAACGCACTATTTGCAGTCAGCAATGATTACTGTATTGCATGAGCAAACGTGTCCAATAACAGGCAGGTTACAGAGACAAAGTGAGCAGCATTTGGCAGATCATGTGATCATAATATCTCAGCCCCCATGAGACAACCTGCTCCATTTAAAATCAATCAGTAAAACATATTTTTCAAAAGTACTATTCATTTATTTGAGTAAAATGTATTTTTAACTATTATTTTAACTGTTTGTTCAATTTAGGTTTAAAGGAATATTTCAACCAAAAATGAAAATTCTCTCATCATTTACTCACCCTCATGCCATCCTAGATGTGCTTGACTTTCTTCTGCTGAACACAAACCAAGATTTTTAGAAGAAACTCAGCTCTGTTGGTCCATACAATGTATGTGAATGGTGACCAGAACTTTAAAGCTCCAAAAAGCACAAAGGCTGCATAAAAGTAATCCAGACTCCAGAGGTTAAATCCATGTGTTCTAAAGTGATATCATAGGTGTGGGTGAGAAACTGATCAACATTTATGTCTTTTTTACATGAAATGTACACTTTCACATTCTTCTTTTGTTTTTGCCGATTCACATTCTTCGTGCATATGGCCACCTACTGGGCAGGGAGGACAATTTATAGTAAAAAAGAGCTTAAATACTGATCCGTTTCTCACCCACACCTATCATATCACTTCTGAAGACAAGGATTTAACCACTGGAGTCGTATGGATTGCTTTCATACTGCCTTCTTGTGCTTTTTGGACTTTCAAAGTTTAGGACCCTGTTGACTTACACTGAATGGACCAACATAGCGGAGACAGTTTTCTAAAAATCCTCGTTTGTGTTTAGCAGAAGAAAGTAAGTCATACATATCTGGGATGGCTCTAGGGTGAGTAAATGGTAAGAGAATTTTCATTTTTGGGTGAACTATTCCTTTAAGCACTACTGTTTCTTACCATTCTCCCTCCATATCGATCCCAGCAAACCCATCTCCTTCTATCCCATTTCCTCCAATCCCTCCCAGCATTCCTCCTTTAAGCATCTTGAGGGCGGCCTCTGCGGCTTTGTGCTTGGCAGCTTTCTTACTGGGGCCCTGGCCTGTGCAGCTGATGTCTCCCACAGACACACGGAAGGTGAAGTTGGGCTGGTGGGCCTGACCCTCAGCCTTCAGCAGGTCGTACACTGGGGTCTTGCCTATCCGCGTTCCATATTCCTGCAGCAGACTGATAGGCGTCTTACCAGGGTTCACAGCCAGCATTTGCTCAATACTGTGGACAGAAACATAAAAAAAAAAAAACATGAAGAGGGGGATGCCACTAATTTCAAAGTCTTTGATTCTGTATCTCAGGCAAGACAAGCTCAACAAATGACAAGTAGGCAGAGAGGCCACATTGTGTTAAACAATAACAGCACAATCTAAAGGGAAAATATTGTATTCAAAAGGGACAGTTCACCCCAAAATGAAAATTTGCTGATAATTTACTCACCCTCAGGCCATCCAAGATGTATCTGAGTTTCTTTCTTCATCAAAACAGAATTTAAGACTTTTAGGATTTCATTTCTGGCCTCCTCTAAACAATGCAAGTGAATGTACATTTTTTGATGGTCCAAAATGCATATTTAGGGTGCATCAAAATAATCCACATGACTCCAGTCGACAAATGAAGTTCTTCTGAACCCAAACGATTGGTTATTTTTAGAAGCAAAACAATACTTATATACTTTTTAACTACAAATGTTCGCTTCCGTATATCTCTGTGACGTGCGCTCATTGGTAAGGTCACGTGGAGGGGGAGTCAGGAAGCACGTGTGAATGACTTTCTTTCATCTGCTGAATACAAACGGATATTTATAGAAGAATATTTTAGCTCTGTAGGTCCATACAATGCAAGTGAATGGGTATAAAAATTTTGAAGCTCCAAAATCCAAATAAGGACAACATAAAACTACTCCATACGACTCTGGTGGGTAAATCTATATCTTCAGAAGCAATATGATAGGTGTGGTTGAGAAACAGATCAATATTAAAGTCCTTTTTTACTATAAATTCTCCTCCCTGCTCAGTCATTCTTCTTTTTCTGTTTTTGGTGATTCACATTATTTGTGCATATCACCCCCTACTGGGCAGGAGGAGAATTTATAGTAAAAAGGACTTAAAAATCTGTTTCTCTCCAGCACCTATTTTTTATCATTCTATCTACTTCTGAAGAAACTGATTAAAACACTGGAGTCTTATGGATTACTTTTATAATGACTTATGTGGATTTTGGAGCTTCAAAATTTTGGCACCCATTCACTTGCATTGTGAGGACCTACAGAGCTGAAATATTCTTCTAAAAACCTTAATTTCTGTTCTGCAGAAGAAAGAAAGTCACACACATCTGGGATGCCAGGAGGCTGAGTAAAAGATAAGATAATTGTCAATTTTGGGTGAACTACCACTTTAAGCAGTATGTCAGTCTCACTCACCACTGACTTTCATTGATTGCCTCTTATTTTCCATACACTGAAAGTGAAAGGTGACTGATAGTGTTTATTAACATGTTTTGTGTTTCAATTAAGTCATACAGGTTTGGAACAACATGACGTTGAGTAAATTATTTTTTAAAAAAAATCATTTTCAAGTGAACTATTCCTTTAAAAAAAAGCATATTGTCAATCAAGCAATGCCCAAGTATCAGAGATGTATCCTGCGTATCAAAACCTAGCATGTCAGCAACCTAAACTGCATTTTTGGGCATCATATCCATACTATTAAGTACTGTGGTAATGCAATCAAATGGTAATACCATGGTAAACAGAAAACCATGGAACTGAATGTTTACCATTTTCATGTACTAGGCTAGACCTATAGTATTAACACTGCATTCACTTAAAAGAATATCATAACAATGACTTGGTATCGAAGGCACTAATGATGCTAAAAATACTATATAGGTAGTTAGGTAGCTCACTAGGTATTGACACACAGCCAATTTCATAAATGTTCAGTCGTTTATCTTCCGTTGTCAGATGTATTCATACAATTTATTTCAAATGGAAAATTCGTAAAAGGTTGTATTAGGAGTTAGCATACTGTCGAAATGATGTCCAATTTACCTGGTAAACCCAGAGTTTCTCTTGCTGTTATCCGGGCTTTTCTCGTCGTTCATCCCCCAATAACAGATAAAAAGCTGACTTGTTTTGGACAGCAGAAACCCCCAGAGGTGACTGTAACCCCTCTGATATCATTCATATGTTATCGTGCGGGGAGGACCGAGGTGCGGGGAGACGATAAAGCCCCTCTCTCTCACCGTCCCGCTCCACACAACCAAACTACCTCAGTTCTGCCACAACACAAGCCGAGGCCACTTTGAACTGAAGCGGAAGAGCGGCGATCACCTTTCAAAATACAAGTCTTTTCTGGTGAATTCGGATGAATCTCATTAGAGCTCTTCTAAGGGCTTAGCATCTTAGGAGGTACACTACTGCCGAGGAGACAGGAGGCCGTTTTTTTTTTTTTTTTAAATGGATGTCTTTGGAGGAGATGCTTTAGTGTGCTGAATAAACTGCTTTTGTGACGAAATAACTATTTACTTAACGAACTGACCGCCAGTCCGCTAATCTTCAACATGTTTTACACTGTGTGTGGGCTTTACAACGATAAAGTTGCTGTTTATACGAGAAAACACGGACAATTTTGCGACAGGTAGGTGTCAGTTTGTGGCTTTCCCCGTTCATTTGTATGGTATCCGCAAACGGTGACTTACTGTCGTAATACGATAGTTGACCGTTCTCTATCCTGTCAGAGCAGCGAAGGTTGATATTTCAGTAATTAAAAGAATCTCTGCCAGAAGCGTGTGAAGAATATAAGTGAAAATAAGAAATTATATGTTGCATACTATCGAGATCATTCGCATCGTTTGTTTAATTGCAATTAAGCACCCCCTAATTGTCATTACTCAAATGTGAAACAAATAATTGTATTATTTTACATTATAAATTCCGCAAAACAAAAAAACGAAAAAAAAACGTCCCTTTTTCAAGACACTGTATTTTAAAGATAATTTTGTAAAAATCCAAATAACATTACAGATCTTTATTGTAAAGTGTTTAAACAATGTTTTCCATGCTTGTTCAATGAACCATAAATAATTAATGAACATGCACCTGAACGGTGATTAAGACACTAACAGCTTACAGACGGTAGGCAATTAAGGTAACAGTTATAAAAACTTAGGACACTAAAGAGACCTTTCTACTAACTCTGAAAAACACCAAAAGAAAGATGTCCAGGGTCCCTGCTCATCTGCATGAATGAGCCTTAGGCATGCTGCATGGAGGCATGAGGACTGCAGATGTGGCCAGGGCAATAAATTGCAATGTCCGTACTGCAAGATGCCTAAGACTGTGTCACAGGGAGACAGGAAGGACAGCTGATTGTCCTCGCAGTGGCAGACCACATGTAACAACATCTGCACAGGATCGGTACATCCGGATATCACACATGCATGACAGGTACAAGATGGCAACAACAACTGCCCGAGTTACACCAGGAACACACAATCCCTCCATCAGTGCTCAGACTGTCCGCAATAGGCTGAGAGAGGCTGGACTGAGGACTATTAGGCCTGTTGTAAGGCAGGTCCTTACCAGACATCACCGGCAACAACGTCGCCTATGGGCACAAACCCAACTTCGCTGGATCAGACAGGACTGGCAAAAAGTGCTCTTCACTGATGAGTCACAGTTTTGTCTCACCAGGGGTGATGGTCGGACTCATGTTTATTGTCGAAGGAATGAGCGTTACACCGAGGCCTGTACTCTGGAGAGGGATCGATTTTGGAGGTGGATGGTCTGTCATGGTCTGTGGCGGTGTGTCACAGCATCATCAGACTGCGCTTGTTGTCACTGCAGGCAATCTCAACGCTGTGCGTTACAGGGAAGACATCCCTCTCCCTCATGTGGTACCCTTCCTGCAGGATCATCCTGAAATGACCCTCCAGCATGACAATGCCATCAGCCCTATTGCTTGTTCTGTGCATGATTTCCTGCAAGACAGGAATGTCAGTGTTCTGCCGTGGCCAGCGAAGAGCCCAGATCTCAATCCCACTGAGCACGTCTGGGACCTCTTGGATCAGAGGGTGAGGGCTAGGGCCATTCCCCCCAGAAGTGTCCAGAAATTTGCAAGTGCCTTGGTGGAAGAGTGGGGTAACATCTCGCAGCAAGAACTGGCAAATCTGGTGCAGTCCATGAGGAGGAGATGCACCGCAGTACTTAATGTAGCTGGTGGCCACACCATACTGGTGTCAGTATCTTGTATCTGTATCCCCTTGTTCAGGGACACATTATTTAATTTCTGTTAGTCACATGTCTGTGAAACTTGTTTAGTTTATGTCTTTAGTTGTTGAATCCTTTTTATGTTCATACAAATATTTACATGTGTTAAGTTTGCTGAAAATAAAAGCAGTTGAAAATGTTTTTTTTTTTTTTTTTTTTTTTTGCTGAGTTTATAAGGCATAGATCATGGAAGTATTTGTTATGCTGTCTTTGTGCTAATTTTGCATACTACTCTTAGTACTTGCCATATCTATCAATGGCAGAAAATGAGATTGAATATTACAAACTCAAAAGTAAAACATTTTCAAACACTGCCCATGGGACTGCCTAAATTTCAAGCACTGTATTATTAGTTGAATTTGCCATACTTCTTAAAAATGCTATTGCAGTTCTTATCTCAGAATTTGAGCAATTCCAGAAAACCTCAGCACCATCTAGGAGTGAAGGCAAATGATGTACCGAAACAGAGGAGAACAGTGTACTTGTTATATTGTACCCTATTATGTAGCACTTATGTTGACTACAGTGATCTGAACCTCATAAATCTAGTTATGTTTTGCTTCTGATTATTGAACAGTCCCTAGTAGGCTATTTTTATTATTTAATTTTATGAAAGATGTAGTATTGATGTAGGTTTTATTCTTTAGTCTATTTCTTTTCACAAATTATATTCCTGTCTATGTTTACCATAGCAAAGAGATTCATTTAAGAAGTATTATACATCATCAAAATGTAATTTGGACATTGTTTGCCTTAAAATGGCACTACTGCAACTAAGTTTCGATATAAATTGTGGTTTGGTTGAGAAGGACACAAGGTACACATCTCATCTTTCAGGGATTTGATGAGCTCCAATCAGCACAAATGGGACATGCAAGTCCCCACTGCCCAAGATCAGTGCCACATTCCTAAGCCCCTACCTAAGAGCTGCAAATATACACACAGTGTGTGTCCCATTTCAGGAGACAACAAAACACTAGAAGAGAGAGGCTGGGACAGAGAGGTGGTAAAAAAAATAAAATAATTAAAACCAGTTTAATTCAAGTAACACTCCTGAGGTTATTGAACTGGCAAACCACTGAATGAAAAATGCAACAATTGTTAACTGTGTAACCTAGTAAAACATCAACCCTCATTACATTTACATGTAAACAGAGCAATTAAAGATTCAACAGAACACTAGAAATGTTTAAAATAGTTTACCTTCCAATACAAAGTAAGACTGAGGAAAATTACAGCAAATGTGAAGTAGTCATGTTTCACGTAATTCTGTGTGGAAATGGCGACAACTTCAAGTCCTCAGAAAATGTCTTTCATTTTGCACTGTTTCCCTGCCAACAACTTAATTTGCTGAAATGTCTTGTTCATCTAGCTCTTCCATTACCAGCTCTGCAGGTTTTTCCTCTTCGTCCTCAGAGTCTTGCACATCTTCTACAACTTCCTCCAAGTCTATCTGCTGCTCAATTCCCTCAACTGGTTCTTCAAATGATTCCTGCGAAGTCTCATCCTGGCTGATATCTCCAACCACCTGATCTTCTGAGAGGTCCTTAGCAGCCTCAGCCTCAATTTTGGTTTCCTCTGTAGAAGTCAGGTCCTCCTTGGCCTCTTCTTTTTGCTCCTCATCAACTTCTTCCCCCTGGTCCTGAAATTCCTCAGTTATTTCATCCTCTGTACTTACTGCTTTCTCCTCAGCAACATCTCCATCCTTGGCATGAACTTCCTCAGATATAACTTCCTCCTCAGTTACTGCTTGCTTTTTAACTGCTTCTACTCCATGGACCTTCTTAGACAGTTCTTCAGATACCAGATGCTCCTCAACATCATCTTCCTTGACCTGCATTTCCTCAGGTATTTCATCCACCTCAGTTCCTGCTTGCTCTTCAACAACTTCTTCCTTGTGGAACTGAATCTCCTCAGCTGGTTCTTCCTTCTCAGTTACTACTTGCTCCTCAATAACATCTTTTTGGAGATGAACGTCCTCAGGTATTTCATCCTTCTTGGCTTGCTCTTCAACAACTTCTTCCACCTGGACCTGAACCTCCTCAACTGGTTCTTCCTCTTCAGTTACTTCTTGCTTCTCATCAAATTCTTCCTGGACCAGAACCTCCCCAGTTAATACTTTCTCCTCTGTCACAGTTTTATCCTTGATTGGAACCTCCTCCTCAGTTGCTGCTTGCTCTTCTACAATTTCTACAATCTCTTCCTCTGCAGAATCAAGCTGCTGGCTTTCAGCTAACATCTGAAATACAAATAATTTACGCATAAGGATGTACAATCCTGTATAACTAAATGCCAAAATGATCATACATGGGAAAAATTACCTGTTAACAGTACTGTGAATTAAATTTAACATGGATAAAACACAACAAATGTGATATTATAGAGGTTCTTTTCTACCTCCTGAGCAGGGTGCAATGGGGCACCATTTCAGGAAAATGTACCTTTTTTGGGGAAAAAAAGTGTATCAAGATTTCTTTTTATTAAATATTAATGGAGCAAAGGAGAAATAATGTTCGAAAAAAGAATCTTAACGGAAGGTTGTTTTGATTACAATTCACTTTTTAAAAAAAGGAGGCGAGGGGGACTTTTAGGTGTTATTTTATTTTAAAATACATATGATCATTTCAGAAATTCTCATTGGCTACATAAATTTGCAACATTTGAAAAAGTTATTAAAGGAATATTCCAGGGTTAATACAAGTTAAGCTCAATAAACAGCATTTGTGGCATAATGTTGATTACCACAAAAATGAATTTCGACTTTTATTAAAAGTAAAAATCTGGGTTACCGAGAGGAATTTACAATGAAAGCAAAAGGGTGCTAATCCGTAAATGTTAAACTACTCACTGTTTCAAAAGTATGCCCACAAGATGTAAACAATTTGCATGTCAGCATGATTTTAGTGTGATAAAATCACTTACTAAACTTTTCTGTGTTAAGTTATATCTAAACCTGTATTGCCATGACAACGTAATGCCATAAACACTGTAATCCCGCTAAATGACAATTTAATCAACTTCACAGCTCAGATAGTATAGTTTTAACATAATTAATGATAGAGCTTTTACAAAATTATAAGCCTCACATTTCTGCCTCACTGTAAACATGAAGAAAAGGAGGGTTCAGTCAAAAAACATTTTTTTGTTTATTTGAGGTAATAACCTAAAAATTAATGTTCAGACATTGCACGCGATGACCTCATAATTCAGGACAATTTTACAGTGCATAGTAATAAACAATTGTTAAGGAAAGTGATGTAAAATCTTTTACCCTGAGGTGCCTTTAACCCAGTTGTACCATACTATACCTGACTCTGGACGATCTCAAGCTGTGCAGCGAGGTGAGAGTGAAGGGTATGAGTACTTTTCTGATGGTCCTCAAGACTCCTACGGACAGACATAAGCTGCTCCTCAAGAGCTTGGGATCTTCTTGCCTGTTCCATCTCTAGCAGCTCCCTGATAACAACACAATAAAAGATGGATTAGGACATCTGTTCTCAACTGGTTTTGCTTCAGAACAATATTTTACCTTGGAAATCAAGAGGCAACCCAACACAGTACCAAAATTGTTCATCCTACAAAAGTAAAAAAAAAAAACAACATAAAATAAGAAAAAATACATATTTACAATCATATTTTTTTTTTTTATCAAACTGCACAATGACGGCTAAGACTTTATAGATATTACAGTTCCATTTTCTGTTAAACCATGATTTTCTGTGAAGCTGCTTTGAAATGATGCGTGTTGTGAAAAGCACTATAAAAATAAAAATGACTTGACCTTATAACAGGGGCGGACTGGCCATAGGGAGAACTTTTCCCAATGGGCCGGCCGTGAAACGGGGCCGAACGGGGCAAATTAGACAGAATCGCTTCTCTTCATCTAATGAATGCATGAAGAAATTTGTCGACAACTTTCAGGAACAGTAAGTGATTCCGTTACATGTGCTAAAATAACAAGCCTCTTTCAAGAACGCGTTATAAACCGTACCAAAAGCCTGTCCGGCAAATGACATCAGAGTTTAACTGCATTTTCATGCTGATGTGCAACAGCTAAACAGATAAAAGACAAAGTCGCTGCATGCGTGAATAGCAGATGTGGTAAATTTACCAGAAAAGGCAATCTGGCGGCAATTGTACTGTAAATTTAACGTGTTTTAATGTATGAAAGTGGCAGTTATAACCATGAACTGCATTGAACCAACAGTATGCAAAATTAACAACATGACTTAAGGAAAACATTATTTTTTTAAATATATACAGGTGCATCTCAATAAATTAGAATGTCGTGGAAAAGTTCATTTATTTCAGTAATTCAACTCAAATTGTGAAACTTGTGTATTAAATAAATCCAATGCACACAGACTGAAGTAGTTTAAGTCTTTGGTTCTTTTAATTGTGATGATTTTGGCTCACATTTAACAAAAACCCACCAATTCACTATCAAAAAATTAGAATATTTTGACATGCCGATCAGCTAATCAACTCAAAACACCTGCAAAGGTTTCCTGAGCCTTCAAAATGATCTCTCAGTTTGGTTCACTAGGCTACACAATCATGGGGAAGACTGCTGATCTGACAGTTGTCCAGAAGACAATCATTGACACCCTTCACAAGGAGGGTAAGCCACAAACATTCATTGCCAAAGAAGCTGGCTGTTCACAGAGTGCTGTATCCAAGCATGTTAACAGAAAGTTGAGTGGAAGGAAAAAGTGTGGAAGAAAAAGATGCACAACCAACCGAGAGAACCGCAGCCTTATGATTGTCCAGCAAAATCGATTCAAGAATTTGGGTGAACTTCACAAGGAATGGACTGAGGCTGGGGTCAAGGCATCAAGAGCCACCACACACAGACATGTCAAGGAATTTGGCTACAGTTGTCGTATTCCTCTTGTTAAGCCACTCCTGAACCACAGACAACGTCAGAGGCGTCTTACCTGGGCTAAGGAGAAGAAGAACTGGACTGTTGCCCAGTGGTCCAAAGTCCTCTTTTCAGATGAGAGCAAGTTTTGTATTTCATTTGGAAACCAAGGTCCTAGTGTCTGGAGGAAGGGTGGAGAAGCTCATAGCCCAAGTTGCTTGAAGTCCAGTGTTAAGTTTCCACAGTCTGTGATGATTTGGGGTGCAATGTCATCTGCTGGTGTTGGTCCATTGTGTTTTTTGAAAAGCAAAGTCACTGAACCCGTTTACCAAGAAATTTTGGAGCACTTCATGCTTCCTTCTGCTGACCAGCTTTTTAAAGATGCTGATTTCATTTTCCAGCAGGATTTGGCACCTGCCCACACTGCCAAAAGCACCAAAAGTTGGTTAAATGACCATGGTGTTGGTGTGCTTGACTGGCCAGCAAACTCACCAGACCTGAACCCCATAGAGAATCTATGGGGTATTGTCAAGAGGAAAATGAGAAACAAGAGACCAAAAAATGCAGATGAGCTGAAGGTCACTGTCAAAGAAACCTGGGCTTCCATACCACCTCAGCAGTGCCACAAACTGATCACCTCCATGCCACGCCGAATTGAGGCAGTAATTAAAGCAAAAGGAGCCCCTACCAAGTATTGAGTATATATACAGTAAATGAACATACTTTCCAGAAGGCCAACAATTCACTAAAAATGTTTTTTTTTATTGGTCTTATGATGTATTCTAATTTTTTGAGATAGTGAATTGGTGGGTTTTTGTTAAATGTGAGCCAAAATCATCACAATTAAAAGAACCAAAGACTTAAACTACTTCAGTCTGTGTGCATTGAATTTATTTAATACACGAGTTTCACAATTTGAGTTGAATTACTGAAATAAATGAACTTTTCCACGACATTCTAATTTATTGAGATGCACCTGTATATATAAATGTCTCTTAAAATTTAATGGTTTCAAGCTCTTCTCTGCCAATAATTTACTGCACAAAACAAAATTTTGGTTAGCACAAAATGTGGTCAGTTTATTCTCAGTGTAAGTGAACTCGAAATTAACAGGCTGGGCAATATTTTTTACCTTGCATTGTTTTGTACATTTCTGAGGATGAGGAGATGCCAAACAACCCATTCATGCTGGCATATACCTAACGTGGCTATCTGCAACTAATTGACGAATGATGAATGTGCACTAAAATACAGTAGTTTGATTGGACGCACAGCCATTGACATCAAAAACATTATATATGTAAATTAGCTCCTCCTCCCTTTTAAAAGTTGATAAGTCTATTTATTTTGCTACCATGCACAATTATATGGTTAGTTGCATTTGATCATTTGCATGGAATTTATATTGCACATTCAAAACAAAAATGCAAATAACTTCATTTCAGCTATGAGTTGACTAGTGCTATGGTCTACTTACTTGATATCCATCACTTCCTGTCTGTTTCTTTCAAGAGCATTCTGGTTGCTGTCAAAAGACTCCTTCAGGCCTGCAAGTTCCATTCTCTGAGCATTCTCATTGCCTGCATAAGACTCCTTCAGGACTGCTAGTTCCAATCTCTGTTCTTCCAACCGAGATGTGAGACCCTCCACAGCAAACATTTGCTCATCGAGACGTGATTTGGTGACCAAAACAGTGTCTGTGAGCCCAGAAATGCTGACCGCTACTTCAGAGTTTGCATTAAGGATAGAATCGAGCCTCTGCTTCAGTTTCTCAAGCTCTTCCGTCTTATTCTTGACCACAGCATTCAGAGTTGCAGTGGAAACAGTTGTCTGTTGCAGTTCAGATAGTTTGGCATTCATCTCAGACTGCAGAGACCAGAGCTGGCTGGAAAGATCTGTAGATTGGATTTTTTCAGAGGTGGCCAGGGTGACCTCTGCCTTCTTTTGGGCCTGCGTGTAGGCCTCTTCTAGTGCTTGCAGACGCTCTTCAAAAACACCCACATTGGTGATCTAGACATATACACAACATTTATAATGACAATAAAGTTTAACATTTATTTGATCCATTAAACTGCCTAGAATACACAATATTTCACTTTTTTTTTTTCTCTCAAGAGTGTCTATTTGCACCCCAGTGTAAACAGCATCTGCCACACAGAACAGATATTTGCACCAGAATAGTCTGGTGAAACCACAGGAATATACAAAAAACTAGTCAAAAGTTTTGATTAAAATTCTGCAGTGGCTTGGGATGTAAAAACGATTGTGTGATTGTGTACTGTTTTCCTAGTGACCGCAGTTCGAATCTGCATTTTATCCCACTCTTTTCCCATCTGATTTTCTGATTTCACTCTTAATATTTCTTTAAATACTACTTAGTAGATAAAAATTAATAGAAATGTTGATTTCATCACAGTGATTTGGTCACGGTGAATGTCGAGGAGTGCAGAGAAAGGTTTGATCCGGAGGCTGGGTCTGTTGATTGCACTCGTGACCGTGGCTCTGCATCGCTTGTGTGAATTGCATCACTGAAGTACTAATATTGTAGTAACCATATTTATTTTTTGGCAGAAACCATAGTTTTAATGCAATTAACCATGGTGTTGTTAGTACAGTAATATGATGCCAATATAGTAACCAGGGTTAATTTTGTGCTTACTGTAAATTTACAAAAATACCATGGTGAAACCATGGTTACTGTCGTAAAACCAAGGTTATTTCTTCTAAGGTAAGGTTAAGGTTAGGTTTAGGGGTAGAGGTTAATGTAGTGTGTCTGTGGGACTCTAAATAAATACAATAAACACTGCAGTGATGCCCATATACTGTATATTATTATTTAAATATGGGTGCAAATAGTATCTGGCACTATATGCACCAGGGTGCAACTGTATCTACAAATTTGTAATTTTATGGTAAATATTAAAAGAAATTGGTATGTAGATGTAAAAAGTATGATTTTACCATATAATTCACTGTAAAAATTTATATTATGTTTAATAAGAGAATACATGTACTTTTTACGGTAAACTACAGATAAAATTATGGTGAAAAATAATAACTGGGCATACCTAGAAGTCCCTGCATGACCAATCACATTTCATTATATTTTGTGGGAATCGTTGTTTTTTTATATTGGTTACAACCTATGCATTGGGGTGTTCTATATGTTTTATGTAGTTTAGTTAATGTTTACTGTATTATTTTAGTGTCACATGTGTTACTCTGATGGTGTTTTGTGTTTGGGTGTGTGACAATGTGCTATGTGCTGTCTCTACATGTGTATTAATTATTGTTCCTGGAAGGGCCACTCTTGCTGAACTTTATGATTTACTCAGCCTCCTGGCATCTCAGATGTGGATGATTTTCTTTCTTCTGCAGAACACAAATTAAGATTTTTAGAAGAATATTTCAGCTCTGTAGGTTCTCACAATGCAAGTGAATGGGTGCCAACATTTTGAAGCTCCAAAATCCACATAAAGGCAGCATAAAAGTAATCCATATGACTCCAGAGGTTAAATCCATATGTTCAGACATTATATGATATGTGTGGGTGAGAAACATCAATATTTAAGACTTTTTTGTCATACATTCTCCTCTCTGCCCAGTAGGAGGCAATATGCATAAAGAATGTTAATCACCAAAAATAGGAGAAAGTGAAGGAAATATTGAATATTGATCTGTTTCTCACCCATACCTACCATATCGCTTCAGAAGATATGGATTTAACCACCAGAGTCGTTTGGAGTACTTTTCCAAACCCACATGACTCCACATGCTGAAGTGTCCTTGGGCAAGACACTGAACCCCAAGTTGCTCCCAATGGCAGGCTAGCACCTTGCATGGCAGCTCTGCTGTCATTGGTGTGTGAGTGTGTGTGTGAATGGGTGAATGAGTCACAGTGTAAAGCCCTTTGGAACCGCTAAGGTTAAAAAAAGCACTATATAAGTGCAGACCATTTACTGTTTACAATTTAATGTTGCCCTTATGTGGATTTTGGAGCTTAAAATTTTTGGCATCCATTTACTTGCTTTGTGTGGACCTACAGAG